>NC_079193.1:306988322-307321180 GCF_029499605.1 Hyla sarda
TTAATTTTTGGCACAAATAATTGCCGGTATTCAAGTCAGCTATGAGTGCAATTACAGAATATTATGAATACATAGAACAGTCAGTTATATTGGATAGTGCACACTGTCAACAGGCTGCACAGTCATTAGGTTGAGTTAGCCATTTATTTAAAAAAAAATTTTTATGTTTGTTTACTTTTTATTATGTGTGATATCTGATGCAAAGAAGAGGTTATTAAGTTAATGTCTTATATAAAACACTAGCTGAGTACCTGGCGTTGCCCGTTTTTTCCTTCCTAATCCTTATTGGGGAGGAAAATAAACAAAGGAGGAAGCTTTTGACTTCATATCCCATCCTCATATACTGTTGCCATATCCCAACCTCCTATCCTGACCTCCTATCCTGACCTCCTATCCCGACCACCTATGTCATCCTCATATCCTGTCCACAGCCACAACAGCAACTTGGACTGGTCAAGCCGCTTCCGCCTCCACACTCTCAGGCCATTGGTCCTTTGACAGTGTGCAACTCCGCCTCCTCATCCTCCACCATCTCCTCAGCCTCCACTGTACGGACAAGTCTCAGTGCCCCTCACGCATACCATGTGTGCAGGGCACGGCGGTGTCACGCTGTTCTTCACATGGTTTGCCTTAGCGAACAGAGTCACACGGGAGGAACTGCTAAAAGTAATTCATCAAGAAATTGAATCATGGCTTACTCCACTAAAGCTGGAAATGGGAACCATGGTGACCGACAACCGGAAGAACATCTTGTCTGCGCTGCGACAAGGAAGCCTGAGCCATGCTCCCTGCATGGCATGCATGTTCAATCTGGTTGCCAAGCAGTTCTTGAAGTGTTCCCCCCATCTGCAAGACATCCTAACAATGGGAAGGAAACTTGCATGCACTTCAGCCACTCGTACAGAGCAAAGCCCACCCTCCTTGAGCTGTAGCGTCAGAACGGTATCCCCCAATGTAGTTTGATTTGCAACGTTGCCACACGTTGGAATTCCACCCTCCATATGTTGGACCGACTATACAAACAGAGAAAAGCCATCACTGATTTCTTGATGATCCAAGCGGATAGGGGGACTCCCCTGTGAAACTTCAATGTCAACCAGTGGCAGCTCATAAGTGACACCTGCCATTTGCTCAGGCCCGTTGAGGAAGCCACATTACTAGTCAGTCGCCAGGATTATGGGATGAACAACGTCATTTCATTGCTTCATTTCCTACAACACATGTTGGAAACGATGGCTGGTTAGGGCACTGGAGATGTGGCGCCTACATGAGCCCTGTGTGGGCTGGAGGAGGAGGCCACATGAGCCCTGTGGGGGCTGAACTGGGCTGAACTGAAGGAGAAGGAGGAGGTGGGGCACAGAGGAGCATGGTTTCGCAAAATTGGTGGTTTTCCTAGTCATCTGACAGGAGAGGAGGAGCAGGAGCAGCCAGAGGAGCTAGAGGGTTATGAGGAAGGCGAGACAGAGGACCCAGACACACCATAGCAGTATGCAGTGGAGATGGAGGCAGGGAGTCCCTCCGAGTCACTTGCACAAATGGCACAATGCATGCTCACTTGCCTGTGTAGTGACCGCCGAATTGTCACCATTCAACAGTGGGATAACTTCTAGCTTTTCACCTTATTGAACCCTCGCTACCGGCATAAAATGGGGGCCTATTTACACCCACTGAGAGGGAGGACAAACTGACCTACTACAGAGACATCCTACGTAGTCAGTTGGCCGATGCCTATCTGCGCCATCTTTCATCCTCTTGCAGGTCTGACTCGGGGGGCCCTCTGCGCTCACCTTCCACTGCCATGGCTGCTGGGGAAGGGTGGGGTGGCAGAAGCAGTACCAGCTCCATCAGCAGCAGCCTGAGTCTATATTCGCTGATGAGTACCTTTCTTTACCAGCTGTTACGCCGAGCGCTCCGGGTCCCTGCTCCTCCCCGAAGCGCTCGCGGCGTTTCTCTCCCTGCAGCGCCCCGGTCAGACCCGCTGACCGGGAGCTCTGCACTGACATTGCCGGCGGGGATGCGATTCGCATAGCGGGATGCGCCCGCTCGCGAATCGCATCCCAAGTGACTCACCTGTCCCGGTCCCCGGCTGTCATGCTCTGGCGCGCGCGGCTCCGCTCTCTAGGGCGCGCACGCGCCAGCTCTCTGAGATTTAAAGGGCCAGTGAACCAATGATGGTGCCTGGCCCAATCACCCTAATTAGTTTCCACCTGCTCCCTGGCTTTATTACCTCACTTCCCTTGCACTTCCTTGCCGGATCTTGTTGCCTTGTGCCTAGAGAAAGCTACTCTGTGTTTACCACTACTGTGTTCCTGACCTTCTGCTATTACCATTGACTACGAACCTTGCCGCCTGCCCCGACCTTCTGCTACGTCTGACCTTGCTCTTGTCTACTCCCTTGTACCTCGCTTATCTCAGCAGTCAGAGAGGTTGAGCCGTTGCCAGTGGATACGACCTGGTTGCTACCGCCGCTGCAAGACCATCCCGCTTTGCGGCGGGCTCTGGTGAATACCAGTAGCAACTTAGAACCGGTCCACCGACACGGTCCACGCCAATCCCTCTCTGGCACAGAGGATCCACCTCCAGCCAGCCGAATCGTGACAGTAGATCCGGCCATGGATCCCGCTGAGGTCCCGCTGCCAGTTGTCGCTGACCTCACCACGCTGGTCGCCCAGCAATCCCGAACGATCGCCCAACAAGATCACCAGCTGTCGTACTTGACCAAAATGACACAGCAACTTCAGTCACAGCTACAGCAGCTTCAGTCACAGCTACAGCAACTTCAGTCACAGCTACAGCAGCAACAACCATCTCCTCCGCCGGCTCTTGCACCTCTTCCGCAGCGAGTGGCCGCTCCTAACCTCGGCTTGTCCCTGCCGGACAAATTTGATGGGGACTCTAGACTCTGCCGAGGTTTCCTGTCACAATGTTCCCTACATTTGGAGATGTTGTCGGACCAATTTCCTACAGAACGGTCAAAGGTGGCTTTCGTGATTAGTCTCCTGTCTGGGAAGGCTTTGGCTTGGGCCACACCACTCTGGGACTGCGATGATCTTGTCACCGCCACTGTACAGTCCTTCTTCTTTGAGGTTTGCAGTGTCTTCGAGGAACCAGCCCGAGCTTCTTCTGCCGAAACTGCCTTGTTAAACCGGGTCCAGGGTAGTTCTTCTGTAGGCGAATACGCCATCCAATTTCGTACCCTCGCCTCTGAATTATCCTGGAATAACGAGGCTCTCTGCGCGACCTTTAAAAAAGACCTATCCAGTAACATCAAAGATGTGCTGGCCGCACGAGAAATTCCTGCCAACCTGCATGAACTTATCCATTTGGCCATCCGCATTGACATGCGTTTTTCTGAGAGACACCAGGAGCTCCGCCAGGAAAAAGACCTTAATCCCTGGACACCTCTCTCATGGTATCCTTTGCAATCTACCCCTGTGCCTCCCGCCGAGGAGGCTATGCAAGTGGATCGGTCTCGCCTGACCCTTGAAGAGAGGTCTCGCCGTAGGGATAAAAATCTATGTCTGTACTGCGCTAGTACCGAACATTTCTTGGTGGATTGCCCTATTCCTCCTCCACGTCTGGAAAACGCACGCACGTACCCAGCTCACGTGGGTCTGGCGTCTCTTGGTACGGAGTCTGCTTCTCCTTGTCTCACTGTGCCCGTGCGGATTTCTCCTTCTGCCAACTCCTCCTTCTCAGCCGTGGCCGTCTTGGACTCTGGTTCTTCTGGAAATTTTATTCTGGCCTCTTTGCTTGATAGGTACTGCATTCTGATGACCCGTCTCGTCAAGCCGCTCTACATTTCTTCGGTCAACGGAGTCAAGTTGCACTGTACTGTGCGTTACCGCACAGAGCCCCTGCTTATGAACATTGGTCTGCATCACGAGAAAATAGAATTTTTGGTTCTGCCCAACTGCACCTCTGAAGTCCTCCTCGGTATGCCATGGCTCCAGCATCATTCTCCCACCCTTGACTGGACCACCGGGGAGATCAAGAATTGGGGTCCTGCTTGCCGCAAGAAATGCCTCACTTCTGCTTTCAGCCCCGTCTGTCGAGCCTCAGTGTCTCCTCCTGTGCCTGGTCTCCCCAAGGCCTATCAGGACTGTGCCGTGCCTCCTCATAGCCCCCGTCCTCGTGACACTCTGCCCCATGCAAAGCCTCACCCTCTGCCCCCCTCCCCATTCCCACTCCTTCTGAACTGTCTGCCGTGCATGAGCATACCCAGGACTTCACTGTCCCCCAGAAGGAGACTCTACAATCGCTCCCAATGTCCTCGTCCTATGTGGAGCGACATCCCGACAAAAAGAGGGGGAGACCTAAGGGGGGGGTACTGTTACGCCGAGCGCTCCGGGTCCCTGCTCCTCCCCGAAGCGCTTGCAGCGTTTCTCTCCCTGCAGCGCCCCGGTCAGACCCGCTGACCGGGAGCGCTGCACTGACATTGCCGGTCGGGGATGCGATTCGCATAGCGGGACGCGCCCCCCGCTCGCGAATCACATCCCAAGTCACTCACCTGTCCCGGTCCCCGGCTGTCATGCTCTGGCGCGCGCGGCTCCGCTCTCTAGGGCGCGCACGCGCCAGCTCTCTGAGATTTAAAGGGCCAGTGAACCAATGATGGTGCCTCGCCGAATCACCCTAATTAGTTTCCACCTACTCCCTGGCTTTATTACCTCACTTCCCCTGCACTTCCTTGCCGGATCTTGTTGCCTTGTGCCTGGAGAAAGCTACTCTGTGTTTACCACTACTGTGTTCCTGACCTTCTGCTATTACCATTGACTACGAACCTTGCTGCCTGCCCCGACCTTCTGCTACGTCTGACCTTGCTCTTGTCTATTCCCTTGTACCGTGCTTATCTCAGCAGTCAGAGAGGTTGAGCCGTTGCCAGTGGATACGACCTGGTTGCTACCGCCGCTGCAAGACCATCCCGCTTTGCAGCGGGCTCTGGTGAATACCAGTAGCAACTTAGAACCGGTCCACCGACACGGTCTACGCCAATCCCTCTCTGGCACAGAGGATCCACCTCCAGCCAGCCGAATCGTGACACCAGCATAGTGAAGCAACTCATCAGCAGCAGGTAGACCTGAACAGCAGGTGGTGGCATACCTTGACATAACCATGCCAACACACCTTGAAGATCTTGGACTTCTGGGCAGCCAAATTTGTAGCCGCAACTAGCAGAGTTTGCTCCGGGAAAGCTTTCCTGCCCAGCCAGTAGTGTGCCATCAGAGTGGGTCATAGTAACCCCAAGGAGAACTTGTCGGTCCACAAAAATGTGGAGAGACTGACCTTTGTGAAGATGAATCAGGCATGGATCAGCCAGGATTTCCACCCACCAATGCCTGATGCATCAGAGTAGATTGACCATGGTGCCACACCAACACTTCACAAATATGGATAGTGCAAAAGATATTTAAGGTGATGCTCCCCAGTTACAGACATTTCTCCGCATCAGACCACAGGTAAGTATTGAGGATCTGCATGTCAGGATCCGGACTGGTATGCAGAGAGGACACTGGAGGTGGATCCTCTGTGTCAGTGAGGTGATGGTGTGGGCCGTACCAGGGGAACGGAATCTAAGGGGTTACTGGTTTTCACCAGAGCCCGCCGCGAAGCGGGATGGACTTGCAGCGGCAGGTAACCCCCAGGTCGTTCCACCCAATAGTGACTCAACCCCACTGACAGCTGAGACAGGTGCGGTACACAAGGACAAGGCAAGAGCAAGGTCGGACGTAGCAGTAGGTCAGGGCAGGCAGCAATGGTTCGTAGTCAGGGGCAACGGCAAGGGTCTGGATACACAGGCTTGGGATACACAAAACGCTTTCTCAGGGCACTAGGACAACAAGATCCGGCAAGGACAGGAAGGGGAAGTGGGTTTTTATTAGGAATGGGAGTGATACAACTGATTGGACCAGGCATCAATTAGTGGTGCACTCGCCCTTTAAATTTCAGAGAGCCGGCGCGCGCACCCTAGAGAGCGGGGCCGCACGCGCCGGGACATGACAGCCGGGGAACAGGACAGGTGAGACGATTGGGATGCGACCCGCGGGCAGGCGCGTCCCACTACGCGGATCGCATCCCCACCAGCAGTAACAGTGCAGCGCTGCAGACAGAAGAACGCCGCGAGCGCTCCGGAGAGGAGCAGGGACCCGGAGCCCTCGGCGAAACACTGCATTAGCTAAAACTTTTCTTATGATAAGATATATGGATCCCATGTTTTTTTTTTATATCTAAGAAAAGGAAAGGTGTGCAAAAAAACACCATGTGCCATCTACACCACCAAGTAGTGATGTGATGCAAAGACCTCTAAAAGGTGGGTGGAAGGGAACACCATATGGTCCATTGTAACTGGTGGGGGTAAAAACTTCCCCTGTAAGGCCCTACTCTCGCATTATTAATTCCCTTCTTGGCAAGTGTTACTCGCCCTAAAAGGGTGGCCCCACACAGGAACCTCTCCCTAATTCCACCTACAAACACTGCCATTTCACAGGGTTTTTAGGTGCAAATAGGGAGAGTTTCCTGTGTGGGGCCGCCCTTTTTAGGGCAAATAACACTTGACAAGAAGAGAATTAATCAGGCGAGAGTAAGGCCTTACAGGGGAATTTTTTACCCCCACCTGCTACAATGGACAATTCAATGTTGCCTTCCACCTTTTCGAGGAAAATATTACTCGTTAAAAAGGGTAGCCCCACACAGGAACCTCTCCTTATTTCCACCTAAAAACCGTGGGAAATGTCAGTGTTTGTAGGTGGAAATAGGGAGAGGTTCCTGTTTGGGGCCGCCCTTTTTAGGGTGAGTAACACTTTCCTTGAAAAGGTGGAAGGGAAGATTGTATTGTCCATTGTAGCAGGTGGGGCTGCTATCAACTCCAGACTGTGTAATTCAGTCACTATATGGTCTCCTCTTGCTTCTGCCAACTCCAGGCTGTGTCATTCGGCCACTATATGGTCTCCTCATGCTGCCACCAACTCCAGGCTTTGTTATTCTGCCACTATATGTTCTCCTCATGCTGCCAACTCCAGGCTGTGTCATTCTGCCACTATGTTGTCTCCTCTTGCTGCTGCCAACTCCAGGCTGTCTCATTCTGCCACTTTATGGTCTCCTTATGCTTCTGCCACCTCCAGGCTGTGTCATTCCACCACTATATGGTCTCCGTATCCTGCCATCAACTCCAGACTGTGTCATTCAGCCACAATTTGGTCTCCTCATGCTGCCGCCAACTCCATGCTGTGTCATACAGCCACTATATGGTCTCCTCAAGCTGCCACCAACTCCAGGCTGTGCCATTCAGCCACAATATGGTCTCCTCATGCTGCCGCCACCTCCACACTGTGTCACTCAGCCACTGTATGGTCTCCTCACACTGATGCCACCTCCAGGCTCTGTCATTGTGCCGCTCTGTGACAGTGATTCTAATAGCGATGTATTAACAGTATTATTTCACTAACCCAACACACACCCTAAGCGTGTTACAGCAAGGCTAAGTGTTCTACACCCCAATTGAGGCTCTCAGTAGGCCAGAAATAGCCGTTTTTAAAAGAGATTTGCCACAAATAAATTTGGCTCATCTCTTGTTGTTATTATTAGGCTATTATTAAGTTATTTATGTATTTTGCCTCTGTTAAATCCACTTGCAGTGCTTTATTTAGCTGACAGCTAAATGGCCAGGAATGTGAATTGCTAAATCCCCTGAATGGACACAGAAGGACAGAATATTTGTAATTAAGACTATTTAAATATTAAAAATAGTTGTAAGGTACATGGCTAGATGCCTCATCAATGTAATATGCCAGTGTGCCTGTCAACAACATCTATTGACTGTGAAAACAAGGATAAGCTCACATCAATATTGTCCTTAAAAAAATTCTCTGTTTTGCCTCCACTGTCATATCATAAAATTAGGTCATGCAGATACTTTATATGTCTTTTTTATTTGTCTATTTTCTGTATTTGGCTCACAAAAAATGCATTTGTTCTGCTGCTCACTCATTCTGACATCCACTTATCAGGATGGGGCCAAAGAAAGCATCTAGCCTGCCCTCACTCATCATGCATTCACTTCCTCTCAGATTCTGCTTTGTACTGCGCCTGTTCATTGCAGGCTGCTCTGTAACCCCTCCTCTCTGTGTTCATGTTGCAGTCTGATAGGACAGGAGTAAGCACAGAGGAGTGCTAGACCCTCACTTACTGGACTTTGTCCATGCTTGTGCTTCAGCTGGGACAAAGATAATGCTGCAGCTGTACAGACCCCATTTTTATATGCCATAATTTCTGTAAAATTACAGAATAGTACGAATTCAAAAAATAGTCATTTATATTGAATAGTGCACGCTGTTAACATGTTACACTGATATTAGTTTGAGTTACCCTTTTTTATGTTTGTTTGTTTTTTTAATATGTGTGATATCTGATGCAAATTAAGAAGTTATTAAGTTAATGTCTTGTATCAAACATTTGTTGGACAAGTAGATTTCAGAATCAGCTAATATCGCCCATGGTTGCTGCCTTCAGACTTTCCATATTTAGGTGAGAAAATATCTTTTGTTTTTTGTTTTTACAAATTTGTTTAGGCTTGCTCCCCCTGCAGCCTCCCTTATCACAGGCCCATTCTCCCCTGTGCTTTACTTCCTGGTTCTGGGGTCAGCATGAGACATTGTTGGCTGATGCAGACCCTGATGTTGGCGATCACAGGCAGAGTGACAATGTCTTGTGCCAACTCCAGCACCAGGAAGTGGCACAAAGTGGAGACCCAGCACCATGATAACAAGAGGCTGTGGGGGAGTGAAGGAGGTAAGTATTGTATTGTTTTGTTTTTCTTTTATCAGGCAGCCATGATTTCAAAAAAAAAAAAGAAGATACATTTTTTATGAAGTATATTAAAAAGGTAAATGTTTTTTCAAGATGTACAACATCTAAAAAAGTTTGTGTTTCTGATAGTGCTCATTTAAGGTCTTGTTTACAGGATGTGTCATTAATTTCACAGAAATGAATGTTTAATTTTTACGTTTTTTTTTATCTTACCATTTACCCCACTTGACAAAATAAACGTATGCTCGTTGTAAGTATGGGGATATACAACATGTATAATGATACAAATAAATACAAAATGTTTTATACTTCAATAGATTAAAGCCTATGCATCTGGTAGGACATGCCTAAGATATTGTTACGCCTAGCGCTCCGGGTCCCCGCTCCTCCCCGGAGCGCTCACGGCGTCTCTCTCCCCGCAGCGCCCCGGTCGGTCCCGCTGACCGGGAGCGCTGCACTGTCATGGCCGTCGGGGATGCGATTCGCACAGCGGGACGCGCCCGCTCGCGAATCGCATCCCAGGTCACTTACCCGTCCCGGTCCCCTGCTGTCATGTGCTGGCGCGCGCGGCTCCGCTCTCTAGGGCGGTCAACGGAGTCAGATTGGATTGCACCGTGCGTTACCGCACAGAACCCCTCCTGATGTCTATTGGACCCCACCACGAAAGGATTGAGTTATTCGTCCTTCCCAACTGTACCTCTGAGGTCCTCCTCGGTCTGCCATGGCTCCGGCTTCATTCTCCCACCCTGGGGAGATCAAGAACTGGGACTCTGCCTGCCATAGGAAGTGCCTCTCCCCCCCTCCCAGTCCCGTCAGGCAAGCCTCAGTGCCTCCTCATGGCCCCCGTCCTGGTGTCACACTGCCCCGTGCCAGGCTTCGCCCTCTGCCCTCCCTCCCCATTCCCACTCCTGCTGTGCTGCCTGCCGTTGAGGAAACCCTCCATTCTTTCCCGGTGTCCTCATCCCAGGGGAGGCAGTTACCGGACAAAGAAAAGGGGAGACCTAAGGGGGGGGGGTACTGTTACGCCTAGCGCTCCGGGTCCCCGCTCCTCCCCGGAGCGCTCATGGCGTCTCTCTCCCCGCAGCGCCCCGGTCGGTCCCGCTGACCGGGAGCGCTGCACTGTCATGGCCGTCGGGGATGCGATTCGCACAGCGGGACGCGCCCGCTCGCGAATCGCATCCCAGGTCACTTACCCGTCCCGGTCCCCTGCTGTCATGTGCTGGCGCGCGTGGCTCCGCTCTCTAGGGCGCGCGCGCGCCAGCTCTCTGAGACTTAAAGGGCCAGTGCACCAATGATTGGTGCCTGGCCCAATTAGCTTAATTGGCTCCCACCTGCTCCCAGACTATATCTGATCACTGCCCCTGCACTCCCCTGCCGGATCTTGTTGCCTTGTGCCAGTGAAAGCGTTTAGTGTGTCCAAAGCCTGTGTTACCTGAACCCTTGCTATCCATCTTGACTACGAACCTTGCCGCCTGCCCCCGACCTTCTGCTACGTCTGACCTTGCCTCTGCCTAGTCCTTCTGTCCCACGCCTTCTCAGCAGTCAGCGAGGTAGAGCCGTTGCTAGTGGATACGACCTGGTTGCTACTGCCGCAGCAAGACCATCCCGCTTTGCGGCGGGCTCTGGTGAACACCAGTAGCCTCTTAGAACCGGTCCACTAGCACGGTCCACGCCAATCCCTCTCTGACACAGAGGATCCACTACCTGGAAGCCGAATCGTGACAGATATGACATAACTGATACCTACACACTACACACACACCACGGGGTAATGTGTAGCGAGGACAGAACAAGCAGATTAGGCTTTTTTTCAATTTGCTGTCATGTACTTTACTATATATAAGACAGACACAAAATATTTCAGAGTTGAGAATGACGAGATAAGCTGTCGGAGCACACTTTTGTATTAACACACAATGGTGCAGCAATACTGAAAAGAGTAACTTGGTTTCTTATATAATATATATAAAGACAAGCACAGATGACAGTGGAAGGAGGAAACACTATAACATGTATGGCTCTATACACATCCTGTTCTGTATACCAAATAAAATTAGCAAAAACAGAGGTTCTAAAGGGAGAATATATCATGATACCAAAGAGGACAGACAGGAATATTCTATACTTCAGTTTCATCGAATTTCCCTCTTTTCATTTAATTATCCTTTTAATTGTGCATTTCAGGAAATGTCAGAATATTTCTTCTTATTTAATCTATCAATCATTAATTGATATTAATAAATCTAATATTCATTGTGAGTGTTTTTTAGCCTAATAGGTTACAGCTACAGCAGAGCATTTGTGGCCATAAAATAGTAGCCAGTTCGGAGAGAGTGGGTTGAAGCATTAGGTGGATTTAAGAAAACAACACTGCCAGGAAGAGACGCTGGCACTCTGCAATTTAAGGTGGATTAACACTTCATGATATCCTTACTGTAAAATTTAAATTGTGCATTAAACCTTGTAAAGCACATTATAGAGTAAGTGTTCTGTAGTCTTGGAGCAGTGATTGTGGTTAAAGCAAAAACCTAAATGATCTACAGTAAAGAACTTCAGCATTATACTACAGTACAACTTAAAGGGTTTATCCAGGAATAAAAAAAAACTAAACAAAACATACCTAGTTTCTTTCTTCCAAAAACAGCACCACCATTGTCCTCAGTTTGTGTGTGGCATGGCAGCTCAGTTCTGAATCACAGAATTCAAAAATAAAACAATACCATAATTCCATGCAAGAAGAGAGAAGTATATTTTACTTAGATTCTCTTAAAATTTTAATGCATAAATAGTAATAAACGCCACCAACAACTTGTTTCAAAATGCTTTAGTAAATACTTTGTCTCAATTCACAATATCTTTAGCACCATTTGCAAAAAGTTGTAAGATAAAAAAAGATTATTATTCACCCAAAGTGCACCTTCTACGGATGCGCTGGACACTCTTCAAGCAGCAGGACTTTTCACCCCATTTCGGGCTTCCTTTAACTGGACGACCTTCCTCTCACAAAGGTGAGCAGACTGGAGCTTGCGTCGACGCAAGGTGGCGTTTATTTCTATTTATGCATGGATGTTCAGTGAGTTATGAGCCCTCACTTACTAAACGCACTACACCCACCCAAGTGTGAACAGGTGACATACGTTTACTTAAAATTTTAATACCCCAAAAATGTGACATAAGTATATAACAACCATGGGTTCAATATTAGACTGTATCAAACAAATATCCAAGTCAAAAGACCAATTATACCGCCGCAAGATAGCAACACAACGCTGTCCCAATGTTTTTCAGCCGAAAGATGCCGGGATCTTCAGGGAACAAAACTGTAAAAATTAATAATTAGAACCTATACAGAACACATATTATGCATGACCCATATCATTATTAGTTAGCATACAAGTAAGATGCATGATGAATAGGTTAGTATGATAGCCCCAAGAGGCATGATAAAAAAGTTTACTGTAATACCCCTAATAATGGCACGCCAACAGGGTCAGATACAAACATATTATCAGCTCACAATGGAGCCACTTACCACTTCCCACCCCTGTGATGTCTGGAGGAGGTCAATGGACCTGAGTTGTAATACCATATGCAACCGGACTACAGGTGTGGGGATGTTTTTGGAAAAAAGTAAATTTGTTATTTTAATCCTAAATTGCCTCTTTATTATTCTGATTTTCTAGCATTTGTGTTTGTTTCTAGCACTGCTGAATCAAGGGTTGTGTAGAGATCTGAGTAGAAAACGTGCTTAGATCCCCGCTTGAGTAACAATGTCATGAAATGGCAAAGATTTATTAGTGATTAAACAAAGTGCATAGTTGCATACGGCTTCTCACCCTGGTTCCTTGCATGCCTTGCCTTTACAGATTGAGCCCTCCAGCAAAAACAAATCCTTCTTTTTATTTATGGATGCAAATAAGCACCAAAAGCCCAAGCGGTGTTCCTCCTGGATGCAAAAGCCCGTCTATGTTAATTCCACCACTTGTCTGCAACACCCCTGTGCTCCCTTGTTGCCGCTTCTAGTTGCTTTATTGACATCCATTAGGCTTAGTTTTTATCTACACTTTCTGAGCCAAAATCCTGCACAAGCGCTTTGCAAATCATGCTCGATGCATGTGTGCTACTGTGAGCTTCTCCCAGCGGCCTCAAAGACTCATCTACTCTTGCATACTTTTGACAGCTCAGAGAAGCCCTTAAGGATGTGATGAGAAGTTACAGTACTAAGAATGGTTCAAAGAGTACATGGCTTGCACAGTCTTGATAAAGTAAAATCCTTATACAGTTACTCTACAGATCTATCTCCATGGTTACAGACTACAAACAAACCTGTAGTCTTGTGTTTCTGAACCCTCTTCTACTCTTTCTAACTTAACAAGATTAATAATATCAATTCATGATCAGATTATACATTATGTTTAAAGACTATAACCAGAGACATAGGAAACATAACAAAGAAGAAGAGAAACTGTATACACAGAATAGCAATTTTTTTTGTAGTTTTTTTTATATATTACCGCCAGTTAAAACATTTTTTGTCCCACAGACATGTCAAAAGTTTTAATCAGTCTGGGTCTCGATGCTGAGAATCCCATTAATCATTAGATGTAGCCTGGAAAAGTGCTCAATCCAACCTGGAGCAGTAGACGTGCCTCATAGACTTATAGTAGAGCCTATCTCCTACTAGAAGTTGGACCAAGCAACATTCCATTGTACAACATGGTTTAAAAATAAAAGCTGACATTTTTGCTATAGGAAATTTTGATCAACAGAGAACAATGAATTATATATAACAACATACAGAAGGTATGTTCACATGTTCAGGTTTGGAATTGCAATCATTGAACTGTCCCTGTCACTACACCAAACTATTAAAGGGGTACTCTTCTGCCCCAGCATTCAGAACATTTTGTTCCGAATGCTTGGAGCGGATGGCGGAACAAACTTGCAAACTTGCATTGAGGGGGCGTGGCGTGACATCACGAGGAGCGTGACGTCATTCTAAACGAACGCCGGGTACTGATCAGATATCGTGTGAGTCCCAGCTGCAGTACCCCTGCGATCAGACATCTTATCCCCTATCCTTTGGATAGGGGATAAGATGTCTAGAGGCAGAGTACCCCCTTTAACATTCCGCAGGGGAACTTGAAAAGTTTTGCCTGGTTGGGGTCTGAGTGTTCAGAACCCCACTGATCTCAAGATAGAGCCAGGCGAAACACACGGCGGCACACTACTCCCAAGCCGGCTGTGATCTCCATTATAGGCCTATTGGATCATCTTCTGCAACTGGTTGGAGATCGTAGCCAGCCAAGGAGTGAAGCATGCAGCCACAAACCTCTCCTATCCATATCTAGCAACCAATAAGTGGCCTCAGCACCAAGACCCCAAGCTATCAAAATTTTTGACATGCATGTGTGACATTTTTTTTTTATGTCAGTAAAACTTTAATATTACAATATACTTTAATTGAGTCAATAAAAAAAACATTGGTAACGAAAGTGTTGACATCCTTTAGGGGTATAATACTAAAAACTCTGTCTCTAAAGCACTTATTGTTATTACAACCCACTATAAAAGATGTTTACACTTGTAGCAAATCTAGTTAAAAAAAAATTAACTCACTATGATTCAGCAAGAAAAATGTTGTGAGGGACATAATCACATTGAGAATGTGTTCTTCTTGCTTTTAATATCATTTTCTGAAAAAAATCTGTATTTTAAGAAATCCAATTTCCTAAACAACAACACTTAGTAATGATAATGAAGGAGTTGATCTTGTGGAGCAGATGTAAAAAGAAGTAATGATGCTTCTTTATCAGTAATGCTCCACTGATTCCCTAACACCGGTGAAGATTACTTATCATTAATGCAATGCAATTCTTAATACTTTTCCCTATCTGACTTAAAACCACCATTAACCCTTTCAGTACCGAGCCTTTTTTCTCTGGTATTGTTTTTTCCTCCTCACCTTCTAATAGACATAACTCTTTTATTTTTCCATCTAAAGACCAGTATGAGGGCTTGTTTTTTGTGTCAACAATTGTACTTTGTAGCAACATCCCTAATTTTACCTCCAAATGTACAGTGAAACAAACAAAAAATTATTTGTAGGGCAAATTTGTAAAAGAAAAAAAAACAATTTGCTACTTTTGGGGGCTTCCTTTTCTACACAGTGCACCTTTTGGTAACAATGACACATTATCTTAATTCTGTAGGTCCATACAATTAAAATGATATCCAATTTATATAGGGGTTTGTTTATTGACTTCTTTTAAAAAATGTGAACTTTTTGTACGAAAATTAGTGTGCTTAAAATTGTCCACTTCTGAACCCTATTTTTTTTCCCGCATATAGGGATGTATGAGGGCTAAGTCTTTTGCACTGTTATTTGTAGTTTTTTTCAGGACCATTTTTGTTTTGATGGCACCTTTTGATCACGTGTTATTCATTTTTTTTTGTATTTGAAGTGACCAAAAATACACATTTCTGGACTTTGGAATTTTTTTTACTCTTGTGTCTTTGACTGTGCAGCTCAATTAACATTATATTTTACTAGTTCGAACATTTACGCAAAAGGTGATACCACACATGTTTATGTTTCATTATGTAGTCATTAATGTCTAAACCTTGTCAACAAAAGTGAGTGCCTCCCTAAGTGGAAATGTTAAAATTGGGTCCAATTAGTTATTTTCCCTCCCTAGTGTCACATGAATGGGAAGAAGGTGTCTTAACCGCTTAAGGACTCAGCCCATTTGGACCTTAAGGACAATTTTATTTTTACGCTTTCGTTTTTTCCTCCTCCCCTTCAAAAAATCATAACTCTTTTATATTTTCATCCACAGACAAATACTATTTGTGTGGGGAAATTAAAAAGAAAACTGCAATTTTGCAAATTTTGGAAGGTTTTGTTTTCATGCCGTACAATTTATGGTAAAAATGACATGTGTTTTTTTATTCTCTGGGTCAATACAATTAAAATTATACCCATGATTATACACTTTTCTATTACTGTTGCGCTTAAAAAAAAAAATCGCAAACTTTTTAACCAAATTAGTACGTTTAAAATCCCCCTCTTTTGAACACCTATAACTTTTTCATTTTTCCGTATAAGCGGTGGTATGAGGGCTCATTTTTTGCGCAGTAATCTGTACTTTGTATTAATACCATATTTGCTTAAACAAAACTTTTATTACATTTTTTATAAAAAAAATTTGGGAATAAAATGTTATAAAAAAAAAGCAGCTATTGTGGACTTTTTTTTTTTTTTTACGTTCACGCCGTTCATTTTAATTTAATAGTACGGATATTTACGCACGTGGTGATACCAAATATGTATATAAAATAATTTTTTTACACTTTTTGGGGGTAAAATAGGGAAAATGGGACAATTTACGTTTTTATTGGGGGAGGGGGTTTTTCAAATTTTTTTTACTTTCTTTTTTTTACTTTTTTTACTTTTATTTTTAAACTCTTATAGTCCCCATAGGTGACTATTTATAACAATCATTCAATTGCTAATCCTGTTCAGTGCTATATATAGGACACAGCACCGATCAGGGTTATCGGTCATCTTCTGCTCTGGTCTGCGGGAAGGCAGATCAGAGCAGAAGACTCCCGGAAGACAGCGGAGGCAGGTGAGGGGAACTCCGTCTGCCGTTCAGGATGATCGGATAGCCGCAGCAGCGCTGCGGGCGATCCGATCATCCTGTTAAGCGATCGCGATGCTGCAGATGCCGTGATCTGTATTGCTTACGGCATCTGAGGGGTTAATGGTAGACATCCGCGGGATCGCGGGTGTCTGCCATTACCGGCGGGTCCCTGGCTGCGATCCACAGCCGGGACCTACCGCGCATGATGCCGGCATCGCTCTGATGCCCGCGGTTATGCTCAGGACGTAAATGTACGTCCTGGTGCGTCAAGTACCACATCACCAGGACGTACATTTACGTCCTGCGTCGTTAAGGGGTTAAAGAGCACCTGTCACCAAATTAAACATTTAATATATTGTTCCTTATGTAATTATAAGACACTTTGCTATTTACTTGCTGTTAAACTTGTAAACCTTTATATGTTTATAATGTGATTGAAAAAACAGCCACTAGGTGGCTCTGTTCTGTTCCTTGCCGCAAGTCCAACAGTTAGTTTGGTCTCATCTGGCCTGGCAAGAAACCAAAGTCAGAAATCTTCTGTGGGGCATGGTGAGGCACATCTCTCGCAGGTTTCAGTGACATTGCGCCTGCTGGGGAACGTCCACTTTCTTCTGCCAGTAGCTCACACCATGTGAGCAAGAGGAAATGTATGATACAGAGCTTTTTAAAGCTCTGAAAATTTTTTGAAGGGAGGAGGGGTGTTAGGAGTAGTTAGGGAATATAATCTGAGTTACTTTAGAAAATATGGTTTGATGGCAAGTACTCTTTAAATGTGGTGTTATTGCTCTCCCACCCTCTAGTACTGGTCACTTAAAGTTCAATATGCCACCTCATGGCAAAGAAGTCTCTGAGAATTTGAAAATAAAAGAATTGTTGCTCTACATAAATATGGCTTTACTATGGTCAACCAAAGAAGTCGAGTGCATGTACTCAGTGTAGATGTATGAGTGCTACCAGCATTGCTGCATCAAATTTGTGTGTATGACTGTCATATCAGAAGGAAACTGTAAGAACCCGTGGGGTTAAATGGTTGTGACAGCTCTTTTGGTTTTGTTTTGGCTTGAGCTACGCCCAGCTGTCTGGACTGGTCAGCTGACCTTGATGTGAGCACCTGGTCTGGGCCTATATAAGCTGGCAGTCTACTCCCAATCCTTGCCTGCTAAAGAGCTCTGTGTACTCCTAGATAGCATTTATATTGTATCTGTTATATCTAGCATGTTTTACCCTTTGGCTCTGTTCCCTGACTCTTCTCCTGACTTTGCAAATTGGCTTATCTGTAACCTCTTTGTATCAACTTGGACTGTGGACAGTGACTTATTGTGTGTATGGTTAGTTGTTTTTCTGTTAGTTGAGTGATTCCATTCTGTGTCTCGACCTCCGTCTACATTATAGTTTATTATTTTTTCTTGACTGGCCTCACTTATTGTAAGTAGGGACCATCACAGTAGTTACGGACCCGTTACCTAGGGCTGGCATGTAAGTAGGCAGGCATAGGGGGAGTGGGTGAGAATAGTGTGCACTCCTTCCGTTCCCAGAAGTGACAAAAACTTCTTCTAAAGATGATGCATAAAAAGCTGCAAACAGTTTGTGAAGACAAGCAGACTAAGGACATGTATTACTGGAGCCATGTAATGTGGCCTGATAAGACCAAGATAAACTTATTTGGTTCAGATGGTGTAAAGCATGTGTGATGACAACCAGGTAAGGAGTACAAAGACAAGTGTGTCTACGGTCAAGCATGGGGGTGGGAGTCTCATGGTCTAGGGCTGTATGAGTGCTGTTGGCACCGAGGAGCTACAGTACACTGAGGGAACCATGAATGCCAACATGTACAGTGACATACTGAAGCAGAGCATGATCCCCTGTCTTCGGAGACTGGGCTGCAGAGCAGAATTTCATCATGATAACTACCCCAAACACCTTCAAGATGGCCACTGCCTTGCTAAAGAAGCTGAGGGTAAAGGCGATGGACTGGCCAAGCATATCACCAGACCTAAACCCTATTGAGCATCTGTGGGGCATCCTCAGATGGAGGAGGGAAGAGCAAGGTCTCTACACATCCACCAGCTCCATGATGTCATCATGGAGGAGTGGAAGAGGACTTCAGTGACAACCCATGAAGCTCTGTTGAACTCCATGCACAAGAAGGTTAAGGCAGTGCTGGAAAATAATGGTGACTGCACAAAATATTGGCACTATGGGCCCACTTTGGATATTTTCACTTAGGAGTGTGCTTACTTTTGTTGACAAGGTTTAGACATTAATGGCTGTGTGTAGAGTTATTTTGAGAGGACACATTAAACACTGTTCTACAGGCTACAGACTTTACATTGTAGCAGTGTCATTTTTTTCAGTGTTGTCACATGAAAAGATATTAAATATATATATATATATATATATATATATATATATATCTATACATATATATATATATATATATATATATAAATGTGAGAGTGTGTAGTCACTTATGTGAGAAATGGGGTCTGTAGCTCCATGGCGCTCAGAGATTTGAAGACTGCAGGGGTTCCCAGCGATCAAACTCTTATCCCCTATCCTAAAGTTTTCTTTTTGCTGGACAACCCCTTTAAAAGAAGAAAGAGCTGGAAATTAAACTTCTGCTATAACTTTATATAATAATTTCAATTAAATCCTTTTTCAGCCGAGAACTCTTAAATTTAAAAGCATTTTCAAGCGATTTCATCCTGCTCAATGATCATGTTTCATACTTCAAGAGTAAAGTTGTTACAGGAGATATTGATAGAAGCAGCTGTTTCATAACTCACAGCTATAAGTATATGTTTCCAAGCAGCCTCTTAGACATTTGATAGATGAAGTCAACATTCCAGCTTCATAAACACAGGGAGATTGCACATTATACAGGCTGACAATGCTATGTTTATGAGACCAGAAATAGATATTGCTGAAAGTTTCATATTGCTTAGAAACGAGTTACCTGATTTAGATTTATTTTTTTTAATTTAAAGCATTTTATTTTTCAAAACATAAGACTTACAATTCAAATCAACCAGATATGACAAATATACATATATAACCCCCCTTCCCCCCACTCCTGATCAAAGAGAAAGAAAACATTTTCCATAGACCCCAAGTAGCTTCATATTCTTTCATTTTGTTTTTTGATTTACCAACCCTAAATGTTTCATTTTTTTTTTCTCGATCAACCAACTCTACCCATTGTTCGATTCTGGGGGTGGTAGGTGCAAAACATTTAGTTAGTATTATATATTTACCCAGGATAAATAAGAGTTACCTGATTTAATGTATCCTTCCAGGTAAAATGGGAAAGCTTACCATAGTCTTTATATATAGTCTGATGTATAGTATGCTATTTGTGTACTGTACGTACAGAAGCAGGAGACTGCAGTGTAAACCTTTGTAGCGTAAATTGTAATAAATCCGGAATAGCAGGAGACCATGTCTCGCTTTATGTCTACTTCATGCAAAGCTCCTGCCACTTGGAGAGCAAGTATAGAGCATATAGGTGGAAAAGCATATAGGTATAGAGCGTATAGGTGGAAAAAGTCACAAACTTTTTGCACAAAATAGAGGCTTATGCAAAAATGTGACTTTTCACAGTCTATGCCTAGCACAGACAATGATAAATTCCCTCCCATTGTTCATAAGCCATCCAATAAGAAATGAGTTGCGGCCCACACCAATGGCAAAAACCTTCTTTCTTTAAAACCTTCATCCAAGCCTTGTATGTGCTTAATGTGTGTTTTCCCTCTCTCGCTATATGAATTTAACAGTCTGCATTAAAGAAAGTATATTTTAGCCGGTGAGTGGGTGCCGCTTCTCATTTCTTCTTGAATGGTTTAATATTAATGAAGGGCATTTATTATGATCTAAAGATTTTCTTGTTTATAGATATTGTTCATGTCTCTACCACCATGACTAATTTAAAGCATGGGTATATTTAGGGGGGTGCTGTTTTTAGGTGCCTGTTTTCCCCGTAAACAAATACTGTTTCACAGGTCATAGATTTCTATAGACTGTGGTTTGTTCATCATGGAGGCAGTCAAGTATCGACAAATGGATGGTAGAGTAGCATGCTCTCACAAACTCTTACCTTTCCAGCTCAGAAGGACACCAGTAGAGTATACAATAGTCCAGGTCACAAGACCATTTAGCTACCTTTAGTATAGTTGTAAAGGAAGCCCTAGAAGAGGCTGCCCTTCTAACTGAGTGTATCAAAAAGGTTGATGTATCTATATCTCTTAGCACAGAGGAGCCAACCTATTATTGTATTGGTAGAGGCTAGCAAAATGGAGGTCTACATGTAATAAAGAGATAAGTAATTCCCTCTCTGTGTTGTGCTGAAGTTGGATTTCATGCCAAGTGATCTTAATTTGTTATTAGATTTTATTCATTATGTTTAAGTAGTAATCAAGGGTTCCACATCCCAGTGTAATATATGTAATATTTGGGAGTGAAGGGCATATAACTGCTGCTGCCTTAACCCCTTAAGGATGCAGGGCATATGGGTACGATGCCGTTTCTGAGTCCTTAAGGACTAAGGGCATACCTGAGTATTTCCGGGCCCCGCCACTCGCCGGGTGGGAACCGGACCGGGATGCCTGCTGAAGTCATTCAGCAAATGCCTGGGTGGGTCCTGAGACCCCCCCCCCCCCCCCCATGTCGGCGACTGCCACAAATTGCAGATCAATTCAGGTCTCTGGTGACCCGATCTCCCGAAAAATAGGAATGATCGGAGCTGTCAGAGACAGCCCCGGACAACCTAAAGCATAGGAGTGAGGTGGCAGGGGTGCCACAGAAGAAAAAAAAAAGGAAAAGGACCTCCTTTAGGGAGGAAGACTAATGAATCATTTGATGCATGTGTCTTTACAGAGGAAGATGTTCTATGTTTGCTGTCTAAAGTGAAGACAAAAAAGGCACAGGGGCCTGATGGAATACACCCAAAATTATTAAAAGAGCTTAGTGGTGAGCTAGAACAACCGTTAACAGATTTATTTAACCAATCACTGGTATCAGGAGTCGTTCGAGAAGATTGGAAATTAGCAAATGTCATGCCCATTCACAAGAAAGGTAGTAGGGAGGAATCAAGCAACTATAGGCCAGTAAGTCTGACATCAATAGTGGGGAAATTAATGGAAACCCTACTAAAGGATAGGATTGGGGAACATCTAAAATCCCATGGATTGCAAGATGAAAAACAACATGGGTTTACTTCAGGGAGATCATGTCCAACAAATCTTATTGATTTTGACTGGGTGACTAAAATAATAGATGGTGGAGGGGCAGTAGACATTGCATAACTAGATTTTAGTAAGGCTTTTGACACTGTCCCACTTAGAAGACTTATCAATACACTGCAGTCATTGAGCTTGGGCTCCCATATTGTTGAGTTGATTAGGCAGTGGCTGAATAACAGATAACAGAGGGTTTTAGTCAATGGAGAATATTCAGAGCAAGGTCTTGTCACCAGTGGGTACCTCAGGGATCTGTACTGCGACCAATTTAGTTTAATATCTTCATTAGTGACATCGCAAAAGGTCTCGATGGTAAGGTATGTCTTTTTGCTGATAATGCAAAGATATCTAACAGGGTTGATGTTCCTGGAGGGATACGCCAAATGGAAAAGGATTTAGGCAACTAGAAGAATGGTCAGAACTCTGGCAACTGAAATTTTATGTGGATAAATGCAAGATAATGCACCTGGGACGTAAAAACCTTCAGGCAGAATGTAGAATATTTGACACAGTCCTGACCTCAGTATCTGAGAAAAGGGGTTTTGGAGTAATTATTTCAGAAGACTTAAAGGTAGGAAGAAAATGTAATAGAGCAGCAGGAAACGCTAGCAGAATGCTTGGATGTATAGGGAGAGGTATAAGCAGTAGAAAGAGAGAAATGCTTATACCTCACTTGGAATATTGTGCACAGTACTGGAGGCCGTATCTCCAAAAGGATATAAATAATCTAGAGAGAGTTCAGAGAAGAGCTACTAAACTAGTACATGGATTGCAGGATAAAACTTATCAGGAAAGGTTAACCCCTTAAGGACGCAGCCCATTTGGGCCTTAAGGACGCAGACAATTAAATTTTTACGTTTTAATTTTTTCCTCCTCGCCTTCAAAAAATCATAACTCTTTTATATTTTAATCCACAGACTAGACTAGTATGAGAGCTTGTTTTTTGTGCGACCAGTTTTCCGTTGTAATGCCATCACTCACTTTACCATTAAATGTATGGCGCAACCAAAACAATACTATTTGTGTGGTGAAATTAAAAAGAAAACCGCAATTTTGCTAATTTTGGAAGTTGTTGTTTTCACGCCATACAATTTACGGTAAAATGACGTGTTCTTTCTTCTTTGGGTCAATATGATTAAAATGATACCCATGATAATATACTTTTCTATTACTGTTGTGCTTAAAAAAAAGCTCCGTCTGCCGTGCTGTGACCGCGATGCTGCAGATGCCGTGATCTGTATTGATCACGGCATCTGAGGGGGTTAATGGCGGACATCCGCGGGATCTCGGATGTCCGCCGTCAGGGGCGGGTCCTTGGCTGCGATCAGCAGTCGGGACCTGCCGTGCATGATCCGGGCATTGCTCCGATGCGCGTGGTTATGCTTAGGACGTAAATGTACGTCCTGGTGCGTTAAGTACCACCTCACCAGGACGTACATTAAGGGGTCATTAAGGGGTTAAAGGACCTTAACATGTATAGCTTGGAAGAAAGAAGAGACAGAGGTGATATGATAGAGACTTTTAAATACATAAAGGGAATCAATACAGTAAAGGAGGAGAGCATATTTAAAAGAATAAAAACTAGCACAAGAGGACATAGTTTTAAATTAGAGGGGCAAAGGTTTCTGCAGTAATATCAGGAAGTATTACTTTACTGAGAGTAGTGGATGCATGGAATAGCCTTCCTGCAGAAGTGGTAGCTGCAAATACAGTGAAGGAGTTTAAACATGCATGGGATAAGCATAAGGCTATCCTTCATATAAGATAGGGCCATGGACTATTGATAGGATTCAGATTATTGGGCAGACTAGATGGGCCAAATGGTTCTTATCTGCCGACACATTCTATGTTTCTACCCCCTGCCATTGGTCGGTTAGGACTGACCGACCAATGGCAGTTGGGGGGGGGGTTAAAGTTGAAATCCCCGATCTGCCCGACCCTGGATGTCCAAGTAGAGCAGGAGGAAGATGGCGGCGGGTGCCGAAGCACGTCAGGATGGCGAGGGACCGGCGATCGCAGCGGGATCTGTGGCAGTGAGGGGGCGGTGGCGGAAACAGCGGTGGAGGCAGCATTGAAGGTCAGTGGTAAGTGATCTTCCCTGCTGCCTTCTAGGAGTTGCCAAACTACAACTCCCAGCATACCCAGACTGCCAAAGGCTGTCTGGGCGTGCTGGAGTTGTAGTTTTGCAACATCTGGAGGGCCACTGTTTGAGACCACTATACAGTGGTGCCCAAGCTATAGCCCTCCAGATGTTGCAAAACTACAACTCCAAGCATGCCCAGACTGCCCAGGCATGCTGGGAGTTGTTGTTCTGCAACATCTGACCCTTCAGATGTTGCAGAACTACAACTCCCAGCATGCCTGGACTGACTTAGCATGCTGGGAGTTGTAGTTCTGTAACATCTGGCCATTCAGATGTTGCAGAACTACAACTCCCAGCATGCCTGGACTGACTCAGCATGCTGGGAGTTGTAGTTTTGCAACATCTGGAAGAGCACAGTTTGGAGACCACTATACAGTGGTGCCCAAACTGTAGCGCTCCAGATGTTGCAAAAGTACAACTCCAAGCATGCCCAGACTGCCCAGGCATGCTGGCAGTTGTAGTTTGGCAACATCTGACCCTCCAGATGTTGCCAAACTACAACTCCCAGCATGCCTGGGCAGTTTGAGCATGCTTGGAGTTGTAGTTTTGCAACATCTGGAGGGCCATAGTTTGGACACCACTACACAGTGGTCTCCAAACTGTTCTTTTCCAGTTGTTGCATAACTACAACTCCCAAAATGCTATTCAGCTGTCTGGGCATGCTGGAAGCTGTAGTTTCGCAACAACTGGAGGCACACTGGTTGGGAAACATTGTCTGTTTCCTAACTCAGTGTCTCCCAACCCAAACCCTACTATGCACTGACAGACCATGCAGGCTGGGAGTTGAAGTTTTGCAATAGCTGGAGGCACACAGGTTGGGAAACACTGAGTTAAGTAACAAACTCTCAGTGTTTTGCATTTATACCCCACAGGTGTCTGACAGATTTTTTGAACAGTGGTCTATGAAAATGAAAAATGTCTTAAATTTTGCTTACCTGAAAATTTCAATTCCTGGAGTCCGTAGGCAGCACAGTATGGGTTAAACTCGTTTCCCCGAACTTGTCAGAAGAGATAAGCAGCATATAATTAAAGCATTAGCATAATTAATCAGCCCCTCCTTTCCATACAAATACCCTCACATAACCACACACCACAGAGTAGTTTTATAGCATGCTTTATTAGGGTGAGAAGCCTGTGCTGCATACGGACTCCAGGAATTGAAATTTTCAGGTAAGCAAAATTTAAGACATTCCTGGACACCCTACGGCAGCACAGTATGGGACTTGAGTAGAAGAAAATCATAATGGGAGGGCATTACTTCTTGAACGCTTGTTCCAACACTGTTTTATCCAAGGCTGGACAACTGGAGAAATCCAGACGATAATGTCTCACAAACGTAGTCAGAGTAGCCCAGGTTGCTGCTCTACATATTTCATGCAGGAACACATAAGACACCTCCGCCCAGGAAGTCTCTGTTGCTCTTGTAGAATGTGCCCTTAAGTCTTCTGGAGGCTCCAATCCCTCTACCTGGAAGCAGAAACTGATTGTTTTCTTTATCCAGTTGGTAATTGTGGACTTTGCTGCCTTAGCACCCCGCGATTTCTTCCCGAATTGTACAAACAGATATTCCGAACATCTGAATGCTTGTGTTTTAGCGACGTACTCCAAAACCGCTCTCCTCACGTCCACTTTGGATATTACCTCATTCTCCGAGAGGCCCGGAAGGATGACCTCCTGTTGCAGGTTATTCACTGAATTTACTTTAGGGATAAACCCTGGTAACATACGTAACACCAACGCGTTACCCAAATTTCTGAGATACGGTTCCCTATGTGACAATGCCTGAATTTCACTTATGCGTCTCGCTGACGCAATGGCCACCAAAAAACAAGTCTTCCATGTAAGAAATTTTAACTCGATGGACTCCAGAGGCTCAAATGGTCCCACTGTAAAGCATTTCAATACTTTGGAGAGATCACAAGATGGTATAGGTTTATTAATTTTTGGACATAGGTTCTTGACCCCTTTAAAGAACCTCTTGACTAACGGCTCATTAGAAAATTTGCCTGAAGAAAAAAAGTTAATGGCCGCAAATTGTACCTTTAGTGTAGATTGCTTGAGGCCCTTGCGCATCCCTTGTTGCAGAAAACTCAGAATCATTGGCACAGTTATTTCCTGATCTGGGTACATAGATCTGAAAAACTTCCAGACTCTATTATAACACTTCTTCGTACCCGGCTTACTGGAGTTTACCAATGTTGCAATAACCTATTTAGTAAGCCCCTTCTTCTTTAATGATTCCAATTCCCTTTCCATGCTGTAAGCTTGAGGAATTCCAGATCCTGATGATAAATTCCCCTTTGACTGAGCAAATCCACTCTTACTGGTAGATGCCAAAACGGATTCCATGACACCTCTCTGATTATGGAAAACCAGGCCCTCCTTGGCCAGAAGGGTAGACTCAGTATCGCTTGAGGCCTTTCCTTCTTGATATTCCATAGGGTTCTCTGAATTAATGCTGGTGGTGGAAATGCATAAACGAACATCCTTTCCCACAATATCGAGAGGCCGTCTGTGTGCAGTGGCCTGTCCCTAGGGGATAGAGAACAAAACCTCTGGACTTTGGTGTTTTTCCTTGTGGCGAATACATCCACATCTGGTACTCCAAACTTCCTCGTTATTTCCCAAAACACCTCTTGATTCAGTTCCCATTCTCCCGGATGCAAGGTCCTCCTGCTTAGCAGATCTACCGTCACATTCAAGTCTCCTTTCAGATAGACCGCTGACAGATTCTTGATGTTGTTTTCTGCCCACTGAAAAATCTTTGAACACTGCATCATGAGACTGGGGCATCTTGTTCCCCCCTGCTTGTCCAAGTAAAAAAACGTGCGGAGATTGTCCGACCTTACTAAAACCTCCTTGTTGCATAAGATATGGGAGAAGTTACAAAGGGCCAGATACACTGCCCTTAACGCCTTCATGTTTGAAGAAAACTTCCTTTCCGTTTGGGACCATCTTCCCTGTGTCCAATGTTGACCCGTGTACGCTCCCCAACCAAGAGCTGAGGCATCCGTTGTTACTATCGCCGTTTGCCGAACTGGAAGTAGTGATTTTCCTTTCCTGAATCTGTCCAGAATCAGCCACCATTGTAGATCTTTGCAAAGATCCGGAGGGATCCAGATGACCTTCTCCAGCGACGTTAGTGATCTGTTCCATGAGGCCAAGATCTTCTTTTGTAGATTGCGCATATGTGCTTTTGCCCACTGGACGGCATCTATAGTAGAGGTCAAACTGCCCAGGATTCTCATGGCCTGACGAATGGTCACCGTTCTGTTTTTCAAAAGACACCTGATTTACCCCCTCAATTTCTTCTCTCTCTCTTGAGAAATTGAGATCTTCATGGATACAGAGTCCACTATGAATCCTAGAAAGACCACTCTCTGAGAGGGACACAGGTGCAACTTCGTTTCGTTTACTTTGAACCCGTGATTTTCTAGGAATCTTCTTGTGACTATCACATCCCTCCTGAGGTGTTCCTTTGACTTCGCCTTTATCCACCAGTCGTCCAAGTATGGGACTATACTTATCCCCTGAAGACGAAGAGATGCCGCCAATACTACCACTACCTTTGTGAACACTCTCAGCGATGAACTCAGGCCGAAAGGTAGACTGGTGAATTGGAAGTGCCATACAGAGCCTGCCACCTTGATAGCGGATCTAAAATACTTCCTGAACATTGGATGGACTGAGATGTGGAGGTACGCCTCTGCCAAGTCCATTGTTGCCATAAAATCCCCTTGATTCAGGATCGGGATTAGTAATCTTATGTTCTCCATCTTGAAGTGTTTATTCTCCAGAAACTTGTTGAGGAGTCAAATCTATGACCAATCTCCATTTCCCATTGGCCTTTGGGACTGCAAATATTCTGGAATAAATCCCCTTTCCTCGGTCTTGATCTGGTACCCATTCTATGGCATCCTTTGCATAGAATTCCAGTACCAGTGGAAAAACGTTTGGGTCTCGTCCATTGTTTAGAAAATATTTTTCAGCCGGGGTTTTGAGAAACTCCAATCTGTGTCCCTCTTTTATTACTGAAAGAACCCATCTGTCCCTCGTCGTATGTTCCCACATTGGTAAAAGGGCTTTTAATCTTCCTCCAACTTGAGTGTAGCCCGTATTTTTCCTTTGCCTGTTGTATCTGGCTCTGGGATAGTTACCCTGCTGATAGTTTCTTCTTTGAAACTTTGGGGATCTTCTCCATTTTGGTTTTCCTTTGAATGATTCTTTTTTGGATGTTCCAGGGAAAGCGTCATTCTCATCATTCATGTCCTTTAAAATTCCTTTAAGACTGGGTCAAAACATGGATTCAAGAGAGAACGGCAAAGAAACCAGATGATTCTTTGCCGCCACATCCTCTTTTGTCCATTGCTTGATCCATAAAGACCTTCTTATGGAATTTGTCTTTGCTAAATTTTGAGATGTCAACCTGAGAGTATCCAAAGGTGCGTAACAGAGAAACTCTGCGGCTTACTTCATGACTGGGATCTTCTTTACAATATCCTCATGGGATACCCCTTCATGAAGATCCTTCGTCATTTGGCTTAACAAAACTTGTAATGACCTAGCCACTGGGACAGATGCCATGGCAATTTTTCCAACTGCCGCTGAGGTAGCATAAGCCTTCTTTGCGAGCGAGTCTGCCTTCATATTCATAGGATTGGATAACAGGGATGTGTCCTCTGAAGGGAAGTAAGACTTTTTCACCAATTTTGCCACTGGCAAATCTACCTTTGGTGGATTATGCCAAGATGTAGTAGCTTGAGGGGATAGCCTGTATACTGATTTGAACCAGGAACCGACATCTACCCGTTAGTCCGGTCTTTCCCAGTTAGACTTAAACCACTTGTTAAGATAAGGGTGAGATGGTAAAGCCTTATCACTTGAGACTGGGAAATAATACAGGCCTTCCCTGGGCAATTTCCCTTCAGTATGTTTCACTGCTTTAACCAAGTTATGCATATCATCCTTATGAAATATATAATAATCTTCAGGAGCATCCT
Organism: Hyla sarda; assembly: GCF_029499605.1. NCBI lineage: Eukaryota > Metazoa > Chordata > Amphibia > Anura > Hylidae > Hyla > Hyla sarda. Next base: position 307,017,148 of record NC_079193.1, read on the forward strand.
GAGAATCTACTGAAGAGCAAGAGTTAGAATTCTCTGAATCCAACAGAGAGACAGCCCGGTGATGAACTTTACGCTTTTTTGTCGATGCAGCATTTTCCGGGAGAAAACCTGCTATCCTTTTTTTAAACCAAGCAAAAAAATGACTTGCCTCATCTCCAAATCTTCACTCTTCCTCAGGTGGCTGTGAATGTTCAGAACATTCCTCACATAATTCCAGCTCCAGATCATCTGGAATTGGTTGGGAGCATGACCTGCATTGCCTGTGCTTTGACTTCCTGGTTCTTTTCTTTTTAGAAGATGCGTCCGCCATCTATAATACAAAGAATAATGTTCCTAATAGAAACAGGAACGAAATCACCTTCAATGCAGTATTAAATCGGGAGGTATATAGAATAATAGTGGTATATATAACATATACAATATATCCAGGGTGGTAAAAAGACCCTTAGGAGACTTCACAGTGACTCTATACAGTCTTAAGAACGAAACTTCACAGTAACCCATAACTATCACAGTAGTAATTCAACAGGACTCCAGTGTGGTACTTCACAGTGCCTTTCCAGATCATATCCTTTTACATGCATCTTCACAGTGCATGCCCATACTAACTGAACACAAGAGAAAAAAATACACTTACTTCTAGTTAGTCCTGCTGCCTTAGGAACAGTGTATCGGCAGGAGGACTTGCTGAATTCCGTACAGCCCGCTCTCGAGATGACTCCGCCACTCCGATGTCACTTCCGGTCCGATCTCACGTGGCAATACACGCCGAACATCTCACTGACTCCCGGCATGTGCGCAGCCCGCGCCAACTCAGCAATTACTTCCAGCGAGGAGATACTGTACTTCACAGCACCTACCACAAGCGCTCCGTCGCTCCGTTAGACGCGGCGCTCCCTGTATCAGCGCTGCGTCTTCAGGTTAGTGGGTGTGAATGGCGGCCGTCCTCATGCTGCATACTGCTATCGGTTCACTGCACCGCAGATAATCAGTCCTGTCACCCGTTCAGGCTACTAGGTACTTCACAGTACCCGCTGCCCTTTATTTTATACCATAGGACTTCACAGTCTCCTACCAGAATCCAGACAATACACCTGAAAAAAGATCATAACAATTTTAGTGTACAAATCCAGCCTGCCTTACCTCTTCCTGCAAGTCAGAAGAAAAAAAACTCTGTGGTGTGTGGTTATGTGAGGGTGTTTGTAGGGAAAGGAGGGGCTGATTAATTATGCAAATGCTTTAATTATATGCTGCTTATCTCTTCTGACAAGTTCGGGGAAACTAGTTTAACCCATACTGTGCTGCCGTAGGACATCCGGGAATTAAATTTTTCATTTGCACAGCCCACTGTTCCAAAGATCTGTCAAACACCAGTGGGGTGCAAATGTTCACTGCACCCCTTATTACATTCCGTGAGGGGTGTAGTTTCCAAAATGTGGTCACATGTGTTCTAGCACCACGGGGGGCTTTGTAAACGCACATGGCCCCTGACTTCCATTCCAAACTAATTCTCTCTCCAAAAGCTCAATGGCGCTCCTTCTCTTCTGCGCATTGTAGTTTTCCCGCAGAGCACTTTACATCCAAATATGGGGTATGTCCGTCCTCAGAAGAAACAGGGTTAAACATTTTGGGAGGCATTCTTTTCTGAGCATTGTAGTGCACCCGCAGTGCACTTGACGTCCACACATGGGGTATTTCCATACTCAGAAGAGATGAGGTTACAAATTTTAGGGGGCATTTTCTCCTATTACCCCTTGTAAAAATTGAAAATTGGGGGGGGGGGGAAGCATTTAGTGAAAAAAAAAATGTATTCACACATCCAACTTTAACAAAAAGTCATCAAAACACCTGTGGGGTGTTAAGGCTCACTGTACCCCTTGTTATGTTCCTTGAGGGGTGTAGTTTCCAAAATAGCATTCCATGTGGGTTTTTATTTGCTGTTCTGTTACCATAGTGGCTTCCTAAATGTGACATGCCCCCCAAAAACCATTTCAGAAAAACTCTTCAAAATCCCAGTGTTGCTCCTTCCCTACTGAGCCCTCTAGTGCACCCCAGAGCACTTAACATCCCCATATTAGGTATTTCCTTACTCAAGATAAATTGGGTTACAAATTTTAGGGTGATTTATCTCCTTTTACCCTTCAAATCTGAACTGATCCATTTCCGATTTTGGAAATTTTATGAAAAATTGGAAAATTGCTGCTGAACTCTGAAGCCCTCTAATGTCTTCCAAAAGTAAAACCATGTCAACTTTATGATGCAATCATAAAGTAGACATATTTTATATGTGAATCAATATATAATTTATTTGGGATGTCCATTTTCCTTATAAGCAGAGAGTTTCAAAGTAAAAAAAAAAAGCTAAATTTTCAAATTTTTCATCAAATTTTGGAATTTTTTACTAAGAAATTATGCATGTATCGACGGAAATTTCCCACTATCATAAAGTAGAATATGTCACGAAAAAACATTCATGGAATAAGAATGAAAAGTAAAAGCATCCCAGTGTTATTAATGCTTAAAGTGACAGTGGTCAGATGTGCAAAAAATGCTGGGTCCTTATAGGGTTAAATATGTCTATTTTTTGTCAGGTGCAGAAAAAATAGATTCAGAGCTACGAGATTTTATGATAGTGGATGCCATACAGGAATGGAATTTGTAAGACAGAAATTCTAAAGGTGCCTCCAGATTAGAAAGTAGTCCCATGTGTACTAAAACACCAATCATTTTTTTCAGGTATAATAATCTTATGTCTGTTACAGTTTAAAGAATTGGTTAAATAGATTATTCACTTGTTCAAAAAAGCATTAACACAAAAATAAATAATCTGACTAGCAGTCCACTTTGTGGGAGCTGTAGGATCAGATCCTGAGGACTCTGTAAACACTCAGCAGTCAGTCCAAGGAAAAGTTTCTGTCCCTTGATCAATTTGTGAAGTATCGGGTATGGTGGTTTCAAAGAGAGTGCATCCATATTTCCTGCCTCTTGACCACCTACTCACTACAAATATAAGGATCTATCTCCGGTTTACCAAATATCTGTTCTATTTTGGTCAATAACATTTTTTTGAGTTTTACTGTTGCCAACCTTTCCTTTGAGAGAGAATTGTGCCCACAGATGTTTGGGAAAATAAAGATAGATTGGTTTACAACTGTTCTGTTTCCTATCTGAACAATGACTGTTCGGTGGCAGGAGCTTGGGGAAATCTGGAGACCCAATGTGACAGCTTTTAGCTCTAGGATGTTTAGGTGAAGGTTCACTGCTGGGTCCTGTCATTTCCCTTACATCTGATATGATGATGATCTCTGGAGAATACTGTTGAACAGAGCACGATGGTGAAATGTTAAGCACTGCTTTGAATTCCATCTCCTTCACTACTTCTAGAGTTCATTTGAAGAAGGCATACCAAGGGGTTTTTTGGCTTAGAAGAGTACTGAGCCAAATTGTAGCTGGTTGAGCCTATTTGACAACTAGGTCTTAAAGGGGTACTCCTGTGGAAAACTTTTTTTTTCAATCAACTGGTGCCAGAAAGTTAAACAGATTTGTAAATCACTTCTATTAAAAAATCTTAATCCTTCCAGTACTTTTTAGGGGCTGTATACTAAAGAGAAATAAAAAAAAAGAAATGTATTTCCTCTGATGCCATGACCACAGTGCTCTCTGCTGACCTCTGCTGTCCATTTTAGGAACTGTCCAGAGCAGCATATGTTTGCTATGGGGATTTTCTCCTGCTCTGGACAGTTCCTAAAATGGACAGCAGAGGTCAGCAGAGAACACTGTGGTCATGACATCAGAGGAAATGCATTTCTTTTTTTGATTTCTCATTAGTATAAAGCCCCTAAAAACAATACTGGAAGGAATAAGAGTTTTGAATAGAAGTGATTTACAAATCTGTTTAACTTTCTGGCACCAGTTGATTTAAAGGGTACCTCTCATCAAATAAACTTTTGATATATTTTAGATTAATGAATGTTGAATAACTTTCCAATAGCATGTTAATGAAAAATATGCTTCTTTCTATTCTATTTTTCCCGATCAGTCCTGTCAGTAAGCATTTCTTATTCATGCTGGAGTCCTAAACACTCAGAGCTGCCAGCCTGCTTTGTTCACAGCCAAACAGGCTGTGAACAAAGCAGGCTGGCAGCTCTGAGTGTTCTCCTTTGTGAACAAAGCAGACTGGCAGCTCGTAGTGTTTAGGACTCCAGCAGGAGTCTGAAATGCTTGCTGCCAGGACTGGTAGGGAGACCTCTAGTGGTAATTTCTTCAAAGGGAAAATTAAATAGAAAGAAGCATATTTTTTAATAACATGCAATTGTAAAGTTATTCTGCATACATTAATCTATAATATATCAAAGTTTTTTTGATGAGAGGTACCCTTTAACAAAAAAGTTTTTCACGGGAGTACCCCTTTAACTGGCAATTGGCAACTGTTTTCCCAATCAAACTGGCCAAGCCCTTTAGAGAGTGATTCTGTATATGTAGCTAGGATATTAAATAAAATATGTATGCAACTTATTGGATTTTATTACAACAGGAGGCTCCTAATATAATGCATATCTTTCTCTTTATAAACTCTCAGCAGTGAAACAGTTAATACAGTGAAAAAGAAAAAAGCTTAGAACGCATCCAAACATGACTAGACAGGTAGCCAATCACTGAAGACCCTAGTCCATAAATTGCTCGTCTGTGAGGTAATCTTTCTCTTTCTCACTGCTCTCAGCTAAAGATACATATTGCATTGTATTGCTTATTGTTATGTTATCATTGTTACCGACTCTGTTATATATATATACCTCATTTATGCATATTTATAGCATTTTTCTTTAAGTCACCTTCACCATATCCATTACCAGTGACTGTCACTTCATTTACTGTTAACACCTTCCTTATCGTTCCACCCTACTCATTCAACTTACATTCCCCCTCCCTCCAGATAATAGTTCATTATCTCCACTCTATCCCTTTATTATTACGGTCCCTCATACCTAAATACCGTTTATCCAAACTCCGGGACTCTGCCGCTCGCACCCGTTGACAGATATGCTTCCTTCTTATTAGCGTTTGTAATCCCGGCTGTCGCGAGATCTCGCTCCCACTCAGTGAACGGAGTCTCCTCACACAGCTGCCAGCATTCTCATCAGCTGTTCGCGCTCAACTGTTCCTGTCAGAATTTCCTCACAGCTGTCTGTGCTACACCCTGCCTCCATTTACACCTCTACCGAAGGCTCCCTTAATTCTTATACTGCCAACTAGTAGTTATTAACAAGAGACTAACTTATTTGAATTAACTCCATCATTACCATATTCCTAACTATAGTACTATAGACTTCCACCTAACATATTATATACACTCTGCTTCTCTCTATATTATAATGGAAAATACCTCACCCACCAATATGGAGGTTAACCCTTTGGAGACAGATAATTTTGACCCTAGGACACAAGACCGTATTCAGTCTATGGTGGACATGTCCGTATCTAAATCAATTAATACAGCAATGTCATCCGCTATATCGGTACTTAATGATACAGTTGCCAGGTCCATTTCGTTGGTTATGGCACATAATAAACCAAATATTTTCTCTACACCCTCAGATCAATATTGGTCCGCAGAGGAATCTACTGCTCAGTTAGCAATGGGTCATAAGCAAGCCGGTAAGCGCTTAAAGAAAAAAAAATTCTGTTCAGACGACCGTAAAACCCGTAAACATAAACCAATACCTGAAACCAGGGTAGGTCAGGCCCATTATAGTATGCCACCTACTTCCAGTGGCCCTGAATTCTGTGCTACTAGTTCACAGACCAGACCCTCTGTCCGAGAGGAAGCGTCTAATATTCGGACTCAGACAGCCCATAAAAGGGCGAAACCGGACGTATATTTGACCCACCATTATTCAGATTCATATTCTGATATTTCCGATGATGACCTATCTATTGAGATGGAAGATATTGGGGCTGAAGAAGGAGAAATTGTTGACCCTCTTGCTGTTGAGACTTCAACTGAAAAAACTGCTCCAATTATTTTGGACACTCAGGATAACCCTTACTTTGAGCCTGACTCCATTGCACACCCAAGATCCTCAGATTGGGTACCCCACCCACAGATTGCCAAATATCTAACCTCAAAGGTTAAAAAAGCACTTGACAGATCCGCTCGTAATAAATTACGTGCAGTGTGCCCAAGGCCATCTCTCCCAGACCTAACAGCAGTTACCCCCGAACTGGACCCAGTTTTTGTGAAATATATATTAAAGACAGGTATAAACCTAAAAAAGGACTTGATCGTTCCCTCAAAAGCGTTCAAGATAAATACTTGGACATCTTAGGCCCCCTCTCTAAGATCTTTGATATATCAGAACAATCAATCAATGGCATCAGGACAACCAATGGACCCTCCATTATTCATGGCTGGGTCCAAAGGGCCATATGTTTCTTCGGTAACGGTAACGCTGAGATGACCGTCGAAAGGCGAAGGACAATTCTGATGAAACTGGACCCCCAGTTAACTAATTTAGCTACTGCAGAATTTGGACCTTCTACCGAAGGTCTCTTATTTGGTGACGGATTCGTCAAAGAAATAGGAAAATTTGTAGGAATATTTACTTCTTTGGATAAGGCCCAAAATTCGCTAAGAAAGGTCTTCCAGAGTAGAGTTTTTGGCAGGGCTGGAAAAGGGAGGAGCCGTTTTTTCCAGCCGCTCAGCAACATCCAGAGGATACTTCAAAGGCTCCCACAACCAGGAAAGACCACAGAATCCCACCTCTACTTATCAAGCATCGCCCTTCTTCCCATCCCGAGCCAGACCTTGGAGGGCAAGAGGAAACAGAGGATTTCCCAGATCCAGACCTTCGTCAGGTAGGTCCAATTCCCCTATTTTCTTCCCTCCTTCCTCTCGGGGGAAGACTCCAACATTTTTCCCAAGCTTGGGCTTCAATAACCTCAGACTCATGGGTACTGAACACAATATAAGGTTACGTGATAGAGTTCATTTCCTCCCCAATTCAAATCTCTCCACCCCATCCCATTCATTTTTCCACCCAAGACAAATCAGGAATTGATAGATTTATCTTCAAAGAATGACATCATTCAAGTACCCCTTCAATCCCCAGGCTTCCTCAGCAACATCTTTCTAGTAAAAAAAGAAGGATGGGGGATACAGACCTGTAATCAATTTACGATAGAAGAGACCTCCTTCTCCTAAACAATTGGCTAGTAAAAGTGGATCTGAAAGATGCCTATCTTACAGTCCCCATTCATCCATCTCACCAACCTTACCTGCAATTCCTATGGCAAAATCAGAAATGGCAATTTACCTGCCTCCCATTCGGCCTCTCATCGGCCCCCTGGTGCTTCACCAAAATCTTGAAGCCAATAATATCTCTACTGAGGAGCAGAAGTGTTCGTCTTATCATCTACTTAGACGACATCCTCATCATGGCTCAATCAAAAATTCTGATCCAACGACATCTTCAATGGACATTATTCCTTCTAACCAACTTGGGATTTTCTATCAATCTCAAGAAATCAGTATTGACCCTGTCAAGGGAAGTAGAATTTCTAGGGTTTTCCATCAACACTCAGACAACCACGCTGAGTTTACCCTCCAAGAAATTACAATTGATCAGAAAAGAAATTCGTTCTACTCTGAACAAAGATCAAATATTCCTAAAAAACATTGCTCGTATTGTGGGTCTTTTATCCGTGTCCATAAAAGCAATTTTCCCAGTCCCCTTACATTACAGGGCTCTTCAATGCCTCAAGATTCAGCATCTGAGGGAAGGCCTTGCCTATTCGGACTTCATACCCCTGTCGATAGAGGCCAGGGAGGAACTCCTCTGGTGGCTTCGCCATATCCAGACCTGGAACGGCAAAGCAATCTTCAATTGCAACCAAGATCTGATCATAGAGTCAGACGCCAGTCTTTTAGGCTGGGGAGCTCGTTGCGGATCCCTTTCTACGGGAGGAAAATGGTCAGAACAAGAAAGTTCCCTTCACATAAATGCATTGGAATTATTAGCAGGTTTCTGCGCCATCAAGAGCTTTGCAAAATTCAGATCGCATTGCTGCATTTTACTTCGCTTGGACAATATATCAGCAGTCCAATACATAAACAAGTTAGGAGGTACCACTTCGAAAATTCTCTCAGATATTACAATCAATATCTGGAACTTCTGTTTCGACAGGAATATTATCTTGAAGGCAGAATACTTACCTGGCCTATCCAACGATGTTGCCGACTGGAACTCCCGCTACCTATCAGACCACAGCGACTGGACACTAGATCCTGCCATTTTCTCATCAATAAATTCCCATTGGGGTCCTCTATACATGGACCTATTTGCCTCTCGACTGAATCGCCAATTACCTCTGTTCTTCAGTTGGCGTCCGGATCCAGAAGCTCTAGGAGTCGATGCATTCCTAATGATTTGTCCGGAAACGACACTCTACGCCTTCCCTCTATTTGCCTTGATTCCAAGAGTGTTATCTCAAGTCATCTATCAGAAATCCACAATAGTCTTGATAATCCCCCATTAGCCATCCCAATCTTGGTTCCCCCAGATTCTATCTCTCCTCATAGACTCCCCACTCCTCCTTCCCAATCATCCATTCTCCTAGATCCTTCAGGGAATCAACACCCTCTTGTTCTTACTGGAGGCCTCAACCTGGTAGCTTGCCTCATATCGAATCAACAACCCCTAATATTGAAATTTCACAATCAGCTAAAGACATCTTATCCGAAGCCTGGGCTCCGGGCACCAGAAAGGCTTACAGATCGGCCTGGCAATTTTGGGTTCATTGGTGCTCTCAACGACACCTGGATCCCTATAACTCATCTATCTCAAATATCCTAAATTATTTATCTGAAGCCTTCGACTCATGCAAAGCTTATAGGACTATTAATTAATATAGATCTGCCATCTCCTCAGAACATAACCTCATTAATTCACTCCCCATCGGTAAACATCCTCTCATATGTAGATTACTCAAAGGCATTTGATTTAAAAGACCCCCTCTTCCTAGATATCGCTCTACCTGGGACGTATCCCTTATCCTCAATTTATTCTCTTCTTGGGAAGACAATGACTCACTTTCATTAAAATTCCTCTCTCATAAACTAACAGTTCTCCTCTGCTTAATCTCAATCAAAAGAGTATCCGATGTTAAGGCTCTGGACATATCTTCCAGATCCTTTACACTTCAAGGAGTTACCTTCAGGATTTCACACCGTATGAAAACCAATATTCAATCAGTTTTCTATCCGACTTTTCTTCAACATCCCAAATTATGCCTTGTCAGATGTCTTAAATCTTACGAATCCAAGACCTTTTCTCTCAGATCCCCTAATAACTCTCAACTTCTCATTTCTTTCCGAAAACCACACCTTCCTGTATCCTCTCCCACCTTAGCTAGATGGGTCAGACACACCATGTCTCTTGCAGGTATTGACACTTCCCAATTCGGTGCCCACGCCTTAAGAAGTGCCATGTCCACAAAAACTATCCAAACAGGTGGCTCACTTAATGATCTCCTGAAGGCTGCAGATTGGTCTTCAGAATCTACTTTCAAAGCCTTTTATTTTAGACCAGAATCTCACATATCTATGTCAGTTTTATAATCAATTGTATAGCTTTAAACTTGCATTATATTAGGAGCCTCCTGTTGTAATAAAATTTGAGATTTTCCTAGTTATTATGACGGAAAATGTGGATTTTATAAACAACAGGAGGCGAGTAATATCCCTCCCTAATTCCCTACCCTATTATCACTCTTTTTGTTTTATTTCAGCTTACTGATGGAATCCACAAAGCTTCACTTTCATAGATTTGAGTCTAATTCTTCTACATCCCGTTTCTACTGTTCCGTATACCTATTGAGAAGTCATCAAAGTGTTCGAAGTCTTCAATTTCTACTTATGAACTTTGGTTTATCTTCATGCATCGAGAAAGAGGAAGATTACCTCACAGACGATCAATTTATGGACTAGGGTCTTCAGTGATTGGCTACCTGTCTAGTCATGTTTGGATGCGTTATAAGCTTTTTTCTTTTTCACTGTATTAACTGTTTCGCTGCTGAGAGTTTATAAAGAGAAAGATATGCATTATATTACTCGCCTCCTGTTGTTTATAAAATTCACATTTTCCGTCATAATAACTAGGAAAATCTAAAATTTAACCTAAATTTACAATGCGTCCAATATAAGTATAATATTTTATTTCTCATGTTAAAAGAGTATATGTGCAAATGGTACTGATCTGGATATTAAAACAAGAAAAATAAAATGTTACCATTGTATATCAGGGGGATTGAGTCATTACTGGATTGATTTTATTTGAGTATCTTATTAATATGACAGGGATATCTTCTATATCAGATGATTCTACCTAGTCCTAGCTTCAACTCCAAATAAGTTTTATATTTTGTTTACGTTTCAAAAACATTTTTTAGAAATCTGCTGGTTGGGGAGTTGTTAGTTCAGGTGCTGGTTAAACATTCTGGCTGCTGCCAAGGGTCCAAGTCACAAACTTCAGTGTAGATTGTGACCTCATAAAACAAAGATGCTGTTTTTACAGGAAGGCAAAGATTTCTAGTTCTGCATTGAGAACTTGTGGAGCCACAGTGTGGAACTAACATATAATTGACATAGAAATCTGTCTTCTGTCTAGACATCTTGGCTATTAAGTACCCCCAATCTGGATTTACAGTCTGGATAAAAGCAAATTTGGTACCTCATATTTTTCTTTGATGGACTTGTGGTGTAAAAAATACAGTAATTCCAGCTGCTAACCATTTGCCTTGTTGGGTGGCTAAGATGCTACAGGTTTGCTGGATGTATATGTGTTGTGTATTTCAGGTACTGGAGGCCTAAGCAACTGTGTTTCAGCATTTCACTTAAATTCAAAGCATAGACTGAGGTAACCAGGGTGCAAAGGGTAACATTTCTCACATGTCTTGCATTTCATTGTATAGCTGTCTGTTTTCTCCTAGCCAATGATTGCAGGAGAAAAGTCCCTAGTGCAATCCTCCTCTCCTAGGGAAAATGGTGTTCATAAGTCTGATCTAGTGAGTTGAGGGCTTGGCCTTTGCCAAAGTCATATGTGCTTTAGCTAGCTCCAGTGATTACAAGATCTACATCCATACAGGCCATATTCCCCTTCAGTTGCTGTATTTTCAAGAAAGGATCAGCTGCACAAGGACCGTTCTGTCTTTCTTTACTGATCTATTGCAGGCTTATATCAGGGTCCATGCCAGCCTGTTTGCCAATTCAGGGGGAATTACCATGATTTCCTTTTCTGTGTGTTGTGTCACAGATTGCCACCAAAAGAGTGAGTTAACTATTGTGAGGATCCTCACCCACTAGTTTTAGGCATTTCAACTTTAAAACTACAGAGCTAGAGAAACTTAAAGGGGTATTCTGCCCCTAGACATCTTATCCCCTATCCAAAGGATTGGGGATAAGATGTGTGATCGCTGGTTACCCCTGTGATCTTGGCTGCAGCACCCCAGATATGCAGTGCACAGAGCGAACTTGCAGAGGTTTCTGCTGTCACGGCCACGCCACTCACTGCAAGTCTATAGGAGGGTATGTGACGGCCATCACACCGCCTCCCATAGACTTGCATTGAGTGGCGTGGCCGTGAAGTCCCGAGCAGGGCGCTCCAGTGCTGCACCCAATGCTCTAAAGAACGTTGGGTGCAGCAGGGAGATCACGGATAGGGGATAAGATGTCTAGGGGCACACATACCTGCAGAAGACATATTTTATGTACATGTGCTAGAGCACTTCAAGTTTCTTAAAATTCAGCTAAGGTTCTATAAAAGCACTATTTGTAGGGGCAGTGACTAATAGTGATAATAATAGTAATAATAAGATAATAATAATAGTAATAGTGATGAGCGGCAGGGGCCATATTTTAATTTGCAATATTTTGCAAATATATTAACAATTATTTGCCCTATGTGTGCAAAATTCGCACTACTAGAGCACTTAAAGTTTCTTAAAATTTATCTAAGGGGCAGTGACTAATAGTGATAATAATAGTAATAATAATATAATGTTAATAAGATAATAATAATAGTAATAGTGATGAGCGGCAGGGGCCACATTTGAATTCGCAATATTTTGTGAATATATTGACAATTATTCGTCCTATGTGTGCAAAATTTGCATATTTCACTATGTTAGTTCACTTTTCTTTTCCATGGAAAATTCTCATAAAAATTTGCATGTGAAAAAAACATAATTACGAATATATAGCACTATATTCTAAGTATTAGTGAAATCGCAAAGTGCCGATATTCGCGATAAAAATTTACATTATGAATATTCGTGCTAGTGACTATATCTACATTGCACTGACTCCTAAGCTGTATTATGTGAAGGTGTACTTAAGAGATTATAAAGATTGCAGGTTGTTTCATAGAATCCTACCATCAGAAGTCTCTTTTCTGTGCTTTGTATGCGTGAATAGCCTTATTTGAATAAAAGGTTGTGGGTCAGCATATTGGACTAGCACCACTCAGCTACGTTACACAAACATCAGGGACTACTTCACTGGGCATCAACGTCAGCATCTTCCCTAGTGCTCAACACAGACTTATTTATAAGGTAGAGACAAACTGTGTTTTAATATTGTAGGTGCTTTGATATTCCTTTCCTAAGGCTTCAGGACGCATGTCCTACATATTGTTTTCTACATGGGCTTTGTATAATATAAATCACATTTTTGGGGTTACATGCTAACGTTTCAATAAATAGATATTCATATCTCTTTGTTGTTGAAATTAGTTGTTCTGTTCACTATATTGTCACTTTACAATTGTTGCAGGTGTTTCACACAAAAAAAATGGCATATTTGTTGTCTAGGACTTTCCTCCTTTCTCTGCACTGTTGGGGCTGTAGGCCCAAATTTCGGGTTTTTGAATAAACATTAGGGGTTTATTTAGGAGGAGAGGTCCAAACATTTGGTCATCTTGTATGAAAACTCAATATTCGATGATGATTTTGTTAATTTGTTTTGTGTTGTATTAAATTTGCTTCCTGATCTTTAGGGAGAATCCTTCTCTGATCCCCTAATAGGTCTTTGTCCAATTGATGGCAATTCTTCACAGCTAATAGGCCTTGTGTATGGTTTATAAAGAGAGCTCATGTCTAATGTTGTTAAATTCCAATCTGATTGCTATTTATTATTCTGTTTCAGTTTCATGACCCGTGCTTTGCCTTTTAGGTTGTGTCTAAATACTGGGATAAGATAGAACCTGTGCTTGAGCCTTCCTGTTTATATACTGCTTTATTTAATATGCCCCTCTAGTGTTCTATCGCATATTGGGCCTCATTTACTAAGAGTGGAGTGGAGTTTTCTTTGTGTTTTTTTGTTTCACAAAGGTATTTTTCCATAGAATTTACTATTGTATCTTGTATTTGGCAAATTTCCAAGTGTACCTTCAGCTGTTGTATAACTACAACTCCCAGCTTGCACAAACAGCTAAAGTGCATGCTGAGAGTTGTAGTGGTGCATCTGCTGGTTGCATAACTACAACTTCCAGCATGCCCGTTGGCTGTCGGTGACTGCTGAGAGTTGTAGTTTTGCAACAGCTGAAGGCACACTGGTTGTGAAACCCATTTTTTTTTTTACCTAACTCAGTGTTTCACGACCAGTGTGCCTCCAGCTGTTGCAAACTACATCTCCCAGCAGTCACCTTACACCATGCACCGTACATGCTGGGAGTTGTAGTTTTGCAACAGCTGGAGGCACACTGGTTTTGAAACACTGAGTAAGGTCACAAACTCAGTGATACATAACCAGTGTGCCTACAGCTGTTGCAAAACTAAAACTCTCAGCTTGTACAGTCTGTCAGCGCATGCTGGGAGTTGTAGTTTTGCAACAGCTGGATGTCCCCCCCCCCCAATGTGAATGTACACTCACATGGGCGGAGGCTTACAGTAAGTATCGGGCTGCAAGTTTGAGCTGCAGCAAATTTTCTGCAACAGCTCAAACTGCCAGCGAGAAACTACTGTGAACCCCCGCCCGTGCAACTGTACCCTAAAAACACTACACTACACTACCACAAAAAATAAAATAAAAAGTAAAAAACACTACATATACACATACCCCCACACAGCCCCCCTCCCCTCCCCAATAAAAATGAAAAACATCTGGTACGCCACGGTTTCCAAAACGGAGCCTTCAGCTGTTGCAAAACAACTACTCCCAGTATTGCCAGATAGCCACTGACTGTCTAGGCATGCTGGGAGTTTTTCAACAGCTGGAGGCACCCTGTTTGGGAATCACTGGCGTAGAATTCCCCTATGTTCACCCATATGCAATCCCTAATTTAGGCCTCAAATGTGCATGGCGCTCTCACTTTGGAGCCCTGTCGTATTTCAAGGCAACAGTTAAGGGTCACATATGGGGTATCGCCGTACTCGGGAGAAATTGGGCTTCAAATGTTGGGGGGTATTTTCTGCTTTTACCCTTTTAAAAAATGTAAAATTTTTGGGAAAATTTTAGGTAAAAATTTTATTTTTATTTTTTACATATGCAATAGTCGTGAAACGCCTGTGGGGTATTAAGGTTCACTTAACCCCTTGTTACATTCCCCAAGGGCTCTAGTTTCCAAAATGGTATGCCATGTGTTTTTTTTTTTTTTGCTGTCCTGGCACCATAGGGGCTTCCTAAATGTGGCATGCCCCCAGAGCAAAATTTGCTTTAAAAAAGCCAAATGTGACTCCTTCTCTTCTGAGGCCTGTAGTGCGCCAGCAGAGCACTCCCCCCCCCCCCCCCCCCATATGGGGTGTTTTCTGAATCGGGAGAAATTGGGCTTCAAATTTTGGGGGGTATTTTCTGCTTTAACCCTTTGTATAAATGTAAATTTTTTGGGAAACCAAGCATTTTAGGTAATTTTTTTTAATTTTTTTTTACATATGCAAAAGTCGTGAAACACCTGTGGGGTATTAAGGTTCACTTTACCCCTTGTTACGTTCCCTGAGGGGTCTAGTTTCCAAAATGGTATGCCATGTGTTTTTTTTTTTTTTTGCTGTCCTAGCACCATAGGGGCTTCCTAGATGCGGCATGCCCCCAGAGCAAAATTTCCTTCAAAAAAGCCAAATGTGACTCCTTCTCTTCTGAGCCCTGTAGTGCGCCAGCAGAGCACTTTTCACCCCCATATGGGCTGTTTTCAGAATCGGGAGAAATTGGGCTTCAAATTTTGTGGGGTATTTTCTGCTATTACCCTTTTTAAAAATTTTGGGAAACCAAGCATTTTAGGTAAAAATGTTTTATTTTTTTTTACATATGCAAAAGTCGTGAATCACCTGTGGGGTATTAAGGTTCACATTACCCCTTGTTACGTTCCCCGAGGGGTCTAGTTTCCAAAATGGTATGCCATGAGGTTTTTTTTGCTGTTCTGGCACCATATGGGCTTCCTAAAGGTGACATGCCCCCCAAAAACCATTTGTCGCTCCTTCCCTTCTGAGCCCTCTACTGCGCCCGCTGAACAATTAACATAGACATATGAGGTATGTGCTTACTCGAGAGAAATTGGGTTTCAAATACAAGTAAAAATTTTCTCCTTTTTATCCCTTGCAAAAATTCAAAAATTGGGTCTACAAGAACATGCGAGTGTAAAAAATTAAGATTGTGAATTTTCTCCTTCACCTTGCTGCTATTCCTGTGAAACCCCTAAAGGGTTAAAACACTTACTGAATGTCATTTTGAATACTTTGGGGGGGTGCAGTTTTTATAATGGGGTAATTTGTGGGGTATTTCTAATATGAAGACCCTTCAAATCCACTTCAAACCTGAACAGGTCCCTGAAAAAAAGCGAGTTTCAAAATTTTGTGAAAAATTGCTGCAGAACTTTGAAGCCCTCTGGTGTCTTCCAAAAGTAAAAACTCATCAATTTTATGATGCAAACAAAAAGTAGACATATTGTATATGTGAATTAAAAAAAAATTATTTGGAATATCCATTTTCCTTACAAGCAGAGAGCTTCAAAGTTAGAAAAATTCAAAATTTTCAAATTTTTCATCAAATTTTGGGATTTTTCACAAAGAAAGGATGCAAGTTACCACTAAGTTAAAGTAGAATATGTCACGAAAAAAACAATCTCGGAATCAGAATGATAACTAAAAGCATTCCAGAGTTATTAATGTTTAAAGTGACAGTGGTCAGATTTGCAGAAAATGGCCGAGTCCTTAAGGTGAAAAAGGGCTCAGTCCTTAAGGGGTTAAAGGGGTACTCCCGTGGAAAACTTTTTTTTTAAATCAACTGGTGCCAGAAAGTTAAACAGATTTGTAAATCAAAAATGAGACAGATGGTTTCTGAAAAAATGCTAATTTTAATAAAAAAAACAAAAATATCAATATAAAATAGTAGTTAAAAGATCAGAGCATTAGTAATAATAAACTGTCACTGGGCCCTAATGACAGATAGATGTTGAAGCAACTACCTAAAGAATTCTAGAATAGTCCATGGATATTGCTCCGAATTGGACGGTTAGTCCGGCAAAAAAATAGTAGATGTTTCAAATGATGGCACAATTGTTAGAGTGCCATTAGGTGGATTTGTTCACAGTTTGTATAGAATGAATGGAACAGTCTCACCCTGGCTGCTGGTTCCGCACTGCGGCGGGCCAATGGAAACAAGTGCTGTGTTCTCTGCAATGTTCTCGGCGTGAATCCCTTGGCAGTTGGAGGGTTCCGGCAAGGAGTTCCCTCGTAAGCGGTCCGTGGTGTCAGCAAACACCGATGTCAGTAACGGACTCACACTAGAAGCAGCAGACTTGTGGTAGGCTCAGTGAGCGAGATCAGTAGTTAGTGCAGCAGGTGGTTTGGGTTGCGAATTGGGTGCTGGCTAAAGTTCAGATGTTGTTGGTAATTAAGGTAGTGCTTGTATATCGCTCTGTGCAGATGAAACGGCCTAGACGCGTTTCAGGGTGCTCAAATTGACCCCTTCTTCAGTAGGCAAGTACTTTCTTTTTAAAACACAGAACTGTCTACTGACATCACGAGCACAGTGTTCTCTGCTGATATCTCTGTCCATTTTAGGAACTGCCCAGAACAGCATATGTTTGCTATGGGGATTTCCTTTTACCCTGGCCAGTTCCTAAAACTGGACAGAGATGTCAGCAGAGAGCACTGTGCTCATGATGTCACCAGACAGCTCTGTGTTTCAAACGGAAAATAATTTCCACTGTAGTATTCAGCAGCTAATAAGTACAGGAAGAATTAAGATTTTTTAATAGAAGTAATTTACAAATCTGTTTAACTTTCTGGCACAGGTTGATTTAAAAAAAAAAAGTTTTCCACGAGAGTACCCCTTTAAGCCATATAGTATATGTTTGAAATACTTACAAATGCCTGATTAGCCTGATTGTTTAGTTACTGTTTGGATTTTTAAACTTCTGAATGTTAGTATTATTGTTGGTTCTGTTTTTACCCCCACCTGAATAAACATTAATATGCTTTCACGTGTCGTCTAAACATTTAACTAAGCAATAAAATATGTTTGTTAAGTGTCTAACGCTGACCACACGTTTCCTTTACTACTATATACTATTGCCATGTAATACTGTTTCTACTAAATTGGAAATTTGCTTGTAGGTTTGAAAGTTTGTTTTTTGCAACCTTAGGGCTCTCCGCATATGAGATAAATTAACAAAGTTATATTGGTTCAGCTATTGTTCTTGATTTACAAAAACAAAATAAAGGAAATAATATTAAAAGCATGCAAATAATTCATAAAGGTTCCACTTGCCAAATGAGCTTTACAGAGCTCTTAGATCCTCGTGTACAGAATCCATGTGAAGCCTCCGGCTTTGGAGCTCATTCGCTTGTGCTACAAATCTCTCCTTCCCAAATCCCCAATAAAATGTTGTTTTAATTTAATTGTTAAAGGGCCATCATGCCCCCCCCCTAGGAAATGAATAGAGGGGGCATGGCATCATGAGGGGACGTGGTGTGACGTCACGCCTCCATCTCGGGAGCAGCGCCCGGCACAGAATGCTGAATGCAGAATTGGATAGGGGATAAGACGTCTAAGGCCTTCACACCTTTAAGACAGACACACAGTAATAATGAAACTGGATACAAATTTATGGGTACAAGGTTTGATGGTTACAGAGTCTCCTATGGACCATGCAGACTGCATTGCCATCAGTACTAGACACAATATAGGGGAAAACAGGCTGTCTTGTAGACTAGTGTGAATCAAGTCATAATACCCATAGAGGGAATAACTCACGCTTCATGATCTGTGTTTCTCTTCTTTTTCATTTATTTTAATTTTTTTTTAAACTGAGAATAAATGAAATAGAAAAAAAACACAACTACTGAAGCGTGAGTTATTCCCTCTACGGATATTATGACTTTATTCACACTGGTCTACAAGACTTAGTGGAGTTCCTCTCCTAATTCTAATATTATACAGTGGTAATGGCGTCATTTGTTTGAGATATAAGACTGTATTTACATCCCCAAAGACAGCAATGTATTTCTTAGCTAAACTTTTGGCAGATCAGCTCAGAAATGCATTGGCGTGTATTGTGACGGCAATGCAGTCTATACGGTTCCAGCGCAAGTTTTATGGCAGAAATTAAGCCCGGAGATTCCACAGTGAAAGACCCCTAATGAATTATGTAAGGCTGGGTTCACATTGTGGAATCTCCGGTGGGATTTCCACAGTGTTATATTCTTTAGCAGATTTGCTGCAGGCCCATTGAAGTCAATGGGTAGTAATACAATTCACGTGCGGAAATTCCACTTATGCTGCTATCTGCACCTAGGCAAGCCATTTATTACGAGAGTGACAATGCATATATTATGTTATGCATTGCCACTAAGTGTACAGGAGCCATGACTCCTTCCTTTCTGTGGTTCATTGACTAACTTTCCATGGCACCCAACATTATCAGAATTGAGTGTTACAGAAAATAAAGAAAATACATACAGGAGCTAAGACTCCTGTCTAATAATAGAAGTTAAGTTTGCAACTCATCCTGCTAATACATAGCAAGTTGTGAACCAATCATCAAGACCCCTATTACAGGTGACACCTTCTCTGACCATGATCTGCTGTCTCTTCTTTTCTCTGCCTAGACTGCGATAAATGCTTCTTCAAACCAAAATTAATCTCTGCATACAAACTCCCCATCCTACTGCTACCCCTAGTTCACCTATGAGTAACAAGAACTAGTACCCCCTAGTTCCCCCCCACAATAATAAATTGTGATCACCACAAAAAAAATTAGCAAACTTAAAGGGTTATGTCCCTTTAAACTTAAAGGGTTATTTCCAGCTCACATTTTCAGCTGTCCGGCCCCCGCTGGCTGTTTGCAGCCCCTGAAGGTGGTCAGGAAGCCAAAAAGAAATGCAGAAGCAAGTGTAATACATAATTTGCATAACTCTCACTTACATTAATGGATGTTGAACAAATGGTGCAGCCCTGTGAGCTAAGACTATAATGGGATTTTCTAACGGACATATAGGATTTTGTTACTGCCGTTTTCAGCTGATTTTCACACGGATCTTCCTACGGATGTTTATAAACGGAGGATTTTGTAGTGTGAAAGAAGCCTAATCTGTTTATGTAACTCCTGGAAGTTATGTAAACAGTGTAGACATGGGGCTATGCCCTTTGGGCAACTACTATTAAAGCCAATGGGAATTACACAAATTGAGTAACTCACCCTTTTCGGCAGTTTTCTGCTTCTTGACCACCACCAGGGGGATGCAAATGGGCTGGAGGGGTCCAGGAAGCCGAAGATAGGAATAGCCCTTTAATTATATAAGTAACTCTGGCATGGGCCAAATTCTAATGGCTAAAAGATTTGGTCTGAAAATCTTGAAAATGCCAGGTTATGTGGTGTATTCCCAGTATGCAGTGGTTTGTACCTACCAAAGGTAATCCAAGGAGGGACACCTTGGTTAGGGAGACTAACTTGTAGCTTTTGGACTCTGATGCAAAATTTGCAACAGGGCTCCATGTGCCAAATATAATACGGGTCTCTTATGGTGCAGATGTGCTTTGGGGTCCCCTTAGGTGCCAGGCCCTGGTGGCACTGCTACCTCTGCACACCCTATAGCTATGTCCCTGAAAGGACAAGTGGTGTACCGGTGACATGGGTATTAGAGTCATGGGTACCCAAGGTTCATTGGTATTTGTGAGGAGGAAAGGCTAGTCAAACTGCTAAAAGAGTCTCTAAAACATACTGCAGACATTGTTTAAGGATGGTTTTAGGAGCATGACTAAGAGATCAAGGTTTCTGCTTGTTTTTCCAGCACATGCAACAGATTCTCAATTTGTATGAACACTCATGGACCTTACACTTTACAGGACTTAAAGCATCTTTTGCTAAAATTGTGGAGCCACAGGGGTTCTAGGAATACCTTATCACTTTGTGATGCCAGGGCACCATTAGCCTACACACAGTCCAAGGTTGGAGACAGCTTGTCCTGGGCCAGACACGAGGAGTAAAGAAACACACCGACGTCGGGTTACAGATAACTGCCCTTTACTGAGCAGGGTGTAGATGGTATCACACGCCAACAGTGTGGTGCAGATTGGAAAGGATGCAGTATAACCCATTGGAAGTCCTGTGGTCTTGCTGAGACTTATGGTGCTTGCTTAATACAGACTTGATATGAGACTGAAGATGTTTCCAGTTCGCTAGGGTTCTGACAAGGTCATGTGACTCTCACCGCCAGGGCTTGAATTTCCTCTGTACGGGGGATCCCTTGCAGAATGGTTGGATAAGACTTGAGAAGAGATTTGTTCTGAACTTTCCTCAGAGCTTCTCCACACACAACTCACACCTTTATCACACTTGAGCTCAGACTAAACTAGGGCAACTCCTCCCCTCACTACTCTATATAGCTAAGAATTTAGAGGTTCCCATTGGGTAGGCAGGGTCACATGGGCTTACACTGTTCCTCTCTCTTAAGGGTAAAACACAGATTAATAACAAATTTCACAGGGTACATTGGAAATATAAATAACATTTGGTAAAGTGCTCAAACATAAAAACTGTAAAAACCAGTCCTTTAGTGGGCCCAACACCTGTGCAGCTGGTCTGCCCAAGGAAGTCCGCAGCCCACAGGACAGCCTTTGGTGCTGGGACACCACACAATCTTAGTGCCAGGTATCCAAGACACCTTGTGGTTTCCATGCCTTAATGGGTAAGAGCTGTTTAACGTTTTAAGGACTCAGGCGTACCTGTACGCACTGAGCCCGGTCCCGGTGGGAAAAACGGGGTCACGCCGTGACCCCGCATCACACCGGGTCGGTCTCGGCTGCTAACGATAGCCGGGACCCTGTGCTAACAGCGTGCGGCATCGGTCATTGTGCCGCACGCTGTTAACCCTTCAGACGCGGCGATCAAAGTTGATCGCCGCATCTGAAAAGGAAAGTAAATGCTTGCCGGCAGCTCAGTCGGGCTGATCAGGACATCGTGATAAAATCGTGATGTTCTGATCAGCTGGGACGCAGGCGGAGGTCTCCTTACCTGTCTCCGCCCCTATCTCGCTGGTCCGTGCAAAGTTATGGCTTTGCAGGGATCAGCATAAGAGATCAGTGTGTGCAGTGTTATAGCTCCCTATGGGAGCTATAGCACTGCAAAAAAAAGTGGAAAAAAAAAAGTTAACAAAGGTCATTTAACCCCTTCCTTAATAAAAGTTTGAATCACCCCCCTTTTCCCATAAAAAAAAAAAACTGTGTAAATAAAAATTAACATATGTGGTATCGCCGCTTGCGTAAATGTCCAAACTATAAAATTATATCATTAAGTAAACCTCATGGTCAATGGCGTACGCACAAAAAAATTCCAAAGTCCAAAATAGTGTCTTTTTGGTCACTTTTTATATCATAAAAAAATGAATAAAAAGCGATCAAAAAGTCCGATCAACACAAAACTTGTACCGATAAAAAATTCAGAACACGGCGCAAATAATTAGTCCTCATTCCGGCTCATATGCGGAAAAATAAAAAATTTACAGGGGTCAGAAGATGACAATTTTAAACGTATAAATTTTCCTGCATGTAGTTATGATTTTTTTCAGAAGTACGACAATATCCAACCTATATAAGTAGGGTATCATTTTAACCGTATGGATCTACAGAATAAAGATAAGGTGTAATGTTGCCAACAAAATGCACTGCGTAGAAACGGAAGCCCCCAAAAGTTACAAAATTTAATTTTTTCATTCAATTTTGTCGCACAATGATTTTTTTTTTCCGTTTCGCCGTGGATTTTTTTGGTAAAATGACTAGTGTCACTGCAAAGTAGAATTGGTGGCGCAAAACATAAGCCATCATATGGATTTTTAGGTGCAAATTTGAAAGCGTTATGATTTTTAGAAGGTGATGAGGAAAAAATGAAAATGCAAAAATTTTAAAATGCAGAGTCCTTAACCCCTTAAGGACATAGGGCGTATCCATACGCCCCCATTTCCAAGTCCTTAAGGACTGAGGGCGTATGGATACGCCCTGAGCATTTCCGACCCCCACCGCTAGCCGGAGGGGAGCCGGAGCCGGATGCCTGCTGAAATCGTTCAGCAGGCATCCCAGCATATCGCCCAGAGGGGTCATTATGTCCCCCCATGTCGGCGATTGCCGCAGATCGCTGGACAATTCAGTCCAGCGATCTGCGGCGGATTCCGGGTCAATCGGGTCTCCAGTGACCCGATGACCCGGAATTACTGGCTGATCGGGGCCGTCAGAGACACTGGCTGATCGGGGCCGTCAGCGATCGTGAGGTGGCACTGGTGCCACCTCACGATCGCCCTGATTCGTCGGCCGGATTACCGGCCGACCAATCAGGGCGCCTGCTGCGGGTGTCACTCCCGCAACCCGCTCCGCCCCTCTTCCGGAGGACGTGAGCGGGTGCGGGAAGACGACCCCCGGTACTGGGGACCCCGATCCTCGGCGTCCCTGTTGGGATCGGGGCCCCAGGAGCAGCGGCAGCGGCGGAGACGACGAGGGACTGACCTGTGCGGCTGGATCGTTGGAGGTGAGTGATAGCCTCCTGCTGTTGCTTAGCAACAGCTCCCAGCATGCAACAAGGGCATGCTGGGAGCTGTAGTTATGCAACAGCAGGAGGCAGACCACCACAACTCCCAGCATGCCCTTATGGGCATGCTGGGACTTGTAGTTTTGCAACAGCTGGAGGCACATTCTTTCTATGTAAAAGTGTACCTTCAGCTGTTGTGTAACTACAACTCCCAGCTTGCACAATCAGCTACAGTGCATGCTGGGAGTTGTAGTGGTGCATCTGGTGGTTGTATAACTACAACTCCCAGCATGCCTGTTGGCTGTCGGTGACTGCTGAGAGTTGTAGTTTTGCAACAGCTGAAGGCACACTGAGTTAAGTAGTAAACCAGTGTGTCTCCAGCTGTTGCATAACTACAATCCCCAGCATCCCCAGCCAATGTAGTATGCCTCCGGCTGTTGCATAACTACAAGACCCAGCATGCCCTTCCGCTGTCCGTACATGCTGGGGGTTGTAGCTTTTGCAACAGCTGAAGGCACACTGGTTGCAAAACACTGAGTTTGTTACCTGATAGACCGTACATGCTGGGAGTTGTAGTTTTGCAACAGCTGGATGTTTTCCCCCCCCCCCCAATGTGAACGTACAGGGTACACTCACATGGGCGGAGGATTACAGTAAGTATCCGGCTGCAAGTTTGAGCTGCGGCAAATTTTCTGTCGCAGCTCAAACTGCCAGCGAGAAACTACTGTGAACCCCCGCCCGTGTGACTGTACCCTAAAAACACTACACTACACATACATATACACATACACACATATACACATACAGCCCCCCTCCCCTCCCCAATAAAAACGTGAACTGGTCCATGAAAAATAGCGAGTTAGAAAATTTTGTGAAAAATTTCAAAATTGCTGCTGAACTTTGAAGCCCTCTGGTGTCTTCCAAAAGTAAAAACTCATAAATTTTATGATGCAAACATAAAGTAGACATATTGTATATGTGAACCCCAAAAAAATGTATTTTGAATATCCATTTTCCTTACAAGCAGAGAGCTTCAAAGTTAGAAAAATGCAAAATTTTCATTTTTTTCATCAAATTTGGTGATTTTTCACCAAGAAAGGATGCAAGTTACCATAAAATTTTACCACTAAGTTAAAGTAGAATATGTCACGAAAAAAGTATCTCGGAATCAGAATGATAACTAAAAGCATTCCAGAGTTATTAATGTTTAAAGTGACAGTGGTCAGAATTGCAAAAAACGCTCCGGTCCTTAAGGTGAAAAAGGGCTCGGTCCTTAAGGGGTTAAGGGGTTAATGGTCCATGGACCTACAGAATAGGTACTTTAGCTGATTGGTGTATTTGAACCCACTAGAAATCAACTTACATTTACAAAAATGTGTCAAATTATTAAAGGGATATTATCATGTTTAAAAACTTTTGATATGCAAGTAAGAAAATGACAATACCTTTGCACACAGTAAATGGATGTGTACTGAAGACAGGTGATGTAATCGTTCAGTTATTTGCCTAATTCATTAATCTTCAAAACATTTAAATTCATAGAACAATAAAGGCGACACTCACCTCTTCTTTTTCTGGTACGCTTTATTCATTTGTAGACATTTTGTACCGGGGTGCATGCAGCATCCAAGAGAGCTCTTATTGATATATTTACCAATTTTTTTTTGTTTTGCATTTGCTGTGAACATATGTAAACATTAACTATATAGGCTTTATTTGATAGATTAGGATAGGTCAGAATTCAGCATTTGAAAAGTAAAAATGTAATCATTTTTGACGACTATTTATTCTGGCTGACTTCTGTATAGTGTATTTATCATATTTACATAAACAAAGGCAATGCAAAGTTCTATTTGAACACAGTCATGATGACTATCCAACGTTATATTTGCAGCATTATCAGTACTAGGACATTCATCATGGCTTCAGTGTAAATCAGATGAGTGTAAGTGCATTTCCACCTACAACCAAAACTCATCAGTAAATGTAAACGCTCATTTTTCTCCTTTGATTCTGGAAAAAAACATAGGTTATGTGCGAATACTTTGGCAGACCTCTTTTAGCAGCAACTTGGCCATGAGTAATTCTAGAGTATAAGAAAAATAAGATACAAACTGTTAACCAATGTATATTACAAATATACATTTAATGTTATTATCTACATTATAGAAAAAGTTTTTGCAAATGACATGTACACTTTAAGGAAGAAATATTCTTCACTATGCTTTTCAAAGATGTTTTACACAATTAGCCAAACATTCCTATGATAAAAATGTACATAAAGACAAATTTACTCAGCACAACATACTGTATCAAAACACTCAATAGGCCTCATTTACTTAACCCCTTAACAACGGACGTAAATGTACGTTCTGGATTGGCGGTACTTCGCGCACCAGGACGTACATTTACATGGCAGGACCCGCAGGTAATGGCCGACATCCGTGATCGCGCCGATGTCCGCCATTAACCTCTCAGATGCCGTGATCTGTACAGATCACGGCACCTGTGGCAATGCGCATGACAAAATAGATGATCGGATCGCACGCAGCGCTGCCGCGGGAATCCAATCATCTGTAATGGCGGACGGAGGTCCCCTCACCTGCCTCCGTCCGACTCCCGGCGTCTCCTGCTCAGCAGACCAGAGCAGGAAATAGCCGATAATTCTGATCAGTGCTATGTCCTATGCATAGCACTGAACAGTATTAGCAATGAAATGATTGCTATAGATAGTCCCCTATGGGTACATTAATGGTATAAAAAGAAAAGTTGAAAAATGTAAAAAGAAAAAGTAAAAAAAAAGGGAAAAATCCCCTCCCCCAATAAAAATGAAAATTGTCAGTTTTTCCCATTTTACCCCCAAAAAGCCTAAAACATTTATTTGTAAACATATTTGGCATCGTCGCGTGCATAAATGTCAGAACTATCAAAATATAATGTTAATGATCCCGTACGGTGAATGGCGTAAACCTAAAACATTTTAAAAAGTCCAAAAATGCTGCTTTTTTGTCACATTTTATTTTAAAAAATTAATAAAAAACTATATAAAAATATTACATATGCAAATGTGGTATCGATAAAAAGTAAAGATGACGGCGCAAAAAATGAGCGCTCATACCGCCGGCTCCCGCGATATGCCGCGGGGTCAGGCGGGGTCCCCGTGTCATATTGGGTCGGTCCCGGCAGCCATCAACGGCCATGACCCACGGCTAATACAGGACATCATCGATCACGGTGATGCCCTGTATTAACCCTTCAAACGCGGTGATCAAAGCTGACTGCCGCATCTGAAGCGAAAGTGAAAGTATCCCGGCTGCTCAGTCGGGCTGTTCGGGACCGCCGCGTGACCCCGCGGCATATCACGGGAGCCGGCGTAGGACGTAAATATACGTCCTTCATTGTTAAGGGGTTAAGGTGTACCTGTCATCAAAAAAAACTTTTTATGTAATGTAGATAATACCATTATATGTATATTTGTAATATACATTGATTAAAATTTGTATATTTTTGAGTGAAAAAATGCTGTCTTGTCTCTGCAGCTATTGCATGTGTCTATGAGGAGTACAAATACAGGAAGTGAGGGCAGAACTAGCAGGGCTCTGTGCAGGCTCCTACTTGTCCTCACTGACAGAGCCCTGCTTGTCTTCAGTGTGCAGAGCCCTGCTTGTCCTCAGTGTACAGAGCCCTGCTTGTCCTCAGTGTACAGAGCCCTGCTTGTGCTCAGTGTACAAAGCCCTGCTTGTCCTCAGTGTACAGTGCCCTGCTTGTCCTCAGTGTACATAGTGCTGCTTTACCTCAGTGCACAGAGCCCTGCTTGTCCACCCACACTTCCTGCATTTGTTCTCCTGACAGAGAAACATATGCAATAGCTACAGGGACAAAAAGATACACATTTTTTAACCAATGTATATTACAAATATAAACTGTAGCACATTTTTCTGTCCTCTTAAGTGCATACCACATACCTGCATCTGAGTGGTGTACTATTCTGTACCTGTTAAACTCTCAAGGGCCTAGATATTGTGAAAGTCCAGGCAAAAGTACTCACTGCCTGGTGTTTTACTCAAATACTTTTCTAACCTCTTCAGGATGCAGGGCGTATGGATACGCCCTGCATTCCGAGTCCTTAAGGACGCAGGGCGTGTCCATAGGCCCGTGGGAATTCCAGTCCCCACCGCTAGCCGGTTGGGGACCGTAGCCGGATGCCTGTTGAGATCGTTCAGCAGGCATCGCAGCATATCGCCCAGGGGGGGGGTCATTATGTTCCCCCATGTCGGCGATGGCCGCAGATCGCTGGACAATTCAGCCCAGCGATCTGTGGCGGATTCCGGGTCAATCGGGTCTCCAGTGACGGCCCCAAACAGCAATAGCCAGCAGGGGTGATGTGACACTGGTGCCACCTCACGATCGCCCTGATTCGTTGGCCGGTTTACCGGCTGACCAATCAGGGCACCTGCTGCGGGTGTCACTCCCTCAACCTGCTCCGCCCCTTCCGGAGGACGAGATCGAGTGCGGGACGTGGACCCCGGCAGCTGGGGACCCCGATCCCCGGCGTCCCTGTTGGGATCGGGGCCCCAGGAGCGGCGGCGATGACGAGGGACTGACGTGTGCGGGAGCAGCAGTTGGAGCTGAGTGACAGCCTACTGCTGTTGCTTAGCAACAGCTCCCAGCATGCAAAAAGGGCATGCTGGGAGCTGTAGTTATGCAACAGCAGGAGGCAGACCACCACAACTCCCAGCATTCCCTTATGGGCATGCTGGGAGTGGGATTTATAGTTTTGCAACAGCTGGAGGCACATTTTTTCTATGGAAAAGTGTACCTTCAGCTGTTGTAGAACTACAACTCCCAGCTTGTGCAAGCTAAAGTGCAAGCTGGAAGTGGTAGTGGTGCATCTGCTGGTTGCATAACTACAACTCCCAGCATGCCATGTGACTGCTGAGAGTTGCAGTTTTGCAACAGCTGAAGGCACACTGGTTGTGAAACTCAGAGTTATTTTTTACCTAACTCAGTGTTTCACGACCGGTATGCCTCCAGCTGTTGCAAACTACAACTCCCAGCATGCACCATACATGCTGGGAGTTGTAGTTTTGCAACAGCTGGAGGCACACTGGTTGTGAAACACTGAGTTAGGTCACAAACTCAGTGATACATAACCAGTGTGCCTACAGCTGTTGCAAAACTAAAACTCTCAGCATGTTCAGTCTGTCAGCGCATGCTGGGAGTTGTAGTTTTGTAACAGCTGGATGTTCCCCCCTCCCCAATGTGAACGTACAGGGTACACTCACATGGGCGGAGGTTTACAGTAAGTGTCCGGCTGCAAGTTTGAGCTACAGCAAATTTTCTGCCGCAGCTCAAACTGCCAGCGAGAAACTACTGTGAACCCCCGCCCGTGCGACTGTACCCTAAAAATACTACACTAACACAAAATAAAATAAAAAGTAAAAAACACTAAATATACACATACCCCTACGCAGCCCCCCTCACCTCCCCAATAAAAATGAAAAACGTCTGGTACGCCACTGTTTCCAAAACGGAGCCTCCAGCTGTTGCAAAACAACTACTCCCAGTATTGCCAGATAGCCACTGACTGTTTAGGCATGCTGGGAGTTTTACAACAGCTGGAGGCACCCTGTTTGGGAATCACTGGCGTAGAATACCCCTATGTCCACCCCTATGCAAATCCCTAATTTAGGCCTCAAATGGGCATGGCGCTCTCACTTTGGAGGCCTGTCGTGTTTCAAGGCAACAGTTTAGGGTCACATATGGGGTATCGCCGTACTCGGGAGAAATTGTGTTACAAGTTTTGGGGGGTATTTTCTGCTTTTACCCTTTTTTAAAATGTTAAATTTTTGGGAAAACAAGCATTTTAGGTAAAAAATAAAAAAAAAATTTACAAATGCAAAAGTCGTGAAACACCTGTGAGGTATAAAGGTTCACTTAACCCCTTGTTACGTTCCCCGAGGGGTCTAGTTTCCAAAATAGTATGCCATGTGTTTTTTTTTTTTTTGCTGTCCTGGCACCATAGGGGCTTCCTAAATGCGGCATGCCTCTAGAGCAAAATTTGCTTTCAAAAAGCCAAATATGACTACTCCTCTTCTGAGACCTGTAGTGCGCCAGCATAGCACTTTTTACCCCCATATGGGGTGTTTTCTGAATCGGGAGAAATTGGGCTTCAAATTTTGAGGGGTATTTTCTGCTATTACCCTTTTTAAAAATGTAAAATTTTTGGGAAAACAAGCATTTTAGGTAATTTTTTTTTTTTTTTACAATTGCAAAAGTCATGAAACACCTGAGGGGTATTAAGGCTCACTTTATCCCATGTTACATTCCCCGAGGGGTCTAGTTTCCAAAATGGTATGCCATGTGTTTTTTTTTTTTGCTGTTTTGGCACCCTAGGGGCTTCCTAAAGGTGACATGCCCCCCAAAAACCATTTCAGAAAAATGTACTCTCCAAAATCCCCTTGTCTCTTCTTCCCTTATGAGCCCTCTACTGCGCCCGTCGAACACTTTACATAGACATATGAGGTATGTGCTTACATATTGGGCTACAAATACAAGTAAAAATGTTTTCCTTTTTACCACTTGCAAAAATTTAAAAATTGGGTCTACAAGAACATGTGAGTGTAAAAATGAAGATTTTGAATTTTCTCCTTCACTTTGCTGCTATTCCTGTGAAACACCTAAAGGGTTAAAACACTGACTGAATGTCATTTTGAATACTTTCGGGATGTAGTTTTTATAATGGGGTCATTTATGGGGTATTTCTAATATGAAGACCCTTCAAATCCACTTCAAACCTGAACTGGTCCCTGAAAAATATTGAGTTTGAAAATTTGGTGAAAAATTGGAAAATTGCTGCTGAACTTTGAAGCCCTCTGGTGTCTTCCAAAAGTAAAAACTCATAAATTTTATGATGCAAACATAAAGTAGACTTATTGTATTTGTGAACCAATTTTTTATTTATTTTGAATATCCATTTTCCTCACAAGCAGAGCGCTTCAAAGTTAAAAAAAATGCAAAATTTTCATTTTTTTCATCAAATTTTGGGATTTTTCACCAAGAAAGGATGCAAGTTACCATAAAATTTTACCACTATGTTAAAGTAGAATATGTCACGAAAAAACAATCACAGAATCAGTATGATAAGTAAAAGCATTCCACAGTTATTAATGTTTAAAGTGACAGTGGTCAGAATTGCAAAAAAACGTCCGAGTCCTTAAGGTGAAAAAGGGCTAAGTCCTTAAAGAAACATATAGTTAGTTTTAGCGCAGTATGAGCTAACTGCGGGTATAAGCAGCTGTGTAAGAGGTACTGAGATGACAGATTTCCTTTAATGGACATATTATTATGACAAGTAAGACACTTAAAGGACATTACACAATCTACTATAACTGTTACATAATAAATCATCTAAATCAGAGACCAAATCAGCTGAGTCTCTCAACGTTGGACGTAACAACATATGGAATTGCCAATAAGTGGCCTTGCCACAGAGAGTAGATGAACATTATATATATATATATATATATATATATATATATATATATATGTTGCTATATATATATATATAATCCAGAAAACCAATGGAGAAGTGGCACAATGAAGATAACTCCCAGCGGGTGCTCAGCAAGCCCAAGCCCAGACCACAGGCATCCAAACTTGTAGAAATAAAAAAAAAAAAGGCAAAAAGCTGCACTCCAGCAATGATTAAAGTGAGAACAATAGTGATCTATATTCACCCATCACATCTGCAACGTTTCAACCCTCTCAATGGGGTCTGCTTGAAAAAGACCCCATTGAGAGGGTTGAAAGTTGCAGATGTGATGGGTGAATAAAGATCACTATTGTTTTCACTTTAAACATTGCTGGAGTGCCGCTTTTTGCCTTTTTATAAGGGGGATCACGGTTGTCTAAGACACCCAGGATCCCCCTGAAGCGATAGGAAGCAGGTGGCAGGGGTGCCACCCCTCCTATCCCTGCTATTGGTGGTCTAGATGCGACCACCAATAGCAGATCGGGGGTGGGTGGGGTTAACTTTCGTTTTCCT
This sequence comes from Hyla sarda, assembly GCF_029499605.1. Lineage (NCBI taxonomy): Eukaryota > Metazoa > Chordata > Amphibia > Anura > Hylidae > Hyla > Hyla sarda. Next base: position 307,048,198 of record NC_079193.1, read on the forward strand.
CGTCCTGCCCTCCCACAAATTACCGATCCGGACGGGTGTCAGAGGCAGCTGGCGACGGAGATCGGCGGGCGGCGATGACGTGCGGCTGGATCCGACGGAAGTCGGTGAGTTGCCTAGCAACATCTGGAGGGTACAGTTTGAGACCATTATACAGTGGTCTCTAACTGTAGCCCTCCAGATGTTACAAAACTACAACTCCCAGCATGTCCAGACCGCTGTTTGGGCATGCTGGAATATGTAGTTTTGCAGCAGCTGGAGGGCTCCAGTTTTAGACCACTATATAGTGGTCCCTAAACTGTAGCCGTCCAGATCTTGCAAAACTACAACTCCTAGCATGCCCAAACAACTGTTTGCTGTCTGGGCATGCTGGGATTTGTAGTTTTGCAACAGCTGGAGGCACACTGGTTGGCAGGGACGTGCACAGGTTGACTAGAAAGGGGGCTTGAGCCCCTGCCCTTTTGATGTTACTCCTAAAAGTACCTTGGGCAGTGCCGGATAGTCTGGCATTATGATGTGGACATTTATATAAATATTTATGGAAAGTGCCCTTTTTCTTCAGTTCAGCCCCTGCCCCCCAAAATGTCTGTGCACGTCCCTGCTGGTTGGAAATTACTGAGTTAAGTAACAGAACCTAACTGAAGGTTTTCCAACCAGTGTGTCTCCAGCTGTTGCAAAAGTACAATTCCCAGCATGCACGGTCTGTCAGTACATGCTGGGAGTTGTAGTTTTTAAACAGCTGGAGGTTCCCCCCCCCTCCCCCCATGTGAACGTATAGGGTACATTCACACGGGCAAGTTTACAGTAAGTTTCCTGCTTAAAGTTTGGGCTGCGGGAAATTTTTCACCGCAGCGCAAACTCCTAGCAGGAAACTCACCGTAAAGGCCCGCCAGTGCGAATGTACCCTAAAAACACTACACTACACTAACACATAATAAAGAGTAAAACACTACATATACACCCCTTACACAGTCCCCCCAAATAAAAATGAAAAACGTATTGTATGGCAGTGTTTCCAAAACGGTGCCTCCAGCTGTTGCTAAACAACAACTCCCAGCGTTTCCGGACGGCCACTGACTGTCCAGGCATGCTGGGAATTTAGCAACAGCTGAAGGCACCCTGTTTGGGAATCACTGGTGTAGAATACCCCTATGTCCACCCCTATGCAATCCCAAATCTAGTCCTCAAGTGCGCATGGCGCTCTCTCACTTCAGAGCCCTGTCGTATTTCAAGGAAACAGTTTAGGGCCACATATGGGGTATTTCCGTACTCAGGAGAAATTGCACTACAAATTTTGGGGGGCTTTTTCTCCGTTTACCGCTTACGAAAAGGAAAAGTTGGGGGCTACACAGCTTGTTAGAGTAAAAAAAAAATAAAAAATTTACACTAACATGCTGGTGTTGCCCCATACTTTTTATTTTCACAAGCGTTAAAAGGAAAAAAAAGCCTCCCAAAATTTGTAATGCAATTTCTCCTGAGTACAGAAATACCCCATATGTGGGCCTTAAATGCTCTGCGGGTGCACAACAAGGCTCAGGAATGAGAGCGCACCATGTACATTTGAGGCCTAAATTGGTGATTTGCACAGGGATGGCTGATTTTACAGCGGTTCTGACATAAACGCAAAAAAATAAATACCCACATGTGATCCCATTTTGGAAACTACACCCCTCACGTTGTGAGCATTTACGCCCCATTGGTGTCTGACAGATTTTTGGAACAGTGGTCCGTGAAAATGAAAAATTTAATTTTTCATTTGCACAGCCCACTGTTCCAAAGATCTGTCAAACGCCAGTGGGGTGTAAATACTCATCGCACCCCTTATTAAATTCTGTAAGGGGTGCAGTTTCCAAAATAGGGTCACATGTGGGGGGTGGTCCACTGTTCTGGCACCACGGGGGCTTTGTAAACGCACATGGCCCCTGGCTTCCATTCCAAAATTTTTTTTCCCAAAAGCTCAATGGCGCTCCTTCTCTTCTGAGCATTGTAGTGCGCCAGCAGAGCACTTGACGTCCACAAATGGGGTATTTACATACTCAGAAGAGATGGGGTTTCAAATTTTGGGGGGCATTTTGTCCTATTACCCCTTGCAAAAAAAAATTTAATTTGAGGGAAAACTAGCATTTTAGTGGAAAAAAAAATCATTTACACGTCCAACTTTCACGAAAAGTCGTCAAACACCTGTGGGGTGTTAAGGCTCACTGGACCCCTTGTTACGTGCCTTGAGGGGTGTAGTTTCCAAAATAGTATGCCATGTGGGTTTTTCTTTTCTGTCCTGGAACCATAGTAGCTTCCTAAATGGGACATGCCCCCCAAAAACCAATTCAGCAAATTTTTCTTTTCAAAAGCTAAATGTGACTCCTTCTCTTCTGAGCATTGTAGTTTGCCCGCAAAGCATTTTACGTCCTAACATGGGGTATTTCCATACTCAGAAGAGATGGGGTTACAAATTTTGGAGGTTATTTTGTCCTATTATCCCTTGTAAAAATTTTAAATTTGAGGGAAAACTAGCATTTTAGTGAAAAAAAAATCATTTTCACATCCAACTTTAACGAAAAGTCGTCAAACACCTGTGGGGTATTAAGGCTCACTGTACCCCTTGTTACGTGCCTTGAGGGGTGTAGTTTCCAAAATAGTATGCCATGTAGGTTTTTTTTTTTTTTGCTGTTCTGGCACCATAGGGTCTTCCTAAATGTGACATGCCCCCCAAAACCATTTCAGAAAAACTCCCTCTCCAAAATCCCACTGTCGCTCCTTCCATTTGAGCCCTCTACTGCGCCCGCCGAACACTTAACATACACATATGAGGTATTTTCTTACTCGAGAGAAATTGGGTTACACATTTTAGGAAGATTTCTCTCCTTTTACCCCTTGTAAAAAATCTATAACTGGGTCTACAAGAACATGCCAGTGTAAAAAATGAATATTTTGAATTTTCTCCTTCAATTTGCTGCTATTCCCGTGAAACACCTAAAGGTTTAACAAACCTTTTGAATGTCATTTTTAATACTTTGAGGGGTGCAGTTTTTATAATGGGGTCATTTCTGGGGTATTTCAAATAAGAAGACCCTTTAAATCCACTTCAAAACAGAACTGGTCCCTGAAAAATTTAGATTTTGAAAATGTTGTGAAAAATTGGAAAATTGCTGTTATACTTTGAAGCCCTCTGATGTCTTCCAAACTTTTTGATGGAAACATAAAGTAGACATATTGTATATGTGAATCAATATATCATTTATTTGGAATATTCATTTTCCTTATAAGCAGAGAGCTTCAAAGTAAAAAAAAAATGCTAAATTTTAAATTTTTTTCATAAATTTTGGAATTTTTCACCAAGAAATGATGCAAGTATTGACAAACTTTTACCACTAACATAAAGTAGAATATGTCCTGAAAAAACAATCTCGGAATCAGAATGAAAGGTAAAAGCATCCCAGAGTTATTAATGTTTAAAGTGACAGTGGCCAGATGTGCAAAAAATGGCTGTGTCCTACAGTGAAAATTGGCTGGGTCCTTAATCCCTTAAGGAATTAGCCCTTTTTCACCTTAAGGACTGTGGCGTTTTTTGCAATTCTGACCACTGTCACTTTAAACATTAATAACTCTGGGATGCTTTTACTTATTCTGATTCAGAGATTGTTTTTTCATGACATATTTTACTTTAACATAGTGGTAAATTTTGGTGGGAAATTGCATTCTTATTTGGCGAAAAATCCCCAAATTTGATGAAAAAATTGAAAATTTTGAATTTTTCCAACTTTGAAGCTCTCTGCTTGTAAGGAAAATGGATATTCAAAATAAAAAAAATTTGGGTTCACTACATAATGTCTTCTTTATGTTTGCATCATAAAATTTATGCGTTTTTACTTTTGGAAGACACCAGAGGGCTTCAAAGTTCAGCAGCAATTTTCCAATTTTTCACAAAATGTTCAAACTCCCTATTTTTCAGGGACCAGTTCAGGTTTGAAGTGGATTTGAAGGGCCTTCATATTAGAAATACCCCATAAATGGCCCGATTATAAAAACTGCAACCCCCAAAGTATTCAAAATGACATTCAGTAAGTGTTTTAACCCTTTAGGTGTTTCACAGGAATAGCAGCAAAGTGAAGGAGAAAATTCACAATCTTTATTTTTTACACTCGCATGTTCTTGTAGACCCAATTTTTTAATTTTTGCAAGTGGTAAAATGGAGAAAATTTTTACTTCTATTTGAAACCCAATTTCTCTCGAGTAAGGACATACATCATATGTCTATGTTAATTGTTCGGCGGGCGCAGTAGATGGCTCAGAAGGGAAGGAGCGACAAATGGTTTTTGGGGGGCATGTCGCCTTTAGGAAGCCCCTATGGTGCCAGAACAGCAAAAAAAAAAAACACATGGCATACCATTTTGGAAACTTGACCCCTCGGGAAACATAACAAGGGGTAAAGTGAACCTTAATACCCCACAGGTGATTCACGACTTTTGCATATGTAAAAAAAAAAAAGAATTTTTATCTAAAATGCTTGGTTTCCCAAAAATTTTACATTTTTAAAAAGGGAAATAGCAGAAAATACCCCCCAGAATTTGAAGCCCAATTTCTCCCGATTTAGAAAACACCCCATATGGGGATGAAAAGTGCTGTGCTGGCGCACTACAGGTCTCAGAAGAGAAGGAGTCACATTTGGCGTTTTGGAAGCAAATTTTGCTCTGGGGGCATGCTGCATTTAGGAAGCCCCTATGGTGCCAAAACAGCAAAAAAAAAAAAACAAATTGTATGCTGTTTTGGAAACTAGACCCCTTGGGGAATGTAACAAGGGGTAAAGTGAACCTTAATACCCCACAGGGGTTTCACGACTTTTGCATATGTAAAAATTTTTTTTTTTTTTTAACCTAAAATGCTTGTTTTCCCAAAAATGTCACATTTTTAAAAAGGGTAATTGCAGAAAATACCCCCCAAAATTTGAAGCCCAATTTCTCTCGATTCAAAAAACACCCCATATGGGGGTGAAAAGTGCTCTGCTGGTGCACTACAGGTCTCAGAAGAGAAGGAGTCACATTTGGCGTTTTGGAAGCACATTTTGCTCTGGGGGCATGCCACATTTAGGAATTTAGGAAGCCCCTATGGTGCCAGGACAGCAAAAAAAAAACACATGTCATACCATTTTGGAAACTAGACCCCTTGGGGAATGTAACAAGGGGTAATGTGAACCTTAATAACCCACAGGTGTTTCACGACTTTTGCATATGTAAAAAAAAAAATGTTTTTTTACCTAAAATGCTTTGTTTCCTAAAAATTTTACATTTTTAAAAAGGGTAATAGCAGAAAATACCCCCCAAAATGTGTAACACAATTTCTCCCGAGTACGGTGATACCCCATATGTGACCCTAAACTGTTGCCTTGAAATACGACAGGGCTCCAAAGTGAGAGCGCCATGCGCATTTGAGGCCTAAATTAGGGACTTGCATAGGGGTGGACATAGGGGTATTCTACGCCAATGATTCCCAAACAGGGTGCCTCCAGCTGTTGTAAAGCTCCCAGCATGCCTGGACAGTCAGTGGCTGTCTGGCAATACTGGGAGTAGTTGTTTTGCAACAGCTGGAGGCTCCGTTTTGGAAACAGCGGCGTACCAGACGTTTTTCATTTTTATTGGGGAGGGGAGGGGGGCTGTGTAGGGGTATGTGTATATGTAGTGTTTTTACTTTTTATTTTTTTTTGTGTTAGTGTAGTGTAGTGCAGTGTTTTTAGGGTACAGTCGCACGGGCGGGGGTTCACAGTAGTTTCTCGCTGGCAGTTTGAGCTGCGGCAGATAATTTGCCGCAGCTCAAACTTGCAGCCGGATACTTACTGTAAACCTCCGCCCATGTGAGTGTACCCTGTACATTCACATTGGGGGGAGAAACATCCAGCGGTTGCAAAACTACAACTCCCAGCATGTACAGTCTATCAGTACATGCTGGGAGTTGTAGTTTTGCAACAGCTGTAGGCACACCGGTTGTGAAACACAGAGTTTGGTAACAAACTCAGTGTTTTGCAACCAGTGTGCCTTCAGCTGTTGCAAAACTACAACTCCCAGCATGCACTGATAGACCGTACATGCTGGGAGTTGTAGTTATGCAACAGCTGGAGGCATACTACTTTGGTTGGGGATGCTGGGGATTGTAGTTTTGCAACAGCTGGAGACACACTGGTTTGCTACTTAACTCAGTGTTTCACAACCAGTGTGCCTTCAGCTGTTGCAAAACTACAACTCTCAGCAGTCACCGACAGCCAACGGGCATGCTGGGAGTTGTAGTTATGCAACCAGCAGATGCACCACAACAACTCCCAGAATGCACTTTAGCTGATTGTGCAAGCTGGGAGTTGTAGTTATACAACAGCTGAAGGTACACTTTTCCATAGAAAAAATGTGCCTCCTGCTGTTGCAAAACTATAAGTCCCAGCATGCCCATAAGGGAATGCTGGGAGTTGTGGTGGTCTGCCTCCTGCTGTTGCATAACTACAGCTCCCAGCATGCCCTTTTTGCATGCTGGGATCTGTTGCTAAGCAACAGCAGGAGGCTGTCAATCACCTCCAACTGCTGCTCCACGCCGCCGCACACAGGTCAGTCCCTCGTCGCCGCCGCGGCTCCTGGGGCCCGATTCCAACATTGGGGCCCCGATCAGCCAGTAATTCCGGGTCACTGGAGACCCGATTGACCCGGAATCCGCCGCAGATCGCTGGGCTGAATTGTACAGTGATCTGCGGCCATCGCCAACATGGGGGGTCATCAGGACCCCCCTGGGCGCTATACCACGATGCCTGCTGAAAGATTTCAGCAGGCATCGGGCACCGGCTCCGCTCCAGCTGGCTGCGGGGGGCCGGGAAAGCTCATGACGTTCTCATACGTCATGAGTCCTTAAGGACTCTGAAATGAAGACGTATGAGTACGTCATGAGTCCTTAATGGGTTAAAGGGATATTTCAGGAATTTTTATTTTATTTATTGTGCTACAAGGGCTGTAAAGTTAGTGTAGTTCATAATATAGTGTCTATACCTGTGCGTGACGGTTTTCTCACAATTCTCATGTGATTTTCACCCCAATATTTATTTTTACCAGCATACAAAATGACTGTTGTCTTAGATTTTTCCCAGGTTGTAATGTGGCCAAGACCTGACTCACTAGTCAGCTGATGACAGGGAGCCTGTCTGCTTCAATGGGTGGAGCAATTGCTTGGTGGGAGAGAGATCAATCTGCAACTAATGCAACAGCTGTAGGCACCCTGATTGAAAACCACTGTTACGCCGAGCGCTCCGGGTCCCCGCTCCTCCCCGGAGCGCTCGCAACATCCTCGCAACTGCAGCGCCCCGGTCAGATCTGCTGACCGGGTGCGCTGCGATTCCTCTCCCAGCCGGGATGCGATTCGCGATGCGGGTGGCGCCCGCTCGCGATGCGCACCCCGGCTCCCGTACCTGACTCGCTCTCCGTCGGTCCTGTCCCGGCGCGCGCGGCCCCGCGCCCTAGGGCGCGCGCGCCGGATCTCTGCGATTTAAAGGGCCACTGCGCCGCTGATTGGCGCAGTTGGTTCAATTAGTGTGTTCACCTGTGCACTCCCTATTTATACCTCACTTCCCCTGCACTCCCTCGCCGGATCTTGTTGCCATTGTGCCAGTGAAAGCGTTTCCTTGTGTGTTCCTAGCCTGTGTTCCAGACCTCCTGCCGTTGCCCCTGACTACGATCCTTGCTGCCTGCCCCGACCTTCTGCTACGTCCGACCTTGCTCTTGTCTACTCCCTTGTACCGCGCCTATCTTCAGCAGTCAGAGAGGTTGAGCCGTTGCTAGTGGATACGACCTGGTTACTACCGCCGCTGCAAGACCATCCCGCTTTGCGGCGGGCTCTGGTGAATACCAGTAGTAACTTAGAACCGGTCCACTAGCACGGTCCACGCCAATCCCTCTCTGGCACAGAGGATCCACCTCCTGCCAGCCGTATCGTGACAGTAGATCCGGCCATGGATCCCGCTGAAGTTCCACTGCCAGATGTCGCCGACCTCACCACGGTGGTTGCCCAGCAGTCGCAACAGATAGCGCAACAAGGCCACCAGCTGTCTCAACTGACCGTGATGCTACAGCAACTACTACCACAGCTTCAGCAATCATCTCCTCCGCCAGCTCCTGCACCTCCTCCGCAGCGAGTGGCCGCTTCCGGCTTACGACTATCCTTGCCGGATAAATTTGATGGGGACTCTAAGTTTTGCCGTGGCTTTCTTTCACTATGTTCCCTGCACTTGGAGATGATGTCGGACCAGTTTCCTACTGAAAGGTCTAAGGTGGCTTTCGTAGTCAGCCTTCTGTCTGGGAAAGCTCTGTCATGGGCCACACCGCTCTGGGACCGCAATGACCCCGTCACTGCCTCTGTACACTCCTTCTTCTCGGAAATTCGAAGTGTCTTTGAGGAACCTGCCCGAGCCTCTTCTGCTGAGACTGCCCTGCTGAACCTGGTCCAGGGTAATTTTTCCGTTGGCGAGTACGCCATCCAATTCCGTACTCTTGCTTCCGAATTATCCTGGAATAATGAGGCCCTCTGCGCGACATTAAAGATGTTCTGGCCGCACGAGAAATTCCTGCTAACCTGCATGAACTCATTCATCTAGCCACTCGCATTGACATGCGTTTTTCCGAAAGGCGTCAGGAGCTCCGCCAGGATATGGACTTTGTTCGCACGAGGCGTTTTTTCTCCCCGGCTCCTCTCTCCTCTGGTCCTCTGCAATCCGTTCCTGTGCCTCCCGCCGTGGAGGCTATGCAAGTTGACCGGTCTCGCTTGACACCTCAAGAGAGGACACGACGCCGCATGGAGAATCTTTGCCTGTACTGTGCCGGTACCGAACACTTCCTGAAGGATTGTCCTATCCATCCTTCCCGCCTGGAAAGACGGACGCTGACTCCGCACAAAGGTGAGTCAGTTCTTGATGTCAACTCTGCTTCTCCACGCCTTACTGTGCCTGTGCGGATATCTGCCTCTACCTTCTCCTTCTCTACTATGGCCTTCTTGGATTCCGGATCTGCAGGAAATTTTATTTTGGCCTCTCTCATCAACAAGTTCAACATCCCGGTGACCAGTCTCGCCAGACCCCTCTACATCAATTGTGTTAACAATGAAAGATTGGACTGTACCGTGCGTTACCGCACGGAACCCCTCCTAATGTGCATCAGACCTCATCACGAAAAAATTGAGTTTTTGGTCCTCTCTAATTGCACTTCCGAAATTCTCCTTGGACTACCGTGGCTTCAACGCCATTCCCCAACCCTTGATTGGTCCACAGGAGAGATCAAGGGCTGGGGTACTTCTTGTCTCAAGGACTGTCTTAAACCGGTTCCCAGTACTCCCTGCCGTGACCCTGTGGTTCCTCCTGTAACCGGTCTCCCTAAGGCTTATATGGACTATGCTGACGTATTTTGCAAAAAGCAAGCTAAGACTTTACCTCCTCACAGGCCTTATGACTGTCCTATTGACCTCCTCCCGGGCACTACTCCACCCCGGGGCAGAATTTATCCTCTGTCCGCCCCAGAGACTCTTGCTATGTCTGAATACATCCAGGAAAATTTAAAAAAGGGGTTTATCCGCAAATCCTCCTCTCCTGCTGGTGCTGGATTTTTCTTTGTGTCCAAAAAAGATGGCTCCCTACGTCCTTGCATTGACTACCGCGGACTTAATAAAATCACGGTAAAGAACCGCTACCCCCTACCTCTTATCTCAGAACTCTTTGATCGCCTTCAAGGTGCCCACATCTTTACCAAACTGGACTTAAGAGGTGCTTATAATCTCATCCGCATCAGGGAGGGGGACGAATGGAAAACCGCATTTAACACCAGAGATGGTCACTTCGAGTATCTGGTCATGCCCTTTGGCCTGTGCAACGCCCCTGCCGTCTTCCAAGACTTTGTTAATGAAATTTTTCGTGATCTTTTATATTCCTGTGTTGTTGTGTATCTGGACGATATTCTGGTTTTTTCTGCCAACTTAGAAGAACACCGCCAGCATGTCCGCATGGTTCTTCAGAGACTTCGAGACAATCAACTTTATGCCAAAATGGAGAAATGTCTGTTTGAATGTCAATCTCTTCCTTTCCTAGGATACTTGGTCTCTGGCCAGGGACTACAAATGGACCCAGATAAACTCTCTGCCATCTTAGATTGGCCACGCCCCTCCGGACTCCGTGCTATCCAACGTTTTTTGGGGTTCGCCAATTATTACAGACAATTCATTCCACATTTTTCCACTATTGTGGCTCCTATCGTGGCTTTAACCAAGAAGAATGCCAATCCTAATTCCTGGTCTCCCCAAGCGGAAAACGCATTTAAACGGCTCAAGTCTGCCTTCTCTTCTGCTCCCGTGCTCTCCAGACCTGACCCATCTAAACCCTTCCTATTGGAGGTTGATGCCTCCTCAGTGGGAGCTGGAGCGGTCCTTCTACAAAAAAATTCTTCCGGGCATGCTGTTACTTGTGGGTTTTTTTCTAGGACCTTCTCTCCGGCGGAGAGGAACTACTCCATCGGGGATCGAGAACTACTGGCCATTAAATTGGCACTTGAGGAATGGAGGCATCTTCTGGAGGGATCAAAATTTCCAGTTATCATTTACACCGATCACAAGAATCTCTCCTATCTCCAGTCTGCCCAACGGCTGAATCCTCGCCAGGCCAGGTGGTCATTGTTCTTTGCCCGTTTTAACTTTGAAATTCATTTTCGCCCTGCCGACAAGAACATTAGGGCCGATGCTCTCTCTCGTTCCTCGGATGCCTCGGAAGTAGAGGTCTCTCCGCAACACATCATTCCCCCTGACTGTCTGATTTCCACTTCTCCAGCCTCCATCAGGCAAACTCCTCCAGGGAAGACCTTCGTTTCTCCACGCCAACGTCTCGGGATTCTCAAATGGGGTCACTCCTCCCACCTCGCAGGCCATGCGGGCATCAAAAAGTCCTTGCAACTCATCTCTCGTTTCTATTGGTGGCCGACTCTGGAGACGGATGTTGTTGATTTTGTGCGGGCCTGTACTGTCTTTGCCCGGGATAAGACTCCTCGCCAGAAGCCTGCTGGTCTCCTTCATCCTCTGCCTGTCCCCGAACAGCCTTGGTCTCTGATTGGTATGGACTTTATTACAGACCTACCCTCATCCCGTGGCAACACTGTTTTTTGGGTGGTCGTTGATCGATTTTCCAAGATGGCACATTTTATTCCTCTTCCTGGTCTTCCTTCAGCGCCTCAGTTGGCAAAACAATTTTTTGTACACATTTTTCGTCTTCACGGTTTGCCCACGCAGATCGTCTCGGATAGAGGCGTCCAATTCGTGTCAAAATTCTGGAGGGCCCTCTGTAAACAACTCAAGATTAAATTAAACTTCTCTTCTGCTTATCATCCTCAATCCAATGGGCAAGTTGAAAGAATTAACCAGGTTCTGGGTGACTATTTACGGCATTTTGTTTCCTCCCGCCAGGATGACTGGGCAGATCTTCTACCATGGGCCGAATTCTCATACAACTTCAGAGTCTCTGAATCTTCTGCTAAATCCCCATTTTTCGTGGTGTACGGCCGTCACCCTCTTCCCCCCCTCCCTACTCCCTTGCCCTCTGGTTTACCCGCTGTGGATGAAGTGACTCGTGATCTTTCCACCATATGGAAAGAGACCCAAAATTCTCTTCTACAGGCTTCATCTCGCATGAAAAGGTTTGCCGATAAGAAAAGAAGAACTCCCCCCATTTTTGCTCCCGGAGACAAGGTATGGCTCTCCGCTAAATATGTCCGCTTTTGTGTCCCCAGTTACAAACTGGGACCACGCTATCTTGGTCCTTTCAAAGTCTTGTGCCAGATTAATCCTGTCTCTTACAAACTCCTTCTTCCTCCTTCTCTTCGTATTCCCAATGCCTTCCATGTCTCTCTCCTTAAACCTCTCATCATCAACCGTTTCTCTCCCAAACTTGTCTCTCCCACTCCTGTTTCCGGCTCTTCTGACATCTTCTCCGTGAAGGAGATACTGGCCTCCAAGACGGTCAGAGGGAAAAAAAATTTTTTGGTTGATTGGGAGGGCTGTGGTCCAGAAGAGAGATCCTGGGAACCTGAGGACAACATCCTAGACAAAAGTCTGGTCCTCAGGTTCTCAGGCTCCAAGAAGAGGGGGAGACCCAAGGGGGGGGTACTGTTACGCCGAGCGCTCCGGGTCCCCGCTCCTCCCCGGAGCGCTCGCAACATCCTCGCAACTGCAGCGCCCCAGTCAGATCTGCTGACCGGGTGCGCTGCGATTCCTCTCCCAGCCGGGATGCGATTCGCGATGCGGGTGGCGCCCGCTCGCGATGCGCACCCCGGCTCCCGTACCTGACTCGCTCTCCGTCGGTCCTGTCCCGGCGCGCGCGGCCCCGCTCCCTAGGGCGCGCGCGCGCCGGGTCTCTGAGATTTAAAGGGCCACTGCGCCGCTGATTGGCGCAGTTGGTTCAATTAGTGTGTTCACCTGTGCACTCCCTATTTATACCTCACTTCCCCTGCACTCCCTCGCCGGATCTTGTTGCCATTGTGCCAGTGAAAGCGTTTCCTTGTGTGTTCCTAGCCTGTGTTCCAGACCTCCTGCCGTTGCCCCTGACTACGATCCTTGCTGCCTGCCCCGACCTTCTGCTACGTCCGACCTTGCTCTTGTCTACTCCCTTGTACCGCGCCTATCTTCAGCAGTCAGAGAGGTTGAGCCGTTGCTAGTGGATACGACCTGGTTACTACCGCCGCTGCAAGACCATCCCGCTTTGCGGCGGGCTCTGGTGAATACCAGTAGTAACTTAGAACCGGTCCACTAGCACGGTCCACGCCAATCCCTCTCTGGCACAGAGGATCCACCTCCTGCCAGCCGTATCGTGACAACCACAGGTCTTTTGAATGGATGCAGCTCATTTATGTTTTAATGGGTGGGGTGGTTGATGTGTGGGAGGGAGGGAAATGGAATTATGGGATTTGTAGGCAAAGAAGAAAACTGAAAAAGGAAATACAAGTTCACAAAAAGCTAGCCACAGTGTTATGGTAATCTCACAACACAGCCATTTAGCCCCAAGACAAGCGCAGATCCTTCCTAAGCATGTCCATCACTGTCTGGCAGGTACGTACTAAAATCACCTTATGGTGGAGAACCCCTTTAAAAAAAGGCCCATCCAGGTAAAGTTTCCTTACTTAAAGGGGTACTCCGCCCCAAACATCTTATTCTCTATCCCAAGGATAGGGGATAAGATGTCTGATTGCTGGGAACCCCTGCGATCTCTCCTGCAGCACCCCCTGTCATCTGCTGCATGTAGCAAACTTCGCTCCGTGCCTGATAATGAGCGATACAGGGGCTGGAGTATCGTGATGTCACAGCCCCACTCCTTCTGACATCATGCCCCACCCCTTTAATACAAGTCTATGGGAGGGGATGTGGCGGCCGTCATGCCCCCACGCCCTGTATCCCCCATCATCAGGGACGGAGCGAAGTTTGGTCCATGCAGCAGATAACAGGGGGTGCTGCAGGAGAGATTGCGGGGGTTCCCAGCAGCAGGTCCTAGCGATCAGACATCTTATCCCCTATCCTTTGGTGACTGCATCTTTTTCTGAAGAACAGGTTAGATTTTGCTTGTAAGTCTGACTTTAGCTTGACGTAGGTTCACTATTTCAGTCTCTTTATGTGGCATGACAGAAGCTGTAGAGCAACATGTGCTCGTCTGACTAAGGTCACGACTCAACTAACTAGAAAAAGCGAAGACCACCTTTTTCCAGTTGGGAAAAAGAGAGGGGGATGGAGTTAGGACATCTCCTGCATTCATTAGAAGGAGCATGCCATGTGATTCTATTCTCTTCACAGTTTGCAAAAGCAATGCAAAACTATTTTAGCAAAACTCTGACCCTCTGCACTCTGTAGGAAGCTCAGTGTATGCATGTTTTACCAGAAAAATATAACAAAATGCATACATACTAAAGGGAGGACATGCATATAGGCCTTCATCCCTTCAGACACTCATTTTACTGTCCAGCAAACCTTTTGATACTTCAGCCACCCAAATAAGTTTGGTGTTGCAGCTGAGCTGTATCAGCTGCTACACCAAACTTACTTGGGTGGCGGAAGTACCATAAGGTTTTTTGAGCCATCACAGACATCTTCTTTGCACTGATTTATGTATTTTTTTATTTATTTATTATTATATTAATTTGTTTTCTGAATGCATAACAAAACTTCCTAAATAGTCTTTATTACAAATTTCCCCACCGTTTAGCCGCAGCCCCTGGAAATATACAGTAAATCCGTCAGACCTTCTGCACATTCAGTGTTCGAGATAACAGCAGTGGGTGGGTAAACAACATTTCGGGTAGTAGATAGAAGGGAGTGAAACAGCGGAGGACAGCTCACTACATTTGGAGAGAAGAAGTGGAAGTGGAATCAAGGTGCTCTTCAGGGTAAAAATCAGATAAACTGTTTACAAGTATAGAAAGAAAAAGCTAACTTTTTAATTAAATGAGAAATGGAGGCGCATGGAGAAAACATTTTTTGCATCTTAATAAGTACAAATTAGGAATTAAAAAATATCTTTTCAAAGGTGTCCTTAGCCTTAAAGCTTTATTAAAGCATCAGCGATGCATTTCTAATGTATCAGGAAAGTGATTTGAGCCATCCTGAAAAAAGAAAGATACGCAAAATGGTAATTAGGAAAACTACAGGATGTCAGAGGACTAGCTTTAAAAAAAACTCTTGGTCTCAGCTTTACTCTTAAGGAGTCTCCCATTGTTTGCAGTAAAACCACTACATAAACATGAGTCATGGCAGAAGTTCAGTGTTTGCCTGTGGAAAATAAACTTGCAAGTAACTCTGTGATTATCGTAAAAAAAATGGTCAGTCACTTTAACTCCATGGAGAATATAGAGGCTGCAGAGGATCAGGCAATGTTCCCCCAGTTTTTCATTGTACAATTTTGGTGAGTCTGCGTGAATTGTAGCCTTAGTTTACTGTTCTTAGTGGACAGGAATAACACCCGATGTGGTCTTCCACTGCTGTAGCCCATCTAGTTCAACTAAGGGGATTTGCCCTGAAACGTAGCGCGTGGCAGGATGGAGCACAGGTCTTTGTCCATCTGACCTGTTTAAGATCGGCCTCTCCTCCCCCTCCCACATCACATCCCTAACTAAATCACCATATAAATATACAAAATAAACCAAAACAAAATAAAACAAGAGGGATAAGGGAGTGAAAAGGAGAAGAAGAAGAAAACACAATTTTTTTTAAATTTTTTTATAATAACCCCTCTTCATCTTAGAATTGTTTATCTTGGTCGGACAGAGGACCTCCCCTTACAAATATATCATCATAGATCACCCCCCCCCCCACCCCACCCCATGACAGAAGGGAGAGAAGAAGAAAAAACAAAAAACATTTTATCTAAGATTATCCACCAAGCTCAATCTCTCTCTCTCTCTCTCTCTCTCCGTCATACCTTTGGTCCACTTATCCCAATTTGCATGAAATCTTGAGAGACATCCAACCTTAACTGCCCAAAAAACCACAACGTTTATCATCTTGCATATTGTGGCATTAAATTCCTCAATATTTGGCACTTCTTTAGACATCCAATTTTTTGCCACCAATAGTCTGGTTAAAAATTGCACTTTTCCTATTAGAATCTTATCCATCCTTCTTCCTTCCGTTCTTCCTCCCCCTAATAGCCAAGTTATCAATTTATCTCCCTCATCCATCTCTAACACTTAGTCTTATTGTCTGAGCCCTTCATATACCGTATTTTTCGCCGTATAAGACGCACTTTTTTTTCTCCAAAACTGGGGGGAAAAAGTTGGTGCGTCTTATACGGCGAATACACCCCTATCGCGGCGGTCCCTGCGGCCATCAACGGCCGGGACCCGCGGCTAATACAGGACATCACCAATCGCGGTGATGCCCTGTATTAACCCTTCAGACCCGGCGATCAAAGCTGACCGCCGCGTCTGAAGGGAAAGGGACACTAACCCGGCTGTTTAGTCGGACTGTTCGGGACCGCGGCGATTTCACCGCGACGGTTCCGAACAGCCCAACTGAATAGCCGGGTTAGTGCTTACAGGACACCGGGGGGGACCTTACCTGCCTCCTCGGTGTCTTCTCCGTTCAGGGATCCCCTGTATGGCCAGCGCTCTTCTTCCTCGTCATCACGTCGTCGCGTACATGCGTCGGCGTGCGTAACAACGTGATGGCGGCGACGGAGAGCAAGGATACCCGTCCGGCAGCAGAAACGTTCCGGAGCGACGAGGACACGGCGACAGCGATGGAGGGGGACATCCAGGGCAGCGGGGATGGGTTCGGAGCAGCGGGGACACGCGAGTATTACCTCCTATGCAGTGGTCTTCAATCTGCGGACCTCCAGATGTTGCAAAACTACAACTCCCAGCATGTCCGGGCATGCTGGGAGTTGTAGTTTTGCAACATCTGGAGGTCCGCAGGTTGAAGACCACTATTGGGTTCAAAATCTTTATTTTTTTTAGATTTTGCACCTATAAATTGGGTGCATCTTATACGCCGGTGCGTCCTATAGGACGGAAAATACGGTATGTTTAATCCTAATAATGCAGATTGTCTTTGCAATATTACACATGGACAAATATTAAAAAGATCATTTTCAAATATTGCTTTTCTTTTTGTTATTGGGAGGGTTTGTATCTTTTTTTTTTTTTTTTTTTTTTTTTGCAGTTTTCCATCTCTCTATGGAGCTTATATGATGTAGTTCTTTTCCTTAACATACCACTTATGGAGATGGGCTGCTCAAGTGTCACAACCTGGCATGCTTTCTTGCTCACTCTCACCTCCCTCAATGACTGATGTATAGGGCACTGTAAATCAAAGAGGGGCAAAGAGACGAGGTCAAGAAAGAAGGCGTGCCAGGCTGTGGCGGTTGAGCAGCTTTGCACCGCCTCTTTGGCACTTGGACGAAAAATAAAAAGGTGATTTTACTGTCACCATTAGCTCTAGGAAATGTACAATTTGCTTTTATATCCTAACATCTTTTCAATGGTGTTTGCAGCTCTTTGCAGCAAAAACAGCTGAAATACGAGAATCATGCTTTCTTGAAAACATCACATCCTATTAACCCAAACACTCCTAGTCAGACATTGGTCCAAGCAAATGTAATGAAAAATGTTAAATGAGCTCAATCAAGTAAAAAACAAAACATTTGTTCAGTCCTGGTAAACTAATAGGCGCATTACATTAATGTAATCCACCCACCCTGGGATAATGCTGTTCTGCTTTCATAAAATGAGTAGGATATATGCTAATATTGTTTTTATCTCTAATCTTATGCAATTTCCTTTCAGAACTAAACACCATTCTAAAAGTTATGCACACCCACACAACCAATAAACAGAGCTAAAATGAAAAATGAAGCAACACTGCAATAGGTCTAAATAAAAAAAAATCTTATTTGTAATAAACTTACCCGGCCCGGCCCCAGCACAACCTCCGGTCTCAATGGGGGACATTTATCAATTTTTGCTTATGTATTCCTTTTTTTGTTATTTTTTTCTTACTATTTTTTTGCTTATGTGTGACTCATTTATCAACTGCTTTCAGCCTGTTATTAAATTTCAGGAAAAAAAGGGGGGGTACCAAATGCCTCTAGACTAATACCATAAAATGGTACATGATGATGAAGTTACAGAAAAAATAATAAATGATAAATCGGACTGTGCTTCACTTTAAATGATGTACAAATTTAATATAAAAAATACAAATAGGATATAAAATAAATAATACAAATCTAATACAAAAATGCCTCCTACCACAGGGCCCTTGTGGGGAGGTGAGATAATTAAATACAAAGCATATATTAAAAATATTTTTGTAAAAATTATAGCATGTGAATTACGTTCTACCGCTATCTCAATATATTGTAAACCGACATAGTATACTTTTGTGCGGTATACTCCGTTCCCATGTGATTTAGAACAGTTCACAAAGTGATATAGTTACCAACTCCTCAGGATGGTTTTGGCTGGACGTCCGAGAGATAAATATATGAGGACTGTATTCAGCGCTAGCGTGCGCTTATGGTGACGGGCCCGGATGCCACAGGCCAAAGAGGTCACCGGTCACAGAATAATGGCAGGCTCGATGCCATCGAGCCTGCCATTATTCTGTGACCGGTGACCTCTTTGGCCTGTGGCATCCGGGCCCGTCACCATAAGCGCACGCTAGCGCTGAATACAGTCCTCATATATTTATCTCTCGGACGTCCAGCCAAAACCATCCTGAGGAGTTGGTAACTATATCACTTTGTGAACTGTTCTAAATCACATGGGAACGGAGTATACCGCACAAAAGTATACTATGTCGGTTTACAATATATTGAGATAGCGGTAGAACGTAATTCACATGCTATAATTTTTACAAAAATATTTTTAATATATGCTTTGTATTTAATTATCTCACCTCCCCACAAGGGCCCTGTGGTAGGAGGCATTTTTGTATTAGATTTGTATTATTTATTTTATATCCTATTTGTATTTTTTATATTAAATTTGTACATCATTTAAAGTGAAGCACAGTCCGATTTATCATTTATTATTTTTTCTGTAACTTCATCATCATGTACCATTTTATGGTATTAGTCTAGAGGCATTTGGTACCCCCCCTTTTTTTCCTTATATATTATTTTGTACTAGTATTTTTTGGTGTAAATACTTTCCATTTAGCCTCGATTAATTTATATTGTGAGCTGCACATACCCCATTTTTTTGTTATTAAATTTCGTTCACTTAAGCACTTAAGAACTTACAGTAAATTCGATTTGCCACGAACTTCTCGGCTCGGCAGTTGATGACTTTTCCTGCATAAATTAGTTCAGCTTTCCGGTGCTCCGGTGGGCTGGAAAAGGTGGATACAGTCCTAGGAGACTCTTTCCTAGGAATGTATCCACCTTTTCCAGCCCACGGGAGCACCGGAAAGCTGAACTAATTTATGCAGGAAAAGTCAGCAACCGCCGAGCCGAGAAGTTCGTGACGAATCGAATTTACTGTAAGTTCTCTCATTTCTAGTAGTGGCTTTTTCTGCTCCATGTCTGAGCTGGAGTAAATTTAGTAGGTTTTAACATGCAATGCGACTTTTTTGCGACTTTCGCACTTGATAAATCTCTGACCACTGCAAGTCAAAAATCACTTTTTGCTTTGGTAACCAAGATTTTTATTTTTTGCTTAGGACACTGAACATGCAAAAAGTCGCAGAAAAAGAGAGCGTAGTCGCACATGCGACTTTTTGGCAACAATTTTAAGCAAAAAAACCTACTAAATGCTTTGATAAATGTCCCCCAATGTCCTTACAATGGTGGTGATTTAATAAATTATCAAATCAACCCCTAAAAAGTTATAGGGGTAACAATACAGCAATTTTAAACATACTTATTTTGTTTAAAAAGTTAGACATTTTAAAAGCAGTACAATACAAAAGCATATAAACATGGGTATGATTTCAATTGTATTGATCCACAAAATATAGATAACATGTCATATTACTGTAAAGTGCACTCCTTAAAAATGAAAATCCTCAAAAGTTGTGAAATTGCGGTCTTCTTTTCAATTTCCGCCCACATATAATATTTCTTTGTTTACATTGTACATTTTTCTATACTACAATAATATTAGAAGCTCCAAGTGTAAAGAAAAAGGTGGATCACTCCCCGGTCCGATGCTGTGCTCTTTATTTGAAAAGGTGCTTACACTGGCTACATAGGGTTAGATGGAATGGCAGGGCAAGAGGTGTTACAGAGCCCAAAGTGACGGCGCCATTTCACGCCCCCTGGGCGTTTCTTCATGTCCGGAATTGACATCATGCCGCAGGTAATGCCGCTTTATATAGACTACTCATATAAATGTGATAATGGGTAAAATCATGTATAATACATATAGACTATATAAAAACTATAATAGGCCGAACCTGAAACCACATAGAAAGGCTAAAAACTTGTTTCTTTCATTGAAACCTAATGCACCTGTGGCATCAAGCTCCACTATCCAGCGGGCTTCCCTTTGGAGCAATGTTCTATGTCTGTCTCCTCCTCTTTCATTTATTTCAACCTTTTCCAGGCCTGCAAATTTTATGCATTTAAAATCTCCTTCAAGGGCCTCTTTTATATGTGTTATTAATCTGGGTACCCCTTTCCCAGTTATAATCGACCGTGCATGTTCTCGTATTCTTTCGAAAAGCCTTCTCTTTGTTTTACCGACGTAGAAGTGTCCACAGGGACATAACAGGCAATATACTACAAACGTAGTTTTGCAAGTTAACTGTTTCACTTCCACAATTTTGGGACCTAGACTGAATGTACATTTTTTTTAAATTGAGTGTGCACATGGAACAATGCCCACATTTGAAGTTACCTTTTTATATAATCACCTATAGTTCTATTTCTTTTAAATGTGATAATTGGCTTGTTTTGAGCTGTCTTTTTATTTCCTGGTCTTGCTCCAGGATGTACCAATTGTGGTGTATTATATTTGATAGTGTGTTATTCATAGGGGAATTACCAAAGGAAAACACATATTTTTCTTCTTTTCTTTTTCTTTCTCTATTTTTAGACATTAAATTCCTCCTAGATTTTAATTCGGCTCTGTCGAATGCTTTTGCTACAATTTCAGTAGGGTATCCTCTAGCATGGAATCTGGTTCTCAAATCTTCTGACTATTGTAAATAAATATCTTGTCTGGAATTTATCCTTTTTAATCTAACAAATTGGCGATATGGGATGCTATCCTTCCTCTTTTTCCGGATGATAACTTAAATAAGGCAACATGGCATATTTTGCTATCCCCTTTCTGAAGCCCTTTGTGATAATTTCGTTGTTTTCTATGAATATCTCAATGCCCAAAAATTCAAGGGACAAATTTCCATATAAGTATGTGAATGTCATATTCACCTAATTGGTCTAATTGAGATATTCAACTAATTGTTTAAATGTGTTTTCTGTGCCCTCCCATATCACCAAGATATCATCCACAAATCTTTTAAACAGTTTTATGTTGTTAATATATGGATTGTGGGTGGTGAGTATAACCTCTTCCTCCAGTACAGACAGAAACACGATGGCGAAGGTGCATGAGACCGGAGTCCCCATGGCCGTGCCCTGTCTCTGTCTGTACCAGGTTTCTTCATATTGGAAGGCATTGTTCTCCAGAAAAAAATCTCATAGACTCCTCGACAAAGTTGATAAAATCTGTAGATTTATCCTGTTCCTTTAAGACCTCTCGGATCGCCTGTACACCTGCATCATGGGGGATGCGGGTGTACAGGCTCTCCACATCTATAGAGGCGAGATGATATCCCTCTTGCCAATGGAAATCTTCAAGGATCTCAATTAGATCACCTGTATCCTTCAGATATGTAGGCATATGTATCAGTAGAGGGGACAGCAGCCAGTCTATGTAACTAGAGAGTGCCTCAGTCATTGAGCCAATCCCAGCCTCTATACGGTGGCCAGGAGGATGGCTCAGTGACTTATGCACCTTGGGTAAAATGTACCAGTGCGTTTTTTCGGATATTCTGGGAACAATTTATTGGCTGTGGTTTCTGAAAGTACTCCTACTTTTGTGAATTTTTTAAAATGTGTCCTCAATTTTTCTTTAATATTATATAAATTTTTCTTTAATATTAAAAGTAGGGTCACATTTTATCTTTTCATAGACCACTATGTTCTCTAATTGTAGGGCGGCTTCCGTTTCATAAAGTTTCCTACACCAGACAACAACTGCACCTCCCTTATCTGCCTTGGATACCATAATCTTTTTATCTACTGCTATTTCCCTTAGAGCATACAGCTCCTTCTTGAGTAGATTTGTTCCCTTTTGTAAAGGGTTTCACTGTAATGACCTCTATTGAATCTTCGAGGTCTACAATGGGGTATGTTTCTCCACTACTCATTTCATCCAATATCTGGACCATTTTCATGTCTTTTACAGTGAAATCCTTAATCATAGAGAAACCCAATTTCCCAATCACACATGGCTAGAGAAGGTGATGTCCCAAGAAGGAGCTAGATGCTCTAAGGGAAATAGCAGTAGATGAAAAGATTATGGTATCCAAGGCAGATAAGGGAGGTGCAGTTGTTGTCTGGTATAGGAAACTCTATGAAATGGAAGCCACCATACAATTAGGGAACATAGTGGTCTATGAAAAGTTAAAATGTGACCCTACTAATAATATTGAAGAAAAATTGAGGACACATTTAAGAAAATTCACAGAAGTAGGAGTACTTTCAGAAACCACTGCCAATAAATTGTTCCCAGAATACCCGAAAAAACGCACTGGTACATTTTATCCAAGGTGCATAAGTCACTGAGCCATCCTCCTGGCCGCCCTAGAGTGGCCGGGATTGGCTCAGTGACTGAGGCACTCTCTAGTTACATAGACTGGCTGCTGTCCCCTCTACTGATACATATGCCTACATATCTGAAGGATACAGGTGATCTAATTGAGATCCTTGAAGATTTCCATTGGCAAGAGGGATATCATCTCGCCTCTATAGATGTGGAAAGCCTGTACACCCGCATCCCCCATGATGCAGGTGTACAGGCGATCCGAGAGGTCTTAAAGGGACAGGAGAAATCTACATATTTTATCAACTTTGTCGAGGAGTCTCTGAGATTTATTCTGGAGAACAATGCCTTCCAATATGAAGAAACCTGGTACAGACAGAGACAGGGCACGGCCATGAGGACTCCGGTCTCATGCACCTTCGCCAACGTGTTTCTGTCTGTACTGAAGGAAGAGGTTATACTCACCACCCACAATCCATATATTAACAACATAAAACTGTTTAAAAGATTTGTGGATGATATCTTGGTGATATGGGAGGGCACAGAAAACACATTTAAACAATTTGTTGAATATCTCAATGATACCAATCAGGTGAATATGACATTCACATACTTATATGGAAATGTGTCCCTTGAATTTTTAGACATTGAGATATTCATAGAAAATAACAAAATTATCACAAAGGGCTTCAGAAAGGGGATAGCAAAAAATTCCCTGTTGCATTATTCAAGTTATCATCCAAAAAAAAAAAAAAGGATAGTATCCCATATAGCCAATTTGTTAGATTAAAAAGGATAAATTCCAGACAAGATATTTATTTACAATAGTCAGAAGATTTGAGAACCAGATTCCATGCTAGAGGATACCCTACTGAGATTGTAGCAAAAGCATTCGACAGAGCCGAATTAAAATCTAGGAGGAATTTAATGTCAAAAAATAGAGAAAGAAAAAAAATGGAGAAAATTTTGTGTTTTCCTTTGGTAATTTGTTTTCCCCAATGAATAATACACTATCAGATATAATACACCGCAGTTGGTACATCCTGGAGCAAGACCAGGATATAAAAGAGACAGCTCAAAACAAGCCAATTACCACATTTAAAAGAAATAGAACTATAGGTGATTATATTAAAAACCCAGCCAGGAAAAAATAAAAAGAAAGAGACTGACTGGCTAACAGATAAAAGACCAAAAGGAAACTTCAAATGTGGCCATTGTTCCATGTGCACACTCAATTTAAACAAATGTACATTCAGGCTAGGTCACAAAATTGTGGAAGTGAAACAGTTAATAACTTGCAAAACTACGTTCGTAGTATATTGCCTGTTATGTCCCTGTGGACACTTGTACGTCGGTAAAACAAAGTGAAGGCTTTTCGAAAGAATATGAGAACATGCACGGTTGATTATAACTGGGAAAGGGGTACCCAGATTAATAACACATATAAAAGAGGCCCATAAAGGAGATTTTAAATACATAACATTTGCAGGCCTGGAAAAGGTTGAAATAAATGAAAGAGGAGGAGACAGACATAGAACATTGCTCCAAAGGGAAGCTCGCTGGATAGCCATTCTATGAAGTTTCAGGTTTGGCTTTTTATAGTTTTTATGTAGTCTATATGTATTATACATGATTTTACCCATTATTACATTTATGTGAGTAGTCTATAGAAAGAGGTATTACCTGCGGCATGATGTCAGATCCAGGCCTGAAGAAAAACCCAGGGGGCATGAAACGGCGCCGTCACTTCGGACGGGGCTCTGTAACACCTCTTGCCCTGCCGTTCCATCTAACCGTATGTAGCCAGTGTAAGCACCTTTTCAAATAATGAGCACAGCATCGGACCAGTGAGTGATCCGCCTTTTTCTTTCGTCTTTGCTGAGAATTTGTTTTACTATACTTTGTCAGCATGAGCACCGCCGGTGATCCAGCTGATGCATAAGAGCGCAATACCTGTTGACAGCAGAATATCCTTAACTAATTTCCCTGTGGCAGTGCCAGGTGATTTGCTTTACCAGGATTCGAATACAATAAATTTGTATAGTGTCAATACCACAAATAAAACCCCTACACAAGTACAAAAGTCATAGTCCAAATGACAAAATATGATACTTTCTTGAAAAATTTACAGTTATAAAAATCATGTACAATTCAGATAAATCATCAGCACCAAAAGATATCCACTCAGGAACATACACTGCAGGAAGGTAGAGTAAGCATAGATAAATCCATCACATCATTGCTTTGGTCACATACTTCAAATAAGCCTATGTAAAGTGCATAGTGCAAGTATAAACTACTATAATGGGACCAAACACAAATTAATAGTACTAAGATCTTGGTAGCTGTCATGTACATAAACCTTACCCGAGTGCATACAATCCCCGGTGTATGTTCCTGAGGGGATATATTTTGCTGCTGTTGATTTATGTGAATTGTATGGAATTTTACAAGTGTTGGTTTTCTATTAAAATATGATATTGTGCATTTTGGACTATGACTGTTTGCAGCGGTTTTATTTAGGGTTATTGTATTTTTTTTAAATAACTTTTTTTTAATTGTTTTCACAATAAGAAAAATATACAGTAAAAACCATTCAGTGTGTACAGAGGTAAACCCTGAATGGTTCTGCTTCTTATTCTGATTTTGTACTACACTCTCCTCTAGGTTTTGACTCTTAGGGTTATCCCTGCTTAGGCTGGGTTCACACCACGTTATTCAAATACGGTTACCATATACGGTTTTCCGCTAAAAAACGTATGGCAAAAACCGTATGCAACCTTATACAACCGTATGACTCCAAATTAAAATGTGTACGGTTTTTCCCCGTACGGTTCTATCCGTTTGCATCAGTTTTTGCCAACGGTTTTGCTATTTTGTTGGAATTAGTTTTCCAGCAATTTAATAAAGTTACTATTGTTCTATTGAAATTCCAATCTGTGCATGTATCAACTCCAAAAAACGGATTAGAAAAACCGTGTGCAACCGAATTCTGAAATTCTGTGTACGGTTCTCATAGACAACAATGTTAAAAGAACCGCATACGGTTCGCATACGGTTTTCCAACCGGAGGCAAAAACGTGGTCGACAGCGTTTTTGCCTACGGTTGAAAAATCGGCAAAACGGATGCAACCGTACACAACATTTGGAATATGGTTTACAATGCATTCTATATGCATACGGTTTCGGATACGGTTGTATACGTTTTTTTGCGGAAAACCGTATACGGTTACCATATTTGAAAAACATGGTGTGAACCCAGCCTTAAACCCCTTGTCTGCTGATTTTGTACAGTTTTGCCTGTGTGTTGCTTACCTGGCATGTGTAAAAATGTTTATAGCCTTTAGGTTAGACATATACTGTATAGAGAAATGCAGTGCTTGACAGACTTGGCATATGAAAAGTGGCATGAGATTCCACATCCTGGAAAAGTAATAGATACCCAAGTTTCACTTGGCAGGTGCATGAGGTCGTTAGCTGCCAAGACATCCTTGTAATCAATATCATCCAGGTATATATTTACATTTAATGCTTTGTTGTATTAGTGTGACTTGCTATAGATATCTATCATCTGGAACACACCAATATCTACAATAACAGAAAGTATTAAGCGTAGGGCCAATAGGGTTTTGCTTACTGTATACCTTATTTATTCTTTATCAAATCTTTATGTAAATGTTATCAGAACATTAAGAACTTTTCAAAAATATATATTTGACGCTTAGGGAAAAGTATTGGATCTGTGGAGTCCCAGCACAGGATGTTGTCCTGTTGGTGTAATCTGAAGAAGCACAGGGAGTGGCGCAAAACAGCTATCATCTACGCATGCTGTGATTCCAGCGCCACGCTGGATGCTGTTTTTAATACACCTGGATTAATAAAGAAATGAAGAACCTGACTACAGTACCGTGAGTGCCACCCATTTTTTCTCTTTTGTCCTGTGGGCTAAAGATTTCCTCAGGCATCCCTGCTGTCTCTGTGTTAAGCCCACTGCTCCATAGTGTAATTTATTATACTGTGTTGTATTCCTGTGTTGTGTTATCATTAAATGATGTACAGTTCCTTTAAGGGATTATGGCAGATGGAAACAGGTGACCCTGAAACCCCAATGGAGTACGGTCTAGTGTTTGGAGAAGTCAGGGGAAGCCTAAGGAGGAGAAACGCTAAATCTTCAGCCACGTCAATCTCAGGTCACCCCCTCGGTCAGGTTAAAGTCAAAACCTTGCGGTGACAATAAAGTTCAGGAGAAAAACATTCTCTTCAGTTAGTCAGTCTAAAATCTTCAATTCAGCATGGGCTGCTATATAATCTCAAGTCTGCAGCAACAGCAACTACAAATCCCAGCAAGGCGACAGGCTATCCTAAATCACTCTGCACTTCCCTCTTCACTAAAGTCTATACTGCAATTTAACAACTTCTGTCTCTTTAAAGATAGTTATCCATAACCTTGCATCAGTGTATTGATTACCCCGCACCTGGCCCAGAAGAAGTTAGCTTATTCTCAGAACTTGGAGGTTAACATTGCCTTGGCGTCACAAATTGCAGCTTTCACCCTTTATTCAGTCATCCACCATCATCACCAGGGCATGCCACAGACATATTAAAATTTTACACAAAGCTGAAAGATTTACAAGCAACAGAGAACACAAGTCATATAGGGTATGTCATAGGCAGAATTTCTAATGTGCAAAAATAACCTGTTTGTTGGTTCATCTCAAGGCACGTTTGCCAAAACCCAGGGATCTAGGAGGGCCAACTATCCATGAATCCTTTTGAGGGATATGGTCTTTCAAGTGCAAATTTCCTCAAAGCTATTTTTATACCTTCTAAATCCACATAAATTGTGTTTAGAGAGAAGGCAATTCTTAGAGGTTAATATGAGAAGGAAGGGGAAATCTAGGAGGAATATATCTTATTTATAGTGGACTCAGTAGTCTTCTAATAGAGGAGCAATCCTATGAAATGTGAATTAGAGGACCTGGGAAGTGATATAACCTAATATAATAAAAAGTTTTTCTGACTTTTCACACTTCTCTATAAAAAGCGTACTAATCGTATAATTTATTGACGTGGATGATGTGTACAAATAAGGAACTTTATTTTTATAGAACAGTCCAAATTACCACAGTATAATATAAGATCTGCAGTTCTATCAAAATGCAAAGGAGGTAGGGGATATCATTGTTTATTTGGCTAACCTATTGTACTGGACGATGGAAAAGTCATAGAATTAGTCATAATAAGTTTGGCATGAGCTTTGTATGGAAAAGGGGCAAAGCCAATACTATAATAAACACAATGTACGTAACAAAGCTAACATTCCGAATAAAACAAACAAATATGAATTATAGAGTCTGGGAAACTTGATGTTGCTGTTTGTATGAGTATACAAAGTAATCTTGTATCTTTTGTGTATTTATTGGAAGAAGTATATAGTTATGTGTGAAGTTTCGGTCTTCAGTCAATAGAAATTCGAAAGATAACTAAAAGGAAGAGCTAGCAAAATCTCTTCTTAACCCTCAAACAAGCTAGCATCTTCTTTGTCAGGAGTCTAGCAGTGGCTTGACCTAAAAGCTCTTGGATTTTTGGAAAACATCTATTTGTTGCAAATATTGAGAAATAACATGCCTGGTGCGCCAAGAACCATCATCACTGTACATTGCTCTCCAAAACTTACTTTAAATCATTAAAAAAATAAATTAGGGATGCATTGAAGGGGAAATTTTGGGCCAAAACCAAAAATTTGGTCTGTGCTTGGCCGAAAACCGAAACCGAAAATGCATTGCCCCGTCCCCTTTTTTAAATATAGTTTTTGTCACATTTTATAACTTTTTTTGGAATGTGATGTGACCAAAATCAGCAATTTTTGCGCTTAAATTTTTTTGCATTTACGCCGTTTACATGGCAGTATCAGAAACAAAATAATTAAAAAGGTGGGGCAATTACGCACTTAGAGGGGCCTGACGAAGCGCTACGTGCACGATACGGACCGTCGCCCAGACACTCCCCCTCTGCACCGCTCCCCTGCTTGTTTGTCCTAATAAAGAAAGTTTTTAGAAGCTACTGACCGGGTGAGTGCTCCATTCTATTTACCTTTGCTGAAGTTGTGCCTGATCCTCCTGTGTCGTCAGATCAGCACTTTAGAAAAGCTCTAACTTTATCCTTGCAAGGCTCAATAGTTTTTGACAGACAAATGTTAATACTTAGTAATGCATAACAAGATCTATACAGCCCCTTTATGAAACTAGAAGTGGCTTTGGCTTCCAAAAATGTGGTTTGGACATTATAATTGATTTACTAAGGTGTAGGTGATTTACTAAGGTGTTTCTTTTGCGTTACATTGGCAGCAATTGGGATTTTTTTAGCGCAATCTTATAAGAGTATGTTCACATTTGGCAGATTTGTTGCAGGAATTTCTAAATGAGATTTGTAAAACTCCACAAACATTCTGCATAGGCAACCCATTCAGATGCACACAATGTATTTTAAGTCCCAAAAATGCTGCAACAAAATTTGCCAACAAACACTGATGTTTTAGCATTTTATTGTTGGTATATTACTAATAACCTTTTCATTCATTTTGTACCCCACCATAAATATACATCACATAAATTAGTCAGGGCTCAAGTCCTGCAGGAAGGCATGCGAACTGAGTTCCAGCACTTTTTCCACAGCAGGAACAAAATTCCTAATAGCAAGAGTTCTGCCCTTCAGAAATAATCTTGGGTGAGTTCCTGCACTTTTTTTTTCCAGGACTTGAACCCTGAAATTAGTGCTTTATTGCCCATTGTTAAAAACAATGAATTAATAAACATGTTATGAAAAAAAAGTGACGAAAAGTTTTAAAATTGGTTAAAATTGCTGTATTAAATTTGCTCCAAAAATACAACTTGGGACAGCTACATAAACAAAATATACAACTTGGAAAACAAGACAGCTACATAGACAAATAAAAACAATAAAAAAAATATAAAATATAAAAAAAAACAAAAAAAAAAAAACAATGAAGAAATGGTACTTTCCTTAACAGATTATAGTTGGTTATTCAAGGGAATTGACAACTGGTTCATCTGCACTAAATCCAATGCACATAGTGCGGGTAAACTTAAGTAAAATGATGTGTTACGTACACAATTTGGTATTTGGTTACAAGGTTATAGCTTTCATTGCTATTAGATGAATCAGATCCTTTGCGCAATGGGGGCGGGAGCTTGCTTTCCGAGCTTCCCGGCTTCCTTCCTCCCATATACCCGCCCATCTGCTGAATATGCATTAATCTTCCCTCTAATGCCCTAATGAAATGGGAGCCTGTGCCCACATTGGCACTCTGCTACAATAGCAAAATGCAGGCTCCACTTCCAAACTATGTGCACTGGTTTGTACCTAGAAGAATAAAAATCTGTAGTCAGTATAAACAGTATTTGGGTCCTGGAACATAAGAAGAAATATAAGTTTTATAGCACACTATATAGTGCACAGAGAAGCTTAGTGAATGCTGCAGAATAATTTACTGAACTCTATATGATGGAGACTATACATAAGCGGCAGGAGAAAATATTGTTCAGTACAAAATGCTTTCTGTAAGCGCACAGTTATCTAAACAAACACTTTCAGGAGCGATTCCGACCTCAGCCCAGATGGACAGTGAGTGGGTGTAAGCTCCTTCATATTTTCCCATTAAATACATTTCCATTAAGGAAAACCACAGTGGTAGCTGAGACATTGTAATGCAGGAAGTGTCTTGGTTTGACTGACCAAAACATCTCTGTTCCTAATGCAATCTCTGAATTAATTGTAAAAGGTGGTTGAATAATTTAGAGAAAAGTGTCACATCTCTGTAAAAGGTTTAAAAATAATGACGAAGAGAGCAAGGTGTCAGAATAATGCCTAAAATATAAAAGGTCATTAAAGCCCTATATGTCCATTATTATAGTCTAGAAGCTATGCTGTATAGATAAAAATATTTTATGGATAATTCTTTATAAACAAAGGTATGGGTGTATATCAGCACTTGGGTGTGACGTAGTGCTCCTGAGTTTCCACAGTCCCTCAGTTTCACACAGTTCAGTAAGAATTGCACTCGTTAAACCGGACTTGCGTTCAATAGTTAACACTTTACTTCAGCCATATCTTTTCATACAAAAAACTTGGATAATTCTTCTTCTTACCTTTGTGCAATTTTGCTACAAACCATTATGGGGCAGATTTATTAAAACTGGCTTATACTTAGACAGTAAAAAACTTAGACTAGATAGTAAAAATCCACCAAAGTTATCACAGTGACTTCTGCCATTCAATGCAATACATTTAGTGCATCAGTAGATTGTCTTTTCCCAGTTTAGGCAAACTATTACCTCACTATACTACACACCTTAATTTTGCTCTGCAATATTTTGTGCATGGATTCATTCATTTTCTGCCACTCCATCGTATTAGACAAGAAACAAAAGGGTCTAAAGCACATGATAAACATGGTTTATGTCACGTAAGCAAGGGTTTTCATGTAAATTGCTTCAGAATTCTGGTACGTTCCCAATTATAAGTTGTTCCCAATGTTTATTTTTAATACACAAAAATCACTACTTACCTATTTAAAGTCATAACCATCTTTAAGGAGCCTTGTGACCATGTTCTCAAAAAGTTTTACATTTGTGACAAAAGTTTGCATGCAACTAGATGCTTATCCATAGAACAAACTGTAAACTGCCCTTTGGCAGTGAACACATGGTAGGTTTCATACTGGTGTGGTTCTCTGTGGCGGCCATTGTTTCTGTGATGCTTTGTCTGTGGGGAGGAGTGGCTCAGAGCTTGGCACTTGGACGGGCAGCAGTGGGGCTGCCTGGCCACTGGGTCACTCCCCCCGTTAGGCATGGGGTCTCGGAGGCCGGGGGCTACGCTAGTGTCAGGTTAGGGACCCACTCTAACGAGGGGGCATTGACGTGGCGAGTGGGCTTGTACTTTTTGATCAAAATGTATACTAACAACCTGTTAGTTTTTGAAATTATGCTGAGAAGCAATCAGATCAAATTACAAACAGTGGATGTGCGGCTGTGTTTCTCTTTTTGTGTTGCACATAATAGTTAAAGGTGTTTGACACTTATTACTTAGCCATAGGAAAGAGGAAAAGATTCTGATGGCTGA
The DNA here is from genome assembly GCF_029499605.1 of Hyla sarda. Taxonomy (NCBI): domain Eukaryota; kingdom Metazoa; phylum Chordata; class Amphibia; order Anura; family Hylidae; genus Hyla; species Hyla sarda. The sequence continues at coordinate 307,079,637 of NC_079193.1, forward strand.
GGGGGGGGGGTCAGACCACTGCACCGCCCCCACCCCCCCCCGCAATCTCCTGTACAAGGGCCAACTACTCACCCATCCTTGGTGTGCTCCGGCCCCCATTCCCAGAGATGGGCTTCAGTGACGACCCACTTAACAAATTGCTGTCTGATCCGGGGACCCCCTTTAACCAGACTCAATCAAATCATGAAAATGTTCATAAAATCTGTGTTTAAGACACACATTTCATGAAAATTTAATGTTTTCCTTCTAACCCTAGCAGAATTTTAACACTTAAAATGTTGACTTTGTAATGAAAAAATATTGTGGTATTCCCAATGCAAGTAGTATTGTGGAAACATACCACCCTCAAAGTGTAGCCCATGAAGTAATAGTAAGAAATGTCTTGTATAGACTTCAAGGCTGTGCTCAGGTGTGGGTATTCACCTAATCCCCAAGTGCAAGTCTATGTAAGATAGTACCATGAGCAGTGCAGCTAATGCTTAATGCTAAATATTCAGACACTCACTGTTAGATGCTTTGCAGTAGTATTTTCTTTATTCGATCATTTTCGTAGAAACATTTAGAGCTGTGAATATTTGAAGCTTGCAGATGTAAATTCGGCATACAACCATCCCAGCAGAGATTACAAACACTAGTCGGGAGCCATCAGGGTCTGACGCAAAGTTTCGGGGGAACGCCCCCTTACTCATGCGTGTTAGAGCCTGGATTTCCAGGATATTTAGAGTAGAGTACACACCTAATTTTAATCAAGAAGTATTTCTTAAAGGAACATTCGCCTCTAACTAAAACGATAGGATATTAGTTTAAATTATGTGCGGTGTGTACTGAACTAAACATCATGGATTACAAAATTATTCAAAGATAAGCTTTCAAATTACAGACTTCCTTCAAGCCTGATGGGGAAATCGTTTCAAAGTAAGTTATCCAATATGCTTCGCTTTGCAAGAGACGCATGCGGTTAATATTATCATTCACTTCAATGTGAATTTGTTCCAATATTTTCCATCTTAATTCATTAACGTTATGTTGTTTCTCTAGAAAGTGTTTTGCAACAGTGGTTTCACTGAATTTAGATGATTCACCTACTATTTTAGTATTAATGGCTTTTCTAATGTTATTTTTATGTTCCATGATTCTTACTTTTATTTTTCTACTGGTTTGTCCCACATAACATATGCCACAAGGGCATTTTAACATATAAATAACATTATCAGAATTGCATGTGAAAAAGCCTTTGCTTAGAATTTTCTTACCACTTTTTGGGTGATGGATGTTTTCGCCTTTTATTATATTATTACAATGTGGACAGGATAAGCATGGGTATGTACCTTTTTTCCTAGTTCCTATGAATGTTTGATGAATTATTTTTCTGATGTCTCCTTTTATCAATATATTTGCTATGGTTTTCCCTTGTGATATGCAAGCATAGTGGGTTCTTTGAAAGGTTTACCATATTTAGGATCTGAACTAATTAAAGTATTTATTTACAGTATTTATTTACAGTTTTTTTGACTAAATTAGTGTGTCTATCATAAGTACTAATGTACATTACTCTATCAATTTTTTTCTTTTTAGTTTCTTTTTTCTTTAGGAATTCTGATCTGTCTATTTGGGCTACCTCATGTTCTATTCTTTTTAATTCTGTTTGTGAATATCCTCGGTTTATACATTTTTCAGTAATAATATTTTTATTTTTTTCATATTCTTCTTCTTTATTAATAATGCGTTTAGCTCTGATATATTGACTTTTTGGCAATCCCTTAAAGATATTAGGATTATGAAAACTATCTTTATGTAGCATATTATTTTTATCAGTTTTTTTTAACAAATAATGTGGTATCAAAGTTGTTCTCATTTTTTGTTACCTCGACATCGAGAAATTGTATTTTCTGGACATCGTAAGTAAGAGTAAATTTGATAGTGGGATGAGCCGCGTTTAATCTCTGCACGAAATCGAGGAGAGACTGCTCTGTTCCTTCCCAGAGCATGAAGACATCATCCACATAACGTAACCACGTCAGTGGGGTCTCCATGCTACTGGGGGAAAAGATATGTCTCTCCTCGAAATCGTGCATAAAAATATTTGCCAAACTTGGGGCGACGGGGGACCCCATCGAAGTTCCGCCTATTTGAAGGAAAAACTTTGTGTCAAAGCAAAAAATTTTATGCAACACAAAATCCAATAGCCCCATAATGAAGCTAATCATCTGATTGCTCAATTTCACATTTTTGCACAAAACTTCATAAATGCATTTTTCTCCTTCCAGCTGGGGAATATTTGTGTATAAGCTTTGAACATCTAGCGTACAGAGAAATTTAACATTAGTGGCATCTATTTTACTTAACGATTGCAGAAAATGGATAGTATCTTGTAGACATCTTTCAAGATTTTTTACTTCTGGTTGGAGGAAGCTATCAACAAGGATCGCGAGTGGCTCCAACAGGGAGCCCGAGCCAGAAACGATTTTGGGAAGGAGGTATAAAATAGGAACACGGGGGAATTCTACATTCAGACTAGTACACATTCTTTTTGAAATAATACCATCATCGATTGCCTGTTTCACGAAATTATCAATATCTAGTTTTAATCTAGATGTAGGATCTTCCTTTAACAATGTATATACTTTATCATCATTTAACAGTATATAATCATTTTTACGCATCAGTACGATGGCCCCGCCTTTGTCGGCCCTCTTAATGAACAAGGAGGGGTCATCCCGCAGATTGTTTAAAGCATTCCATTCATCTTTTGTCATATTAGAGGAACTTTTTTCGAACTTTGTCCCACTTTTCACATACTTCAGAAATTACAGATTGGGAAAAAATTTCAACACTATTACATGGTATTTCAGGTACAAAAGTGGATTTCTTTCTCAGTGCGTCGGGAACCGTAATCAACGGTATATCGGCACCTTGAGAAGGAAATTCCTTATCATGAAGATACATTTTCATCTTTATATTCCGACAAAATTTAAACATGTCAACTTTAAAATCAAACTTGTCCTTATCGTGAAACGGAACAAATCCTAAACCTCAGTTTAGTACTTTCTTTTCTATTTCTGTCAATATGTGATCCGAGATGTTTACTGTGAGATCTTCTTCTATTACATGTTTTATTTTGTTTTTTGTTTTTCTTTTTTTTTCTTCTTTCTTGTCGATATATTTTCTCCCTCGGTGGTGTCTGAACTCCTGCTCTCTCCCAGTTTCTCCTTTAGACCTCCTTCTCCTTTTTCCTAAAAAAACGTGGTTTCCTTCTAGTCCCTTGTTCAGACTTATCTGTGTCCGAAGTATCAAACATGGAATATTGATTAATTTTTCCACGTCTCCATTGTCTCCTCTCCTCTGCCCATGTGTAGACTTGGATTTGCATATAGTCTCTGGTATCACGTTCACATTTTTGCAATTTTGTAAAGTTGTGGTTTTTAATTTTTCTACGAAAATGATCGAATAAAGAAAATACTACTGCAAAGCATCTAACAGTGTAGCCCATGAAGAGCATGTGGAGTTCCATGGCTGTCCAGAGATTCAAGGGGGTCTGTGGTCATGACACTGCCAGGTGCATGAGACCTTATACCTTATACTTCATAGTTGTCAAACACATTGAAAAAATATAATACTTTTAGAGTATATTCACATTACTCAGTAATGTGAACAGAATCTCTGCTTGCATAATTATGCAAGCAGAGATTCCATCTGGTGGTCGCCACCGAAATACTTTGGCAGTAGGACTGCGTGGCTCTGCACTGTCACCACTGACAGCAATGCAGGGCTCGCGGACTTACGCGCGAAGAATGAACATATTCATGGACCCCACCATACATGCCTGCCAGCATTTGGACCTTGAGTATATTGGCACACAGAAGATTCCAATGTCAGTCAATATTCAGATCAGTTAACTGACATTCCATTGTTGTCTATGGTTTAACCCCTAAAGGACCAGGCCCATTTTGGCCTTAAGTACCACGCCAATTACATTTTAGCTTTTTTTTTTTTCGTTTTATCTAAAAATCATAACTCTTTTATATTTTCATCCACAGACCCATATGAGGGCTTATTTTTTGCATCACCAATCTTACTTTGTAATGACATCACTTATTTTACCATAACATGTACAACACAAACAAAATTTTTTACATTTATGTGGGAAAATTGAAAAGAAAACTGCAAATTAGAAAATTTTGGAAGGTTTTGTTTTCATGCTGTACATTTTACGGTAAAAATGACATGTATTCTTTATTCTGTGGGTCAATACGATTAAAATGATACCCATGTTATATGCCTTTTTATAATTGTACCACTTAAAAAAAAATCTCAAACTATTTTAACAAAATGAGTATGTTTGAAATTGCCCTATTTTGACCCCCTATAACATTTTCATTTTTCTGTATACAGGGCGGTATGAGGGCTAATTTTTTGCATCATGATCTCTAGTTTTTTATTGGTACCACTAATGTTGCTTATATTGAACGTTTTATACATTTTTGATAAAAATAATTTTGGGAATACAATGTGACAAAAAAGCATAAATTTTGGACTTTACGTTTACGCCGTTCACCGTATGGTATAATTATCAATATATTTTGATAGCTCAGACTTTTTTACACACGCGGCAATACCAAATATGTTTATTAATTATTTTTTAACGCTTTTTTGGGGGTAAAATGGGAAAAACGGATGATTTACATTTCTATTGAGGAGGGGATTTTTCTAATTTTTTAACTTTATTTTTTTAACTTTTTTTTCTACACTTTAATAGTCCCCATAGGGGACTATTTATAGCAATCGTTTGATTGCTAATACTGTTCAGTGCTATGCCTAGGGCATAGCACTGATCAGTGTTATCGGCAGTCTTCTGCTCTGGTCTGCTCGATCTCAGACTAGAGCAGAAGACCCCAGGAGATGGCCAGATGGGAGAGGACCTCCGGCCGCCATGCTATTTGATCAGATCCCCGCGGCAGTGCTGCGGGCAATCTGATCATCCATTTAAAGTACTCTGTATTGATCATGGCATCTGAGGGGTTAATGGCAGACATCCGTGCAATAGTGGATTTCTGCCATTACCAGCGGGTGCCTGGATGCTGGTAGCAGCCGGGACCTGCTGCACATGATGCAAGCACCGGTCCGGTGCTCGCGGTCATGGCGGAACATGAAAGGTACGTCATGGTGCATTAAGTACCACCCCACCATGATGTACATTTACTTCCATTGTCGTTAAGGGGTTAATGACTGCCATGGATAAAATGATTCTCATAGATTCACAGGGTCAAGGTGCTGGCAGTTATCAATTGCATATGGTCCAATAGATTACGTTAGTATTACTCATCACTTCAGCATACTCTTTTTTTAAACAACTGCGCTTGGTGCTTGGAAATAAAGAGGGCCCAGAGTGGAGTAATAAGTATATGAAGGGTTCTAGTACAAGGTGTGAATTCATTTATTTTATTTTATTTTTGGGGGTTGCAGGTCTGGTTTCTAAATTAACTTGGCATGTTTTGAGGTCTGAATTAATTTAAATTTTGGGATCTCTATGGATCTAGACTAGAGTCTGAATTAATACTGAGTTGTGGTCTGGAACATAATTTATTTAGGCGTCTGGTGTTTCGTCTTGACAGTCTAAGGAGCACATATGGCAAGATACAATATTTCTGAAACACAGATGTGTGTTGATGGACAATGCTGAAAGCTATCAATTTTTAAGCATGATATGGCTAGACAGAGTTTTAGGGGTGTAACAAGGCCAACAGGAAAAGTAGAACCACTGGGTCACCAACCTTAAGACTACAACAGGCAGTGGAACCTAAGGTTTGGTTATCTAAAGGGGGGGTTTAGGCTTTCCCACAAGGAATCCTCAGGTCATTCCCTCCACAGTAGTCTGTGTTATGAACAACTTTGGCCCAGATGGAGAGAAGACACCAGGAAGGTGAAAAGACAATGAATAATAGTCAAGCAATGGGTTGAGCCAAGGCAGAGATTGGTCTGGTACGGTCAGGAAGAGGTAAGTACAGTCAGGAGATGGATGAGTAAATATACAAGCTAGGTCCGTAAGAAGTAAGAATGAATACTTGTGCCGAGTGCAGAAACCAAATGCACTATACTGCTCAGGCCAGCCAGAGTTCACAGCTGAGATGTGGATCGCTGCAGAGAGCCACTCTGCATTTATGAAATATAAAGGACGATCGCAATGGTTGTCAGGAGTGACACCAGGGGCGATCTGTTCTTAGTGTAGGTACTACAAGAGTAGTAGTACCTAAATAATGTCTAAAATAAAGAGAACAAAGTTTAAAAGTAGTAAAAATCCCACACACTTTATAAAACACATAACTAATATACATCAGGAATAAAAAGTTTCACAAAATTAATTTAAAAAATATATTATTTTTACATGGTCCCTTTAAATATTTTTAATTAAAAACATTTCGAAAAACGCAAAAATGCAGGGAAAATCACTGGCAGTCTTATTTTTTGGCATTTTTTCACGTGTAAAAAAAAAGTGGAAACCTAGCCTCACAGTTCACACATTTACATGAACATGACATATGTCTATACTCAATGCAGGGGAATTCATGGCCATTCATTTCTTTACAATTAAATCATTAGTGTATCTGTGCAATGTGTCAATTATGTGTAAACAGCAGTATATACAATATATATATATATATATATATATATATGTGATGGTGGATTGTATTCATTCCTGGTACGTGTCATACTGAACTCTTAGCTGCTGTGTACAGAGAATACATTGTATTTTCATCACACCTATTCAAAAACAAGAAAATGGGAGAATATTGTTATCTTAAGTGATCTGTCTATTTTTTTACTTCCTCTTATGTCATGGGACATCCTGTTTGGAGTTCTATTAAGGACTAGGAATGTTGTTGAATATAGAGTTACTACACTTTTAAATAGCTTAGTGAGGATTACAGCGCAATACTGAGGTGCCAAGAATCATGACACATCCGTATGTTTTGTGAAACCTTGATGCTTTTACCCATCACATGCTTTGTGGGATTAAACACACATTTTCAAGATGCACTTTGTGAAATAACATGTGCAATAGTTTTAGCTCTACATAAAATAGTTGGTTTTCGTTTCATAGTGTGTACTACAACAAAATTTAAGCAATACAGTGTGGTTTATAAAACATTTTAAGGGACATGGTGTGTATTATAATCTTTTTAAAGGGGCACAGTGTGTATTATAATCAATGATGTCCATAGAAAAGAAAATTCAGGGCTTGGATTGCGCATCAACTAGCCCACCTTGGTGGGCCAGTCGAAGCGCAATCCAAGCGCGAAATGGCACTGTCACCCGGGGAAGCACCCCTGCTTAAGTATATGTCTGTCTCGCACCTTTGATGTTGATTTTGTATCTTCAATTAAGTATACTGTAGCAGCAATGGTAAGTGCCCCGAATTTTCATTCTTATGTACATAATTTATGAAGTTGTTGTAATGGCTGGTGATGGAGAAGTGGATCTACTGGACCTGTGTGGAAGATGATGTGGGCCGTACCAGGGAGCGGAGTCTAAAGTGCCGCTGATTTTCAGCAGAGCCCGCCGCAAAGTGGAATGGACTTTCTGCGGCAGGCGGCACCCAGGCGCTACCCCTGATATGACTCGGCCACAAAGGCTGCCAAGGTATAGCATGGCACAGGAAGGATAAAGCAAGCTCATAGTCAGGTCAGGCAAAATGTCAGGGCTGATGGCACAGGAGCATGGTCAGGGACGTAGCAAGGTGGTCAGAGGCTGGCGGCAGAGGAGCAAGGTCAGGAACTTAGTAGGAAGGTACCGTACTAGTCTAATCAGAATACACAGAAAACGCTTTGTTTAAGGCTCTAGGAGACACAAAGATCCAGCAGGGTTCCAGGGGAAGTCAGTCCCCTTCATAGGGTCAGTGCCCAGCAATTACCAATTACCAGCACGCTGGCCCTTTAAATCTTAGAGAGCCGGCACTTGCGGGCACTAGGGGATGGGTGTGCATGCATCGGCAAACAGAACGCAGAGGAGCGTGGAGAGGTGAGTAGGGTCAGGGGACACGGGAGTGCCCGCAATCCGGGAAGCGGACCGCAGTACTAGAGGGGGGCCGAGGCAAGCTGGGACACCGGACCACAGGAGCGCCCATAACAGCAGGGGAGCGCCTGCGGCCGGGACACTGGGCCGCAGGAGGGCTTGTAACAGTTGTATTTACCGGTCGGTTAGTGAGCACCACAGACTGCGAGAGTTTGGAAGGTCCGGAGCTGGATCAAGTGTGTCAGTCCATATTACCTAAGTGCGTCTAGCATAGCAGTGCTGAGTTTGCCTACTGTGTGTATTATGATCAATTTCTTGGGGAACATTGTTATAATCCATTTCTATCTAGCCATGATCTCGTCGTAAACCGAGACTTGCTTCTCCCTGACCCCTCGTGCCTCATACTGTTGACTCCTGGTCCTCTGGGCCAGCCATCACTCACACAGGCAGCAACCTGGTAGACCTTAGATCAGAAAATGATGGCATATCCTAGTGATATTCCATTAATTTCTATGATATCAATACTCCTTACATACTGGTAATGCATTTCCTATGGGTATGAACATTAGGTCTCAGAGACAGGCAAAATGGCCATGGCAGACAGCTCAGTGTCATGGTCAAACGTCTGCACCATACACAAGAGAGACAATGAGGGATAGACAAATACTCAGAGGCAAATGTCAGACAAATGTGAAGGTGGTGTGACTGTTTTAAATAGAAAAGGCCTTGAGGTACCTTGCTGGGGAACAGATCTGAGAGCACACATGTGCACCCTATTTGTGGTGCAGGGAACTACAGAAGGAGGAGTAACAAAAACACTGAGGAGAAAGGAAACCCAGACTGCACCATGGCAGTGACAGAGACTGTGGCTATACATTGCGAGAGGTACAGCATGATGAGGGGCAAGAGCTGCTGGTTTTACACATGGAGGGAATAAGCTATAAAACATTCACCTTTAATAACATATATTATTGCCTCCCAATTGTCAGCATATGGGTGCAGAGTCTGAGGCATTTACACCTAACCCAGAATACAGTATATTCTGCCCAAAGATGTTTAGGCATCACATACAGAAAAGAAAAAAAAAATAATTATATTATATATGTATATATATATATATATATATATATATATATATATATATATATATATAACTATATTAAGGTGTTTCAAATATAATCTTTTCCTTTCAATTGTGCCCATTGGTGCAAAATTATTATAAATGGTTCAGCTCAAATCTACATAGTCCAAATAATAAATTATAATATGAACCTAAAATTTTAGTGGGTATGGGAAGCCTAGTCTTATAAGACTCAGATATTGGTCGGTATAGTTTTATTTATATTCTATTTCTTATGTAGTGCCAGAATATTCCACAGCACTGGTTATACTGTCTCCAATAGGACTCACAGACTAAATACCTTACATAAAACACACTAGAGCCTATTATAGGAAGTCAGTGAACTTATCTGTATGTGTTTATAATGTGGGAGGAAACTCATGGAAGTATTGAGGGAACAAATAGATTCCATGCAGATGTTACTCTTGACCAGAGTTGATACCCAGATCCTAGTGCTTCAAGGTGTTAGTGCTAAATACTGAGCCATTGTGCTGCCATACACAGGCGCAAACGTGCATTGATGGCCTCATGCTACTTTTATATTGCTTCTTAAGTGCTTTGCACATTGTAAATAGTAATACATTGATCACCTTTACAAGTAACCTAGTTTGGTCACTGATAACGTAACAAACCCTACAAATACCTGTAGGTAAAGGTGCACATAAAAGACGCTACACCTAAAAGAATATAGTGCACCACGAAACAATATTCAAAACATATGCAAATCTTTATTGGTTTTTCAGAAAGGTTAAAAAAACACACACAATGACAAACATTACACAATGGCACCAGAACACATATATAAGATAGGCATATAGACTGAACCCATAGGATATGTAAGTATTAAGCCAAAGACATACCAGGCATAGATCCACAATATATAAGTGTGCAACAAGGAGAACAGAACAAGGAATTAACCTGGACAAAGGTATAGAATAAATCAATTAGGGTGCCAGACCATACCTATACAGCCCCAACAACCGTTTCGCAATCAAAATGCTTCCTCAGGGGGCATAAACCTTTGTCCAGGTTTATTCCTTGTTCTGTTTTGCTTGTTGCACACTTATATATTGTGGATCTATGCCTGGTATGTCTTTGGCTTAATACTTACATATCCTATGTGTTCAGTCTATATGCCTATCTTCTATCTGTGTTCTGGTGCCATTGTGTAATGTTTGTCATTGTGTGTGTTTTTTAACCTTTTTGTGATAAACCAATAAAGATTTGCATATGTATTGAATATTATTTCGTGGTGCACTATTTTCTTTTAGGTGTAGAGTAAGTAACCTAGTTTATTGTGCCATGTAACAAGGAAGCTGAAAAGTGAGTATTATCCTGAGAATCGTGAAAGCTCTTTACTCATTACTGACAGTCCACTTCCATAGAAATGTGGCAGCAATGAGAAAGGAAGAAAGAAAATAAATTAATTTATGTCCTTTTTACTCTGCTGTCTGTTCGGGAACCCGAGTCCATTTAGTCAATTACAGGACATAAATGTTGTGTACCACATTCAAACAAGATCAGCCAACTGGAACTTTAATGGTACTATTCCATTTAGAAGAATTCTAGAAGCATTTTCGATATTCAGGATGGAAGGTGGAATTTGAACTGAAGATAATAAAGGAGGAGGATTAAATGCAAGTTATTAAACAGTACATGAATCATACATACACATGGAAACTAACTAAAGGGATGCACTCTTGTAATTCTTAAAATATATAAATACTATAGACATTATTTAAGACTGCTTCAACAGATGACCCTTCCCTGAAATAGCAAGAGAGTAGCAGAGTTCAGCCCATAAACAAAATCAGTTCATAGTGATTTGCCTCTGCTACTTCTCCCTCCTAATAGACTTATAAAGCACCAATTCTCCAGCTAACAATTCAACGTCAAGGTGAGTAAGAATGGAGCACAACTAAATGTAATGGACACCTTTAACCTATGAAGGATTAAATATTTCAATCTTCTAAGACACCTCTCCTGTAATCCTCAACACGTGCAGACACCTAAAATCAATAAATAATGTTATAAGAAAGAAGAAAATGGCGTACAGCTGGCTCTACCCATTTGGTATAGCCTTCCCCCTTCATGGTTCTCTTAAAGGGGTTACCCAGACAAAGAAGTTTCTGAGGCTGCAGGGAATATAATAACAGGTATACTTACCTGGCCAACTCCCCTGCTGCTGCCAGTTTCTCGTGTGCCTGGTCCTCTTCTTTACTAGCTCTGCTAATGTTTCGTATGGACAGGAAATGCCCACTTAATGGCTGACAAGGATTAACCAACCGCTGAGTAGACATTTCCTGTCCACACTGAGTAGGAAAATTAAGATACATAGCATGGTAAATACTGTTGAGTAAGTTTTGATATTTAACATATATGCAGGGCAGCTTAGGTCTTGGTTGTTGTGACACATATAGGACAGGGGACAGGATATTGTCAATAGTTCTACCTCTCCTACTAACAAGCATGACCCCTTTATTAAAAATTTTAGCAGTGATGTATTCATGACAAAGAACTAGAAATTTCCTTCATATAAGTCAGACATCTGACCACCGTCACCCCACTTCTACCACACCACCAAGACCTCATTAATGTAACACTCATAACAATATGTCAATAACTCTTGTATCCCTGGCTACAATAAGCCAGCAGACGCAAGAGGCTAGACCCTTCCTCTGTGCACGAGAGATGTCATCAGATCCTGGAGCGCAGAGGAAAGAAGAGAAGAAGAAGCCGTGATGAACTACAGGAGCCTACAGAGGACAACAGCTACAGGAGCCGACCGTGAAGAAAACCAGCATAAGGTAAGTATATCGGGCATGAGCAGAGCAGGGTAGTATGGGGGGGGAGATTTTGGGGTTGGTGGGGTGACTCTGCGATTTGTCTGCTGCTTCCTGCTAAGGGGGACTCTGGTGCTGCTTACTATGGGGGAACTGCTGCTACTAAGGGGGAGCTGCTGCTACAATGTGGGAAACTCTGCCTACTATGGGGGACCTCAGCCTACTATGGGGACGTCTGCCTACCATGGGAGAACTGTTGCTGCCTATTATGGGGGACCTGCTGCTGCCTATTATGGAGGATCTCTGCCTACTATGGGGGAACTGCTGCTCCATATTATGGGGGACCTCTGCCTACTATGGGGGAACTGCTGTCCCTATTATGGGGGACCTCTGCCTACTAAGGGGGAACTGCTGCTGCCTATTATGGGGGACCTCTGCCCACTAAGGCGGAACTGCTGCTGCCTATTATGGGGGACCTCTGCCTACTATGGGGGAACTGCTGCAGCCTATTATGGGGGACCTCTGCCTACTATGGGGGACGATTGCCTACTATGGAGGACCTCTGCCTACTATGGGGGGATCTGCTGCTGCCCATTATGGGCAACTGCTGTTGCCCATTATGGGGGGCCTTTGCCTACTATGGGGGGACTGCGGCTTCCTTTTATGGGGGACCTCTGCCTACCAAGGGGGAACTGCTGCTGCCTATTATGGGGGACCTCTGCCTACTATGGGGAAACATCAGATAAGACGTCACTTGATATAACTGTATGTAATCTCTTATGGTCTGTAGTGGTAATGTTGGGGGTTGTTGTCAGTCACCTGATATAACTGTATGTAATCTCTCATATATTCTGTTGTGATAATGATGGGAGTTGTTGTAAGTCTGTCAGTATTGGACGTCCTCCTAAACTGAGGTGACAGACTGACATTATAGACTGACTGAAGTGTTCTCATTCTGCAGCTGCAGGCATGGTTAGGGTGTGGCTGAGGGCATGGTTAGGGTGTGGCAAGGAGTGCAGTTAGGGGAGTGGCTTGTACCTCTAGGCGCTCAACAAAAGTTGAGAGGTATGCAGATAGCTGAACTCACTAATACTGTTTTAATCCAAAAGCTGTTTTTTTCTGTACATCAAGTAACAGGAATACAGCATGGAATGAATGGAATTCAGTATTATGCAATCAAAAGATGATGCTTTCCTTAGCTTAGCATGCAGAATACCTGAGTCCCTGTTACATGTGGCAAATACAGGCATCCATGACACAGGAAGTGATGCACTAAGCAGGGGGTGTGGCTACATACAAAGGAAATGAGTCATAGCTTTCAGGAGAGAGAAACATGAGCATTACCTAAAAAGGCCACAAGATGGCAGCAAATAACTAACCATAGAAAAATCCATAGGAAGTGGATCAAATAATAAACTATGTAAATTCCCATCTACAATAATGAGAATATTAACTGTGTAACAGCATACTCCCCGTCTGGCATTATAAATGTCACTATTTACACCATAACCATCGTTATACAATTGCAAATAAACAACAGTGCAATTGGCTTTGATGTCTTTAAAACCTGGAAGACATTCCTGATTTAAAGTTTCCAGGTGGAACAGGAATTGACCCAAGCTTCTGGGTAAGCAGAGTAGCTTGGGTAAGGATAGCTGGGTTCTCTGGATCTGTAGACACTGGAACAAGTGGCCTGGAGTTGATTATGGCAGATGCCTCTGCCATGAAGGTGGTTAGAACTTCATGGGTAAGGCTTGTGGAATTCAAGTCCATAAGCATAGAGTCCAGGATTTTACGTGTAATGCCATCATTCTCTCCCATGAGCTGTCCATATGGGAAGAATGAGGAGGACTGAATATCCATGTACAGCCTTTTTCAGCTATGAGGTCTTCAATTGGTCTAGAGTTGAGCTGTAACTTTCGACAGGCTCCAACGAAATGAGTACCTCAGTCAGATCTTAGTGTCTTGACTGGTCCTTTGATGGCAAGAAATCATCTTAAAGCATTGATGAAGCTTAAAGCATCCATCCATAGATTCTATTACTTCAATGAAAACTGCTCGCACACTCATGCAAGTGATCAGCACCGCCCATCATTTGCTATTTGCTTGGCCACCTAGAATCCTGCAGGCTGTTACCATCCATGGTCCAAAGACATCCAAACCAACATGAGTGAAGGGTGAGTCAATACTAAACCTGTCATCTGGAAGATCTGACATTTGCTGTTGCTGATGTTTACCTCTTAGTTTATGGCAGTGAACACAGCTGTGCAGTGTAGCTGTAATTTGTCTTTTTGCTCCTATGATCCAAAGGCCTGCAGCTCTTATGGCACCCTCTGTGAAGTGTCTATCTTGGTGCTTAACTCCTTCATGGTAGTGCTGTATTAGCAGAGTGGTAATGTGATGGCGAGCAGGTATAATGAGAGGATTCTGTTCTTTCTCTCCCAACCTTGACATTGAACATCAGTGGGCTTCATGAGAAAGTAGCACGCAATGTGGACTTACCTTGCGATGGTTCGCACAAGCCTTATCCACTTGGAAAATCATTCAAAGCACTGACAGTCCAAGAAAAGCCTTTGTTTAGTTCGGGTGATGAGGGTTTTAACTTCCGTACGAATCTCTGGATCTTTGTCAGGTTCTAGAATACTGAAGACATCAGCTGTGGTTTCTTCTGGTTGATCCAGCAGGACCTGTTATCCAAGAAGAATTAGCAAAATCACTTGCAGACATTGGCCTGGTGGCATGATCTGCAGGATTCATTTCAGATGGAACATAATGTCATTGTTCTGGTTTAGATGATTTCCTGATTCTTTCAACATGGTTGCTGACAAACACATAGAAACGCTTAGTCTGGTTGTATATGTAGCCCAGAACAACTTTGCTGTCTGTGTAGAATTTGGTATCAGAATGTCCAGCTCACGTAGTATGAAATCTGAAATTTCTACAGCTAGAACAGTCCCACAAAGTTCAAGCCTAGGGATTGTGTGCTCTGGCTTAGAGTTTCTTTTTGGGAAAGCTAAATTAGCCCCTATGTGAGTTTGATTAGAAGAGTCTCTTACCTTGAGATAGGTAACAGCTGCTATGGTCTCAGTAGATGCATCTGAAAAGATGTGAAGCTCTTTTCTCAAACTTGTAGCAAGGGAAGCTGAAGTGTAGCAGTGTAGTATACGGATTCCATCTAAGGCATGTAGAGATTGTTTCCAGGACTCCCACTTGGAAAGCTTGTCTGTTGGCAGTGGAGCATCCCAATCTTTAACCCCTTAAGGTCTGAGCGTTTTTCCACTTTCATTTTATCCTCCTTTCCTTTTAAAAATCATAACCCTTTCAATTTTGCACCTAAAAATTGTTATGCTGGCTTATTTTTTGCGCCACCAATTCTACGTTGTAATGACATCAGTCATTTTACCCAAAAATCCACGTTGAAACGGAATAAAATCAAAATTTGAGGGCTTCCGTTTCTACGCATTGCATTTTTCGGTAAAAATTACACCTTATTTTTATTCTGTAGGTCCATATGGTTAAAACTATACCCTACTTACCTGTATTTATTGGCATATAACACACATTTTTTAGGCTAAAATTTTTGGCCCAAAGTCTATCTGCATGTTATACGCCGATAAGCCGCTGCAGTTCAATTATTTAAAGCGGGCGCTTTAAATCAATGAACAGCGGCGGCTTTTGCAGAGCCAGAGACCTGCCGTCGCTACCCGCTTCTCTTCCCCTGCCTATCCTGGGGTCCAGAGACCGTTGCTGCCACTGCCCCATTGCCTCGGTTTTATAATTACCTGTTCCCGGGGTCTGCGCTGCTTCTGGCTCCGGTGGTGTCCTGCATTGTTGCTATCTTTTCTGCGCAATGACGAGTGACGTCTTCAACGTGACGTCACTGTCAGTGGCTGGTACACAGTGACAGCTAAGGACGCCTCCGGAGCCAGAAACAGCGTGGACCTCGGGAACAGGTAATTATAAAACCGGGGATGGGGGAGGTAATGGGGCAGCGGCGGCGGCAGTCTCTGGATTGCCAGGGGGAGAGAAGCGGCGGCAGCAGGACTCTTGACCCCAGGAAAGGCAGGGGGAGAAAAGCGGGCAGCGACGGCGGTCTCTGACCCTGCAAAAGCTGCGCTTCTGCAGGGTCAGAAACAGTCTATCAGGGTATACACATGCACACACACGCACCCTCATTTTACCAAGGATATTTGGGTAAAGAAAAATTTTTACCCAAATATTCTTGGAAAAATTAGGGTGAGTGTTATAGGCCAGTACGTGGTATACCCCGATAAATACGGTATATAGGTTTGATTTGCAGGAAAATGAAAATTGTCATCTTCTGATCCCTATAACTTTAATTTTCTCCGCGTACGGGACGGTATGAGGGCTATTTTGGACTTTGGAATTTTTTTGCGCGTACGCCATTGACCATGTGGTTTAATTAATGATATATTTTTATATTTCGGACATTTCTAAATGTGGTGATACCACATATGCTTATTTTAGTTACGCAGTTTTTTTTTTTTAAATGAGAAAAGGGGGGTGATTCAAACTTTTATTAGGGAAGGGGTAAAATGATCTTTATTAACTTTTTTTTTTCACTTTTTTTTTTTTGCAGTGTAATAGCCTCCATAGGTGACTATAACACTGCATACACTGATCTTTTACATTGATCAATGGTTTCTCATGGGAAACCATTGATCGAATATTCTGCCACTTGACTGCTCATGCCTGGATCTCACACCAGGAGGCAGGTAAGGGGACCCTCCTCATGTCCTACAGCTGTTCGGGACACCGTGATTTTGCCGCGGCAATCCCGAACAGCCCCCTGAGCTAACCAGCAGCAGTTTAGTTTCACTTTAGACACCACGCTTTGTAAATGGCTTGTCTGTAGAGCTGAATTGAAAGCCAAAGGTGTCCTTTGATAAGTCCCATCGTAGGCCCAGACTTCTCTGTTCAGGTGGCATGTCCATCCCCAGGTTTAGGTCTTTAAACCCTGTGACATGATCATCAGGTTGAAAGGCTTTAATAATGGCAACACTATTTGAGGCAATCTTGTGTAGTCTGAGGTTAGCCTCATAGAGCATACCTTGTGTACTTTGGAGCAGATCTATGGCTTCTTCATCTGTAGGTAAAGACTTAAGTCCATCGTCAACTTAAAAGTCTCTCTCAACGAAGTGTCGAGCATCCACGCCATACTCCTTTTCTCCAACAAGGGCAGTCCTTCGTAAACCATATGTTGCTACAGCGGGTGAGGGACTATTCCCGAAAACATGTACTTTCATGCAGTATTCCATGATCTCATTGCCCATGTTGTTGTTAAAGTGCCACAGAAACCTTAGGAAGTTCCTATGGTATCGTATAGTACAATGAATTAATGAAACATTTGCTCAATGTCAGCAGTTATAGCAACTGTCTCTCTTCTAAATCTCATAAGTACACCAACAAGGTTGTTGGTTAGATTTGGGCCCATAAGAAGAACATTGTTCAGGGATACACCTTGGTGCTTGGCACTGAAGTCAAATACTACCATGATTTGTTTAGGTTTGCGTGGGTTTAGGTTCATCGTGTCTTTGAAGTGGTGGCGCTGGTTCAGCGTGATCATTGTTGAAAATCCTTTTCATAAAGGTGATGAAGTGATCCTTCATTTCAGGCCTTTTCTTTAGTGTTTGTTGAAGTGAATTGAATCTGGATAGAGCCTGTTCAAGATTGGTTGGGAGTTTGGCCCTTGCAGCACGAAGAGGTAATGGAGCAACCCAGCTGTTAGACTCATCCTGGAAGAATTATTCGGCCATTATTTTGATGAACTCTGTCTTCAACTGACAAGGCTATTTTGTTGTCATCACTTGTAGTACTAAACACTGCAGCACCTAGGTTGTCATAACAAAGGACAGCTTCTCCTTTACTTCATTATGGTGAGGGCATCGTTTGAAGTGAGAGGCACGTCCATTCCCCATCACGTAAGTTTTGGAGGAGCGGATCTCAGATGACGTATGCTTCCTGCCCAGGCATACATCCAAGCCTAGGTCAAGTCTTTGTGCATAAGAGGAATCGTCAGGTTCATCACACTGATCGCGTACTTTATGTACTCTGAGAATATATCTTCCTAGCAGGACCAAAATTTCAGCACTTGTGTCCATTGTAGGAATCTCATCAACAAAGTGCCTTAAGTGAGGATGGTGATATGTGGCTTCTGGAGTGGGAATCTCTTCCCTTTCGTCTGGTATCTGGTCACACTCAACTAATGTTGGTAGGGGTATGCCCGCCCTCTCCCCCTTGATGTGGGAGACCATAAACCCATTGATCCTTTTGCCGAAGGTCTCTACACGACCAGAACAGGTTCTGAGAGTATACAGTGTGGCGTGATCAGGGATCTGTTGCTCTGTTCATCTATTATGGCATACATCCTAGTAGCTTTCTCAGGATGGTCCTTCGGGAATATCTTGACTAGGCATAACTTGGCGCCGCATTTGTGATCCAAGCCCTCTCCACAGACTTCTGTGCATGAAGAGAAAACATTATCTTTGGCTGTAACATGACCTTGTTGCTCCATGCCATGATTTGAGGCAGGGGAGGAGGTAGGTGGTTGCTGTAGTTTTTCTGGAAGTGGAGTAGGATGCATAGCTGTAACATATCTGTCTACTGTATTCTGTGCACTTGATGACAACTTTATAGTCTTTAGCAAGATGGCTATAAGAAGCACGGCACTTGAAGCATATTCCTAGTTTCTGGAGAATCTCCCTGCGCTCTTGTAAAGTCTTAGCCCTAAGCCCACAACATTTCTTAAAAGGGTGAGACTTCTTGTGAATAGGACATTGACAATTAGGGTCTTTATCTCTGTCATACACAACGCCCTGATCGCTAGGGGAGGTAGTGGAGGGTGAGATGTCTGTCCTCTTGACAGACATTTCTCTATAAAAGTCTCTAGGTTTAGGTGCTGTGTTATCATACCTTGATGATGAAGATGAAACAAGCAAGTTAGGTTCACTGAAGCTGAAGCTGGGGTCGTTTCTCATCCAAGCTTGATCATTAATGAGTGATTGATAACTTTGAGCCCTGTTGTGCCCATTTCTCTTGTAGGCCATATAGCAGTTTAGACACCACTGGGTGACACCATGAGCAGTGTCCAGGAAGCTTAGTCCAGGTAGACGTGGATCTGTCTTGGCCAACTCTAGCTCCATGAGGAGGTCACTTAAATATTGTAGCTTGTGATAGTCTTTGTTTGCTAATTTTGGGAAGTTTTTCAGTCTCTTGCATAGAGCGCTTTCTATGGCTTCAGAGCTACCATAGGTTTGCTCAAATCTTGCCCATGCAGCATCAAGACCTGCATCTGGGTGGTCAACATGTACTGTTCTCAGTCTTTTAACACGATCTGAAGATTCTGGTCCCAGCCATTTTATGAGCAAATCAAGTTCTTCCTTAGTAGTAAGGTTGAAATCAGCAATAGCAGCCTTGAAGGTTGATCTCCAGGCCCTGTAGCTCTCTGCACAATCGTCAAACCTTGAGAGGCTAGTGTTAATGAGTTAATGAAAGTCATTAAAATCTGATTTCTCACTCTTTGGTACCAAAGTAACTTGTGGAATCCCTTGGCTGTCAAAGTTCTCTGGTGATGTAGGGTGAGGTTTACCAGGGTAAAATGATGTTGTATGAGCGATTAAGTGTGGTGTAGTCTCTAAGGCTTGTGCTGGCTGTGGCTTGAGTTGCAGCTTGTCACCGGGAGTCACGTTGTTATTGGCACATTGAGTAGATGTGGTTTACTGCATACATGTACTTGTGTTGTAGACTTGAAGAGGCTCAGGCATATGGCGTTGAGAGGTCTCCATGTTGAGATTCAGAACAGTGTTGTTAGTAGGAGGTACAGAAGATAACTCTATATCTTTGCAAATGTTATGCTTTAATACGTATTCACTGGTGCATTCAACTGGATCTTCCAGTTTTGATGGGATAAGACAGTCAGAATTAGTGCTTTGTCCCATTGTTTGTTCAAGGACTTGCCAGGGAAGCTGCTTCCTCCCCTTCCAATTACAGAATCTTTATTTGGGAATCTGCCTCTGCTTGTTGAGCTACCATCTCAGCGTGGCGAGCTGCTTTGCATGCTTCTTCCTATGCTTGCTGAGAAAACATGTCAACATGGCGAGCTGCCTTGCTTGCTTCTTCCTCTGCTTGCTGAGCTAGCATCTCAGCATGACAAGCTGCTTTGCATGCTTCTACCTCTGCTTGCTTTCTGCTAATAGAGCTTTGCGCCTTTTTTGCTTCTGCATCAGCGCGGGCCTCAATTAGCTTGTCACTTAATGTTGAATTTCTGGAGTGAGAGGATCTAGAAGAAAGTGCAGTGCGCTATGTTGAGGTGGATCTGTGAGATCTAGTCTCCAGCAGTAGAGTAATGCAGAGTTATGCCTTAAACTTAGCATTTTGCACTTCAAGATTCCTTTGTTGCTTCAGTGCATTGGTCCTAGTCAAAGCAGGGGTCTCAAACTCAAATTATCTGGGGGCCACTGGAGGTAGTAGCTGAGTGAGGCTGGGCCGCATGTGTCCCTTATATATAATGCCCCCATCATGCGTCCCTCATCATCCACCAGCAATCCCCCCCATTCCCCCTACCCCCGTGTGGTAATAGCATGAGCTGATAGATGATGGGGTGCTACTTCTGGGGGTTCCCCACATTAGGTAGACAGCAGGTTCCCCACATTAGGTAGGTAGTAGCAGGTTCCCCACATTAGGTAGAAGCAGGTTCCCCATATTAGGTAGAAGCAGGTTCCCCACATTAGGTAGAAGCAGGTTCCCCACATTAGGTAGAAGCAGGTTCCCCACATTAGGTAGTAACAGGTTCCCCACATTAGGTAGAAGCAGGTTTGCCACATTAGGTAGAAGCAGGTTCCTCACATTAGGTAGTAGCAGGTTCCCCACATTAGGTAGTAGCAGGTTCCCCACATTAGGTAGTAGCAGGTTCCCCACATTAGGTAGTAGCAGGTTCCCCACATTAGGTAGTAACAGGTTCCCCACATTAGGTAGAAGCAGGTTCCCCACATTAAGAAGAAACAGGTTCCCCACATTAGGTAGAAGCAGGTTTGCCACATTAGGTAGAAGCAGGTTCCTCACATTAGGTAGTAGCAGGTTCCCCACATTAGGTAGAAGCAGGTTCCCCACATTAGGTAGAAGCAGGTTCCCCACATTAGGTAGAAGCAGGTTCCCCACATTAGGTAGAAGCAGGTTCCCCACATTAGGTAGTAGCAGGTTCCCCACATTAGGTAGTAGCAGGTTCAGTACATTAGGTAGAAACAGGTTCCCCACATTAGGTAGAAGCAGGTTCCCCACATTAGGTAGTAACAGGTTCCCCACATTAGGTAGAAGCAGGTTTGCCACATTAGGTAGAAGCAGGTTCCTCACATTAGGTAGTAGCAGGTTCCCCACATTAGGTAGAAGCAGGTTCCCCACATTAGGTAGAAGCAGGTTCCCCACATTAGGTAGAAGCAGGTTCCCCACATTAGGTAGAAGCAGGTTCCCCACATTAGGTAGTAGCAGGTTCCCCACATTAGGTAGTAGCAGGTTCCCTACATTAGGTAGAAGCAGGTTCCCCACATTAGGTAGAAGCAGGTTCCCCACATTAGGTAGTAGCAATTTCCCCACATTAGGTAGTAGCAGGTTCCCCACATTAAGTAGAAGCAGGTTCCCCACATTAGGTAGCATTGTTGTTCCCCCGCCAACGACTCTCACACCCACACAAATACACAGACAGACAGACACCCACACACACACAGACAGACACACACACATGCACACACACTTACCTGTCCTGCACTGCGCTTCTCCTCTCTGGTGGTGGCCTGACAAGTGACATCACTGACGTCCTCCTGATGTCCCTCATCAGACTCTGGCCGGCCAACTGGATATGCGGAGGAGGGCGGGGTAAGTAAAGCTTTCTGGCATTTAGCGCTGCTTGCCCGAAGAAGGGCTAAATGCCTGAAGTTACCTGCCCGGCACCTGGAACTGCATGTCCCGGGCATCGGACAATACAAATTACACATACCTGGTGCGAGCCACAAAAAATAGCTGCTGAAATTAATTAAATGCACCCCAAATTTTATTACGCTGTTTGTCCTGTGTTCGGTTATACCCCCGCTTTGGCCATATTTGCTTGCATGGCCACATAGTGGGACCCAAAAGGAGAGGAGTGGCATTTGGCTTTCAGGATATCATTATACAAATCATATGCCCCATTTCATCTTGCAAAGCATTCTAGCTGTCAGAACAATACTGCACCCCCAGAAGTGACCCCATTTTTAAAACTACACCCCCTAAAGTATTTACCTAGAGCAGTAGTTTGTACATTTATTGTGTGGCTGGAATTACTTCAAAGTCAGGGGAAAAATGAGATTTGCTTTGTTTTCACAAATGCTTTATTTGTGGGACATCATTTTGGTACGTCGCTTCTGAAATGGTGGAAATATGCCCCATAATTTATCACCCTTTTTGTCTCGTGCTGGGCAGTACCCCCACTTAGGTCATATCTTGTTGCAGGACCGCCTGGTAGGACCAAGCAGGAGGACCTTTGGCTTATTATAGACCCCACTCCATGCCTGCAAAGGATCAGAGCTACCAGAACAGTACCCCACCCCCACAAGTGACCCCATGTGGACCACAAGGTTTTTGTCTCAGAAAGAAATATTTATTAGCTGGACCAGGGATTGCTCTGATTGCTCCTTGGTCGGCTAGCAGTGACGCACAGCTGTCTGTGACAGTTGAAGTTCCTGATGGATATATCCATCATATTGTGGGAATAAGCACCGGCTCATGGCCAATATATCCATCACTGGGCGTTAAAAAAAATAAAAAATCATATACAAACTGATTTATTTATTTTGTTGGGGGGGTTGATAGTCCCTATTTATACTGAATTACTGCAGTACGTTAGAGGTCTCTGTTGGAGTCATGTAAAAAAGTGATACCTCCGTATACTGTAGCAGTCTCATTCGGAAATGAATGGGGCTGCTACAGTATACGTTGGCATCACTTTATTGACATGATACTGATGGATACTAGAGATGAGCGAACTTACAGTAAATTTGATTCGTCACAAACTTCTCGGCTCGGCAGTTGATGACTTTTCCTGCATAAATTAGTTCAGCTTTCCGGTGCTCCGGTGGGCTGGAAAAGGTGGATACAGTCCTAGGAGACTCTTTTCTAGGAATGTATCCACCTTTTCCAGCCCACCGGAGCGCCTGAAGGCTGAACTAATTTACGCAGGAAAAGTCATCAACTGCCGAGCCGAGAAGTTCGTGACGAATCGAATTTACTGTAAGTTCGCTCATCTCTAATGGATACTTCTAACATCCGCCACTATGAGTGGAAACACAAAGCTACTCCGCTGCTGCAGGGAGCTCACTATTGCGCCAGCGGGGCATCTGCAACTTACGCTGTAGATGCGCTCCGTGCAACGCTACACAATATGTATATTTATTATTTAATGTATGTATTTATTTAATAAATATATATATTTTTTTCACCTTTTTAATTTATTTTTTATCTTTTATGCTTTGGAGTGCTTAGTATTCCAAAACATTGCAGTTATATGCTGTCTGCCAGTTTTACACTGGCAGGCAGCATATTAAGACATGCTGACTCGCACGTCAGAGATGAGGAAACAGACCCTATAGGATGGACAATTTCTTTACCAGACATATTTTTCTTTACCAGACATATTTTCTGGATTCATCACTCCCTTAAGGAGATATCTTAATTTTTCAGAATATGCAAATGAGCAGTCAGGGGCATGTGCGGGGCTGCGATACATCAGCACTGTTCAGCGCTCGGCACGGCAAATTAATATTCACTTCATTCCCCACTCTGTCTTAGAGCCTACTGCACAAAGCAAAACTACAACTCCCAGCATGCCCAGACAGCCGGGTATGCTGGGAGTTGTAGTTTTGCTTTGTGCAGTAGGCTCCAAGAGAGAGTGGGGAATGAAGGAAATATTAATTAGCAGGGCAGAGCGCTGAACAGTGTTAGTGTCACTGTGTCCGAGGTTGGGATTATAGCCTCGCCCTTGCCCCAGACAGCTCATTTGCATATTCTGAAAAATAAAGATATCACCTCAATGGAGCGACGGATCCGGACA
The DNA here is from genome assembly GCF_029499605.1 of Hyla sarda. NCBI lineage: Eukaryota > Metazoa > Chordata > Amphibia > Anura > Hylidae > Hyla > Hyla sarda. The sequence goes on from NC_079193.1 coordinate 307,103,647, forward strand.
CAGAAGGTACCATTCTAATCAGTGAACTCCACGGAGCTCTAACCTTTTCCTCCCTCCCTTACCTGCTGTTTGTCTCCAGTTATGGAACAAAGTCCAACTTCTGCTTCTACCACGGGTGAGTGCATTACTGTACCTTCTGTCTCCAGATCCGTCGCTCCGTTTAGAAGCTATCTTTATTTTTCAGAATATGCGAATGAGCAGTCTGTAAGAAGAAATACCTGATCACTAAATGACGCCAGGCACTGTTATCCTATACACGGTCCGAGATTGGAGACAGCTTCTCCTGGGCCAGACACGGGGTGTAAATGAACACACCAACGTCAGGTTACGGATAATTGTCTTTACTGAGCTGGGTGCAGATGGTAATACACAGACAGTTAGTTTTGGGTGAGAGGATGCAGCGTAACCCCTTGGGAGACCTGTTGCCTTGCTAGGACTTGTGGTGCTTTCACCAAACGGATTTATACAGACTTGTAAGATGGGTAGATGAATCCTGGTAGGTAAGGTTCTGTCAAGGTATTGAAGCCTTCTCCGCCGGGGCATAAACTTCCACCGTATGGGAGATCCTTGAAGTATGACCAGAAGTAGTAGATTTGAGCTAGGCCCTTGGAGCACATAACACCACAGCACATCTGAACCTCACTGTATGTCAGGAACAATTAGGGGTTGAACTCCTCCCCCACTACACTATATAGTATATATCAGGGGTTCCCATTGGCAGGCAGGGTCACATGAGGAGCTATCATTAACTAAACTTTCCCTAATCCCCCTTCATCTGTCCCTGACACTAACTACCTCTATCCCTGTATTTATTTCTACGTTAAACCCCATTAAAATACCTTTTTAATAGCCTCTTCGGTAGCTCAGTGTTGAGCTCTCTGCGGAGGGCAGAAAGAGGGCGCAACATGTTGAGAAGCCTGGCTGGCCGACTTCCGCCTGTCTCTCTCCTGTATCCGAGAGACAACAGCCAATGAGAAGAGGGAGATGCAGGGGGCGGGGATATTTAAATTACGCCTGCCACACGTACACGAGTACTGTGCTTGCTCTCTGCCTGTTTCATATACAAAACCAAATTTCCTCAAATGTGACAATGGGATTGTTACGCCTAGCGCTCCGGGTCCCCGCTCCTCCCCGGAGCGCTCACGGCGTCTCTCTCCCCGCAGCGCCCCGGTCGGTCCCGCTGACCGGGAGCGCTGCACTGTCATGGCCGTCGGGGATGCGATTCGCACAGCGGGACGCGCCCGCTCGCGAATCGCATCCCATGTCACTTACCCGTCCCGGTCCCCTGCTGTCATGTGCTGGCGCGCGCGGCTCCGCTCTCTAGGGCGCGCGCGCGCCAGCTCTCTGAGACTTAAAGGGCCAGTGCACCAATGATTGGTGCCTGGCCCAATTAGCTTAATTGGCTCCCACCTGCTCCCAGACTATATCTGATCACTGCCCCTGCACTCCCCTGCCGGATCTTGTTGCCTTGTGCCAGTGAAAGCGTTTAGTGTGTCCAAAGCCTGTGTTACCTGAACCCTTGCTATCCATCTTGACTACGGACCTTGCCGCCTGCCCCCGACCTTCTGCTACGTCTGACCTTGCCTCTGCCTAGTCCTTCTGTCCCACGCCTTCTCAGCAGTCAGCGAGGTAGAGCCGTTGCTAGTGGATACGACCTGGTTGCTACTGCCGCAGCAAGACCATCCCGCTTTGCGGCGGGCTCTGGTGAACACCAGTAGCCTCTTAGAACCGGTCCACTAGCACGGTCCACGCCAATCCCTCGCTGACACAGAGGATCCACTACCTGGAAGCCGAATCGTGACAGTAGATCCGGCCATGGATCCCGCTGAGGTGCCGCTGCCAAGTCTCGCTGACCTTACCACGGTGGTCGCTCAGCAATCGCAGCAAATTGCCCAACAAGGACAGCAGCTGTCGCAGTTGACCGCCACGTTACAGCAACTTCTGCCTCTGTTACAGCAGCAACCATCTCCTCCGCCAGCTCCTGCACCTCCTCCGCAGCGAGTGGCCGCTCCTAGCCTCCGCTTGTCCCTGCCGGACAAATTTGATGGGGACTCTAAACTCTGCCGTGGATTTTTGTCTCAGTGTTCCCTGCATATGGAGATGTTGTCGGACTTGTTTCCTACAGAACGGTCTAAGGTGGCGTTCGTAGTAAGCCTTCTTTCAGGAAAGGCCTTGTCTTGGGCCACACCGCTCTGGGACCGCAATGATCCTGCCACAGCCACAGTCCAGTCCTTCTTCGCTGAAGTCCAGAGTGTCTTCGAGGAGCCAGCCCGAGCTTCTTCTGCCGAGACTGCCCTGTTGAACCTGGTCCAGGGTAATTCTTCAGTGGGCGAGTACGCCATCCAATTTCGTACTCTTGCTTCCGAGTTATCATGGAATAACGAGGCTCTCTGCGCGACCTTTAAAAAAGGCCTATCCAGTCGCATCAAGGATGTGCTGGCCGCACGAGAGATTCCTGCCAACCTGCAAGAACTCATCCATTTGGCTACCCGCATTGACATGCGTTTTTCTGAGCGACACCAAGAGCTCCGCCAGGAAAAAGACTTAGATCTCTGGGCACCTCTCCCACAGTATCCGTTGCAATCTACGCCTGGGCCTCCCGCCGAGGAGGCCATGCAAGTGGATCGGTCTCGCCTGACCCAGGAAGAGAGGAATCGCCGTAGGGAAGAAAATCTCTGTCTTTACTGTGCCAGTACCGAGCATTTCTTGGTGGATTGCCCTATCCGTCCTCCACGTCTGGGAAACGCACGCACGCACCCAGCTCACGTGGGTGTGGCGTCTCTTGGTTCTAAGTCTGCTTCTCCACGTCTCACGGTGCCCGTGCGGATTTCTCCTTCAGCCAACTCCTCCCTCTCAGCCGTGGCCTGCTTGGACTCTGGTGCCTCTGGGAATTTTATTTTGGAGTCGTTTGTGAATAAATTCAGCATCCCGGTGACCCGTCTCGTCAAGCCGCTCTACATTTTCGCGGTCAACGGAGTCAGATTGGATTGCACCGTGCGTTACCGCACAGAACCCCTCCTGATGTCTATTGGACCCCACCACGAAAGGATTGAGTTATTCGTCCTTCCCAACTGTACCTCTGAGGTCCTCCTCGGTCGGCCATGGCTCCGGCTTCATTCTCCCACCCTTGATTGGACCACCGGGGAGATCAAGAACTGGGACTCTGCCTGCCATAGGAAGTGCCTCTCCCCCCCTCCCAGTCCCGTCAGGCAAGCCTCAGTGCCTCCTCATGGCCCCCGTCCTGGTGTCACACTGCCCCGTGCCAGGCTTCGCCCTCTGCCCTCCCTCCCCATTCCCACTCCTGCTGTGCTGCCTGCCGTTGAGGAAACCCTCCATTCTTTCCCGGTGTCCTCATCCCAGGGGAGGCAGTTACCGGACAAAGAAAAGGGGAGACCTAAGGGGGGGGGGTACTGTTACGCCTAGCGCTCCGGGTCCCCGCTCCTCCCCGGAGCGCTCACGGCGTCTCTCTCCCCGCAGCGCCCCGGTCGGTCCCGCTGACCGGGAGCGCTGCACTGTCATGGCCGTCGGGGATGCGATTCGCACAGCGGGACGCGCCCGCTCGCGAATCGCATCCCATGTCACTTACCCGTCCCGGTCCCCTGCTGTCATGTGCTGGCGCGCGCGGCTCCGCTCTCTAGGGCGCGCGCGCGCCAGCTCTCTGAGACTTAAAGGGCCAGTGCACCAATGATTGGTGCCTGGCCCAATTAGCTTAATTGGCTCCCACCTGCTCCCAGACTATATCTGATCACTGCCCCTGCACTCCCCTGCCGGATCTTGTTGCCTTGTGCCAGTGAAAGCGTTTAGTGTGTCCAAAGCCTGTGTTACCTGAACCCTTGCTATCCATCTTGACTACGAACCTTGCCGCCTGCCCCCGACCTTCTGCTACGTCTGACCTTGCCTCTGCCTAGTCCTTCTGTCCCACGCCTTCTCAGCAGTCAGCGAGGTAGAGCCGTTGCTAGTGGATACGACCTGGTTGCTACTGCCGCAGCAAGACCATTCCGCTTTGCGGCGGGCTCTGGTGAACACCAGTAGCCTCTTAGAACCGGTCCACTAGCACGGTCCACGCCAATCCCTCGCTGACACAGAGGATCCACTACCTGGAAGCCGAATCGTGACAGGGATTCAGGGCGCTGGACACACAGACAAGAGGGATCTCAAGTTTTAACTTGAGATCCCTCTTGTCTGTGTGTTCAGCACCCTGAATCCCGTCGTCACGTTTGAGGAAATTTGGTTTTATATTTGAGGTTGGACGTGGAGTGGCTGCATGCACCTAAAAACCACTACTCTTTTCCATAGTTACACTTTGTGGAGTGTAACTTTATGTGCTAAGCACCACTTTTATTATACCAATCCTGGTCTTAACGGTATCACACTACGGAGTGCTGTCTGTGAATTGTTTTTGTTTCATATACAGACAGAGAACAAGCGGAGGACGCGCATTTCGGACCACGCTGCCCGGTCAGCAGTGGTCCGAACGTGCCCGACAAGAGGGGGGGGAATGATTCCTGGACCACATAGGGCGACACCTAGTGGCCAGGATTTCAAATTTAAAATAAACAGTGACAGAGAGATTTTTTTTTTTTACATATATTAGAAAGATTTTTATTTAGGCATAATCTATTTAATTTAAAAAAATAAGTTTAATTTAAAGACGGAGGGTGCACCTGTACGCCCTCCGTATTTCCGATCACTGCCGCTCACCGGGTGGAGATATAAATGGGATGACTGCTGATATCTATCAGCAATCATCCCGGCACATTCCCTAGGTGATCACCGTTATTTGCTAGTCAATTCTGACCGGTGAATAGCGGTTTTTCCAGGCAATCGGGTCTCTGATGACCTGATGGCCCAAAAAATAAGGATGATCGGTGCTGTCTGAGACAGCACCGATCATCCTGAAGAATGGCAGTGAGGTGGCAGGTTTGCCACCTCCTCCTATCCCCTGCCATTGGTAAATCAGAACTGACTGACCAATGACAGGAGGGGGGCGGGAGAGTTAACTCTCAGCATGCCCAGACAGTCCAGGCATGCTGGGAGTTGTAGTTCTGTAACATCTGTCCCTTCAGATGTTGCAGAACTGCAACTCCAAGCATGCCTGGACAGTCTTTGCATGCTAGGAGTTGTAGTTTTGCAATATCTGGAGGGCCACAGTTTGTAGACCTCCAGATGTTGCAAAACTACAATTCCCAGCATGCCCAGACAGTTAGGCATGCTGGGCATTGTAGTTCTGCAACATCTTGCCCTTAAGATGTTGCTGAACTAAAACTCCCAGGATGCCTGGACAGTCTGGGCATGCTTGGAGTTGTAGTTTTTCAACATCTGGAGGTCCAAAGTTTGGAGAACACTACACAGTGGTCTCCAAATTGTCTCCTCCAGTTGTTGAATAACTACATCTCCAAGCATGACCTTCAGCTGTCAGTGCATGCTGGGTGCTGGGAGTTGAAGTTTTGCAACATCTGTAGGCACACTGGTTGGGAAACACTTAGTTAGAGTCTTTTTCCCAACTCGAAGTTTCCCAACCTGTGTGCCTCTAGCTTTTTCATAACTACAACTCCCAGCATGCACTGACAGACCGTGCATGCTGGGAGTTGTAGGTATGCAACAGCTGGTTCATCGGTGGGGAAGCAGAAGCAGAAGAGTTAGTCTGTTACCTAATTCGGTGTTTCCCCACCAGTGTGCCTACAACTGTGGCAAAACTACAACTCCTAGCATGCACGGTATGCCAGTGCATGCCGGGAGTTGTAGTTTTGCAACAGGTATACAGGGTACATTCAAATGGGTGGGGGTTAACAGTGAGTTTCCTGCTTCAAGTTTGAACCGCGGCAAATTTTTCCCAGCAGGAAACTTGCTGTAAACCCCTGCAAGTGTGAATTTACCCTAAAAACACTACACTACACTTACATGAAATAAAAAGTAAAACACTACATATACACACTCTTACACAGTTACCCCCAACCCCCTCAATAAAAATGAAAAACGTCTCGTACGGCAGTGTTTCCTAAACGGAGCCTCCAGCTTTTGCAAAACAACAACTCCCAGCATTTCTGGACAACCATTGACTGCCCTGGCATGCTGGGAGTTTTGCAACAGCTGAGGGCACCCTGTTTGGGAAACACTTCTGTAGGGTATTTTTGGTATCAGAGGCAAGTGTAATGCTTGTATCTAGGTGGCCCCAATGCAAATCCCTAATTCAGGCCTCAAATGCGCATGGCACTCTCTCACTTTGGAGCCCTGTCGTATTTCAAGGCAACAGTTTAGTGCCACATATGGGGTATTCCCGTACTCCGAAAAAATTGTGTTACAAATTTTGGGGGTCTTTTTTACCTTTACATGCTGGTGTTGCCCCACCCCCAAAATTTGTAACACAATTTCTCCTGAGTACAAAAATACCCCATATGTGGACATAAAATGCTCTGCAGGCACACAACAGGGCTCAGGAAGAAGAGCGCACAATGTACATTTGAGGCCTAAATTGGTGATTTGCACAGGGGTGGCTGATAGTTACAGTGGTTCTAACAAAGGCAAATAAGAAAACACCCACATGTGACCCCATTCTGGAAACTACACCCTTCAAGGAACATAATAAGGGGAACAGTAAGCCTTAACACCCCATAGGTGTTTGACGAATTTTCATAAAAGTTGGAAGGGAAAATGAAAAATTAGATTTTTTTTTCACTGAAATGCTGGTGTTACCCCAATTTTTTCATTTTCACATGCGTTAAAAGATGAAAAAGCCCCCCCCCCAATATTTATAACACCATTTCTTCTGAGTAAGGAAATACCTCATATGTGGATGTAAAGTGCTCTGCGGGCGCACTACAATTCTCAGAAAAGGAGGAGCAATTTTTTTTTTTTTTTTTTAAGAGAGAATTTGGCTGGAATTGGAGGCCATGTGCATTTACTAAGCCACCATGCTGCCAGAACAGTGGAGCCCCCCACATGTGACCACATTTTGGAAACGACACCCATGTAACAATGGGTGCAGTGAGCATTTACACTCCACAGGTGTTTGACAGATTTTTTGAACAGTCGTCCGAAAAAATTAAAAATTAAATTTTTGATTTGCACAGCCCACTGTTCCAAAGATCTGTCAAACGCCAGTGGGGTGTAGATGCTCACTGCACCCCTTATTATATTCTGTGAGGGGTGTAGTTTCCGAAATGGCGGCCACTGTTCTGGCCCCTGACTTCCATTCCAACCAAATTCTCTCTCCAAAAGCCCAATGGCGCTCCTTCTCTTCTGAGCCCTGAAGTGCACCTGCAGAGCACTTTATATCCACATGTGGGGTATTTCCATACTCTGAAGAAATTATGTTACAATTTTTGGGGGGCTTTTTCTCCTATTACCCCTTGTGAAAATGAAAAATTTGGGGTAACACTAGGATTTTAGTGGAAAAAAAATTAAATTTTTTCTTTTCAAATGAAACACCTGTGGGGTGTTAAGGCTCACTATACCCCTCGTTACGTTCCTTGAGGGGTGTAGTTTCCCAAATAGTGTGCCTTGTGTTTTTTTTTTTTTTTTTGCTGCTCTGGCACCATGGTGGCTTCCTAAATGTGAAATGCCCCCCCAAATAGCAATTCAGCAAAATTTGCTCTCTAAATTCCCATTTTCGCTTCATGCCCTTCTATATATATACACATATATATATATATATATATATATATATATATATATATATATATATATATATATAAATACAGTGGATGTTGCACTGCGGACTCCAGAGAAAAACTTCTCCAGTTTTCCAATCCAACTGCGGAGCATGGAGTTGCAACCAAGGTAGGCCAAGCAAGAGAGGAGAAGTACAACGAGGGAGAACATAGAAGGACAAGTTCTCCTTATGCAAGAATCCGACCTACATAGAAATGGTTCTGTGCGATTTAGCACAGTACAGTCCAGTCTTTCACCATTGACCGTAGAGATATATAGGGGCTTTAACAGGTGGGACACTGACAGACAATGCCTATGCACTAGGGAGGCATCAATAAAATTTCCCACGGAGCCAGAGTTTAGGAAGGCGAGAAGAGAGATAATCTCTTATGAGGGTAGGAAAAGCTGGACCGTCAAATTCAAGCGTGGTTGATATTCACATCTAGGGAGGTCTCTCCCACAAACCCTAGGTGCGAGCATTTTCCTGTGACTGTGGACGCAGAGGACAAACTGGTACAATATAGGCATAGACTCTCAGTTCGTCGGCGAGTTCTTTCCTGCAGGGTCAAGTGAGACCGATCCACCTGCATATCCTCCACTGCAGGAAGCTAACGAAGAAAATTCCAGTGGTTGCTGGAAGACAGGTGCCAGACGAGGAAAGCGCCGAGGAAGTGCAGACTCCCTTTTTTGGTGTAGTTCCCCACTTCGCTCAGAGAAACGGATATCAATCCAGGATGCCAACTGTATAAGTTCCTTCTGGTTAGATGGCAATTCCCAGGCAGCGAGGACATCCTTGATATGACGTGATAATCCTCTCTTGAAGGTGGCACAAAGAGCTTCATTGTTCCAAGATAACTCCAATGCCAGGGTAGGAAATCGGATGGCACACTCGCCCACAGAGGAGTTGCCCAAAGCCATCTCAGCGGAGGAAGCTCGAGCAGGTTCTTCAAAGACACCCCGAAATTCCATCAGAAATGCCAGGAGATGGGTTGTGAGAACATCACTGTGATCCCAAAGTGAAGTTGCCCAGGCCAAAGCCCTTCCAGTTAACCCCTTGGGGACGGAGGGTTTTTCAGTTTTTGCACTTTCGTTTTTTCCTCCTTACCTTTTAAAAATCATAACCCTTTACATTTTGCACCTAAAAATCCATATGATGGCTTATGTTTTGCACCACCAATTCTACTTTGTAATGACATCAGTCATTTTACCCATAAATCTACGGCGAAATGGGGAAAAAAAAATCATTGTGCGACAAAATTTAAGAAAAAATGCAATTTTGTAACTATTGGGGGCTTCCGTTTCTAAGCAGTACATTTTTCAGTAAAAATGACACATTATCTTTATTCTGTAGGTCCATATGATTAAAATCATACCCTACTTATATAAGTTTGATTTTGTCATACTTCTGGAAAAAATCATAATTGCATGCAGGAAAATTTATACATTTAAAATTTTCTGACCCCTATAACTTTTTTTTATTTTTCTGCATATGGGGTGGTATGAGGGCTCATTTTGATCTGAAATTTTTAGCAGTACCATTGTTGTATTGATCGGACTATTTGATAGCTTTTTATTCATTTTTTCATTATATAAAAAGTGACCAAAAATACACTATTTTGGAATTATTTTTATTTACACTGTTTATTTTTTAAATGGGAAAAGAGGGGACGTGATTCAAACTTTTATTAGGGAAGGGGTTAACTGATCTTTATTCACTTTTTTTGCAGTGTTATAGCTGTTATGCAGTGTTATGGCTCCCATAGGGATCTTTTACATTGATCAACGGTTTCTCATAGGAAATCAATGATTCTGCCGTTTGACTGCTCATGCCTGGATCTCAGGCACTAAGCAGTCATTCGGTGATCGGACAGCGAGGAGGAAGGTAGGGGACCCTCCTGCTGTCCTACAGCTGTTCGGGATGCCGCGATTTTGCCGCAGCGATCCCTAACAGCCCACTGAGCTAGCCAGGAGCAGTTTACTTTCATTTTAGATGCGGCATTCAACTTTGAACACCGCATCTAAAGGGTTAATAGAGCGCCGCAACGCGATCAGTGCTGTGCACTATTAGCCACTATTAGCCATTGTTAGAGGCTGGGCTTGACCCGCTATGACACTGGGCCACGGCGTGGCCGAGCGTTATAGAAAGGGAGTGGGCGGAGGGCGTACAGGTACGCCCTCCGTCCCCAACAGGTTAAGAGATTGAGGACGAAGGCCACCTTTGCTCGTTCCATAGGGAACTGTTCCACCATGAGTAACAAAACCACGACAGGACTTGGGATCCCCCTAATATTTGTCTGGAAGAGACAAGTGGAGTTTTGATCCGGAGACGACTGCAGCAGGAGAAGGAGGCTGTGGCTGAAGGCGGTTGCTGTTGTGCAGTGAGCAATTGCTGCATCAGAGTGGATAACTGGCTCAACTGCTGTGCCTGCTGGGCCAACTGCTGTGACTGAAGCGCCACGATGAAAGCGAGATATGGGTTCTCTGGAGGAGAAACTCCAACGGGAACCATGGTCAGATCTTGCTGTAACGGAGCTGGATGTGGCTAATGACTCGGACCGGAGCGGAGTCTAAGGTGCCGCTGGTCTTCACCAGAGCCTGCCGCAAGGCAGGATGGGCTTGCTGCGGAAGGCGACACCCAGGTTGCTACCCTCGACATGGCTCAACCACACAGGTAGTTGGGCTAGGCGAGGTATCGAAGGATAAGGCAGTAGCGTAGTCAAACGTAGCAGAAGTTCAAGGCAGGTGGCAAAGGTGCGAAGTCAAATAACGTAGTGGAAGGTCTGGATACACGGGTAAAGCAAGAGGCAATATGGAACGCTTAATCTCAGGCTAGGGGCACTGAAGATCTGGCAGGGAAGTGTGGGAGGTGCAGGTGCTTTATAATGTAGTGTCAGGTGTAACAACTAATTATGGGCGTACGCATCCTAGGAGATGGGAACGCACATGCCGGAGGTGAGACATAGAGGAGGAGGAAGCAGTGGAGCATGGTGAGTGACGGGCTGGGATTCGCATGCGAGCGTGTCCTGCGATGCCAATCTCAGCCCCGCAGAATTAATTAGAAATATATATTACCTTTCAATAAAGTGCAAACATAATTGATAACACCATAAGTCCTTTTGATGGGCCAAACACCTTGTGCTGCAAAGCTGCCCGAAGAAGTCCAAAGCCACAGGACAGCCATTGGTGCTAGGACACCACACTGGGAGTTGTAGTTTTACTTTGTGCAGTAGGCACTAGGACAGAGTGGGGAATTAAGTGAATATTAATTAGCCGAGCCTGGTGCTGAACAATGCTGATGTATGGTAGCCCCGCCCATGCCCCAGACTGCTCATTTGCATATTCTGAAAAATGAAGATCTCTCTTCAACAGAGTGACAAATCCACACACAGAAGTGGTTAGTGTGGGTGAAACTTGTGACAGATTTCTTTTAAGGACCACGTTATCCTTTTTTGGGGTGATTATTCAACTAAGTTTCAATGCTTCGAACTGCGTTAATCTTACAACAAGGTTGATTAAAGGCAAGTTTAATAAAAACAAAATTAAAAAAATACAGTCGCTTTAGAAGCTTAAAGGGGTTCTCCGGTGCTTAGACATCTTATACCCTATCCAAAGGATAGGGGATAGGATGCCTGATCGCAGGAGTCCCGCCACTGGGGACCCCCGTGATCTTGCACGCGGCACCCCGTTTGTAATCAGTCCCCGGAGCGTGTTCGCTCCGGGTATGATTACCGGCGACCACAGGGCCGCCGACGTGCGACGTCACGTCTCCGCCCCGTGTGACGTCACGCTCCGCCCCTCAAAGCAAGCCTACGGGAGGGGGTGTGATAGCTGTCATGCCCCCGCCATAGACTTGCATTGAGGGGAGGAGCGTGAGGTCACACGGGGGCGTGAGGTCACACGCCACCAGCCCCGTGATCGACGGTAATCAGACCCTGAGCGAACACGCTCCGGGGACTGATTACAAACGGGGTGCCGCGTGCAAGATCACGGGGTCCCCAGCAGCGGGACTCCCGCGATCAGGCATCTTATCCCCTATCCTTTGGCTAGGGGATAAGATGTCTAAGCACCGGAGAACCCCTTTAATGTGTTTGGAATGTACAAGCTTTTTACTATAATACGTGTCTGGGTGTACACAACTAGAAAGATGTAACCCCTTAACGACCATGGAAGTATAGTTACGTCCATGGCCGGCTCCCATATTGTGAAGCGCGCTCAGGAGCTGAGCATACCAGATATCAGCAACCAGGACCCCCGGCTGATACCGGACAACAGCGATCGGGCGGATGTCCGGTATTAACTCTTTAGATGCTGCGATCAAAGTTGATGGTGGCGTCTAAAACAGGAGAAAACTTTTGACGGTTAGCTCAACGGGCTGTTCGGGACCGCAGCGGTTTCGACTGAACAGCTGGGAGGACAGCGGGAGGCTCCATACCTTGCTCCTTGCTTTCCGATCGATGTTCTATTGCTCCAAATTTGCCATGCAGGCTGGAGCAGCAGAGCACCGATAACACTGATTAATGCAATGCTGTGGCATAGGATTGATCAGTGTATGCAATCAAAAACTTGCATGTAATAGTCCCCTATGGGGACAAAACAAAGTATGAAAAAAGCAAAAATTAAAAAGTTAATAAATGTGATTTAACCCCTTTATTAATAAAAGTTTGAATCCCCCCCCCCGTTTCCCATTTAAAATAAAAATATGTAAACAAAAATCATAATAAACATATGGGGTAATGCTGTGTGCTTGAATGTCCGAACTATAAAAAAATATAATGTTAATTAAACCACATGGCCAATGGCATACACGTTAAATAAAAAAAAAAAAAAGCCCAAAATTGAGTATTTTTGGTCACTTTGTATACCATAAAAAAAAAATGTACAGAAAGATCATAAAGAAAACAAAACAAATCAAAACAAAAATGGTACTTATAAAAACTTCACCTGTATATGGAAAAATAAAAAAGTTATAGGGGTCAGAAGATGACAATTTTAAACATACTAATTTTGATGCATGTAGTTATAATTTTTTTTAAAGTAGCAAAATAAAATAATACCTATATGAATTAGGTATCCTTGTAACCATATGGACCTACAGAATAAAGATATGGTGTCATTTTTACCGAAAAGTACACTGCGTAGAATCGGAAGCTCCCAAAATTTACAAAATGACGCTTTCTTTCCAATTTTTAACCACAATTTTTTTTTTCTGGTTTTGCCATAAATGTTGTGGTGAAATTATTGATGTCATTACAAAGTACAATTGGTGGAACAAAAAATAAGCCCACATATGGGTCTGTAGGTGCAAAATTGAAAGTGTTCTGATTTTTAGAAGGTGAGGTGGAAAATACAAAAGTGCAAAAATGAAGAAAAAAAACTGTGGTTCTTACAGGGTTAAGGTGTGTTTGCAGAAAAATATTAAATTAAACAAAACTGTGTTAACAGTCCAGAAACGTGTCAGAGGAACACGCTTTTGCATGCCAAAGATGACAGCACAATGAGTACTGATGTGTTTGCTGAACTCTATGAAATGCAACAGGCCTGTATTAACACTACAGGCTAGATAGTTTTAACTTCAACATTCTTTTTGACTGGAAGAGATTACTGCACAATGTGTACTGACCGTGTTTGTGGAACTATATGAAATGCAACAGACCTCTATTAACACTACAGGTTACAGGCTTGAAAATGGCAGCGTGATGTTGCCAAAACGTAGCTTAATTTGGGAGTGAATAAACATAAATTTTCTTCACCATTTAGAGTGCCACCGACTTTTCTTCAAGAACACTACAGGTTAGTTATGTATAACTTCAACACGATTTTTGACTGGCAGAGATGGCTGCACAACGCGTACTGACGGTGTTTGCAAAACTACAATGGGGCAAAAAAGTATTTAGTTAGCCACCAATTCTGCAAGTTCTCCCACTTAAAAAGATGAGAGAGGCCTGTAATTTTCGTCATAGGTATCCCTCAACTATGAGAGACATAATGAGAAAAAAAAATCCCTAAAATCACATTGTCTGATTATTAAAGAATTTATTTGCAAATTATGGGGAAAATAAGTATTTGGTCACCTACAAACAAGCAATATTTCTGACTCACAGACCTGTAACTTCTTCTTTAAGAGTCTCCTCTGTCCTCCACTCGTTACCTGTATTAATGGCACCTGATTGAACTTGTTATCAGTATAAAAGACACCTGTCCACAACCTGAAACAGTCACACTCCAAACTCCACTATGGCTAAGACCAAAGAGCTGTCGAAGGACAGCAGAAACAAAATTGTAGACCTGCACCAGGCTGTGAAGACAGAATCTGCAATAGGCAAGCATCTTGATGTGAAGAAATCAACTGTGAGAGCAATTATTAGAAAATGGAAGCCATAAAAGACCACTCATAATCTCCCTCGATCTGGGGCTCCACGCAAAATCTCACCCCATGGTGTCAAAATGATCACAAGAATAGTGAACAAAAATCCCAGAACCACATGGGCAGGACCTAGTGAATGACCTGCAGAGATCTGGGACCAAAGTAACAAAGGCTACCATCAGCAACGCACTACTCCACCAGGGACTCAAATCATGCAGTGCCAGATGTATCCCCTGCTTACGCCAGTACATGTCCGGGCCTGTCTGAAGTTTGCTAGAGAGCATTCGGATGATCCAGAAGAGTATTGGGAGAATGTCATATAGTCAGATAAAAAACCAAAGTAGAACTTTTTGGTAAAAACTCAACTTGTTGTGTTTGGTGGAGAAAGAATGCTAAGTTGCATCCAAAGAACACCATACCTACTGTGAAACATGGGGGTGGAAACGTCATGCTTTGGGGCTGTTTTTCTGCTAAGGGACGAGGACGACTGATCCGTGTAAAGGAAAGAATGAATAGGGCAATGTATTGTGAGATTTTGAGCGAAAACCTCCTTCCATCAGCAAGGGCATTGAAGATAAAACATGGAAGGTGGCTTCGTAAGAAGCATTTCAAGGTCCTGGAGTGGCCTAGCCAGTCACCAGATCTCAACCCTGTAGAAAACCTTTGGAGGGAGTTAAAAGTCCATGTTGCCCAGCGACAGTGCCAAAACATCACTGCTCTAGAGGAGAGCTGCATGGAGGAATGGGTGAAAATACCAGCAAAAGTGTGTGAAAACCTTGTAAAGACTTACAGAAAATGTTTGGCCTCTGTCATTGCCAACAAAGGGTATATAAAAGTATTGAGATTAACTTTTGTTATTGACCAAATATTTATTTTCCACCATTATTTGCAAATAAATTCATAAAAAATTAGACAATGTGATTTTATGGATTTTTTTCTCATTTATGTCTCTCATAGTTGAGGTATACCTATGATGAAAATTACAGGCCTCTCATCTTTTTAAGTAGGAGAACTTGCACAATTGGTGGCTAACTAAATACTTTTTTGCCCCCCTGTAAATGAAATGCAACAGACCTGTATGGACACTACAGGCTAGATATGTTTAACTTCAATACACTTTTTAACTGACAGAGATGACTGCACAATTGTATTGAATGTGTTTGCAGAACTATATAGAATGCAACAGACCTGTAATAACACTACAGGCTAGATACGTATAACTTCAACACGCTTTTTGACTGGCAGGGATGACAGCACAATGCGTACTGATGGTGTTTGCTAAATTACATGAAATGCAACAGACATTATATAGTTGACATTATATGTTGCCAAACTGTCTTTGTTACAAAATTTAAAATTTGCAAAATTTGTAAAAATGTTTAATATTTTCCCCTATTATGAAAATTCATAAAATGAAATCCTGTTTTTCAAGAGAATGAGCTTAACGTTTAAAATATCACATTTGTTTATTTCACATTAAAATGAATAGGGATTAACTATGTTTACTTGGAAAGATTTTGAGTAAAACAATTATTTGTCGATGTTAATATCTTGGTAAATAACATGTTAATCTTACCTAATGCTTTTTATTTTATTTTTTCCATCTACACACCCAAATAAGGGCTTGTTTTATGCAGGACCAATTGTACTTTGTAAAATATATATTAACATATATTGGATGATCCCAGATTGCAGTGCTATACCTCATCTTATTGATGCTCAGTTTAAAACTCATTTAAACCAAAAAAAAAAAAAAAAAAAAAAGTCTATCGGTCATAACAACCAGTGAGAGTTCACGTTCCAGTTTACAGAGTGGTTTAGAAAATTAAAAACTGATCTTAAACACTAGAAAAGTATTAATCAATAAAGCCCAATGAACCATGAATATAACATTGTTGTAATCATCCCTCCCGACCTGAAGCATCAATATAACATGTCAGTTTGACCACAAGGACCACAATCCTCCCAAATGTTTTCAATTTTTTTTATGTCACCTTGCAAATATATACATATATATATATATATATATATATATATATATATATTCAGATCTACCATACCTAGGGCAGAGCTTCGTTTACCAAAGGACACTTTTATAGACGTATATGGAAATATATATTGAGGTGTGCTCAATCTGATAGAATGCACCGAGAACTAGATCTGGGTGTGACCCCCAAATACACCCCACAGAGATTAAAATATAGACAATAAATAGGTACGATTCGTTCTCAAGGTCACTCACTGTATGTTGGATGGACAATATATAATGTGGTGTAAGGAAGTAATTAGAGATGAGCGAACCGAAGCTGACGAACCCGAATTCGTTACAAATTTCATGAAAAATTTGATTTGCAACGAATGCGAATATCGCCACGATTCAATAGCATTCCAGGCTATTGGAGACCTTAAATGGCGGATCCACATGTGAGTACATGGGGCAGGGGATTATGGGAGGGCGGGAAAAAGCGGCGGGAATGAAAGTAGGTGGGATGACACTGAATGACATGTGAGATGCAGCCTATAAGCATTCATTGACCCCTGTGAGGTCACAGCCCTATATAATCGGCAGCCATCTTGTCTCTCTTCATTTCATCTATGCACTCAGAGATAGAGAGGACCGGACTGTGTGTGTGTGAATAGCTTATACCGCAGTGTACCACTGCAACTGCTAGTCACATCAGCATTGCAGACAAACAGGAATGCAGTGCTTTGGTGTTCTCACTGAGAAGGATCTTTGATATATAAGCCTCCTATTCACGTTATTGAGCATTGCATCAGAGAGGGGCAGATAGCTTTTAGCTGCCTCATACAGATCAACAAGCTGCCTGAACTTTATCAACCATCCTATCTCCTCATTTTTCTGTGCAATTCAGTATTTTTTTTGCTCCACAAATCATCTGCTGCTCAGAATTGTGTGACAGAGTGCAATTTAGGGTTTAATCTCTGTTTTTTTTTTTTTTTGTGGTGCTGCACTGTTGGGTCCTGCTGTTGTTCACAAATTAGTTATTTTTCAGCGGACTGTAGTGCATTTGTCTGCCCTCATACGTACATACCACGTGCCTACATCAAAGCAGTCTACTATTCTGTATATGTAACAAGTCTAGATACAGGGAAAGTCCTGACTCCTGGCAAAAGTAATCTCCTGCTGGTGTTTTTAAAAAAATATAGATTTTTTTCTGCATATTGTTGCTGCCCTCATCAGTGCATACCGCATACGTACATCCAAGTATTGTACCATTTTCTACCTGTTAATCTGTCAAGGGCCTGCATACTGTGAAAGGCCAAACAATAGTATTCACCGGCTGGTGTTTTACAAAAATACAGATTTTTTTTACTGCGTATTGTTACGCATATTTCTGCCCTCATCAGTGCATACCGCATATGTACATTAAAGTATTGTACCATTTTGTACCTGTTAATCTGTCAAGGGCCTAGAGCAGGGATCAAAAGTTTGGGCACCCCAGGTAAAAATTTGTATTAATGTGCATAAAGACGCCAAGGAAAGACGGAAAAATCTTCAAAAGGCATACAATTACAGATTAGACATTTTTATAATATGTCAACTAAAGTTAGATTTTATTTCCATCATTTACACTTTCAAAATAACAGAAAACAAAAAAATGTCATCTGCAAAAGTTTGGGCACCCTGCAGAATTTATAGCATGCACTGCCCCTTTGCAAAGCTGATACCTGCCAGTGTCATGGATTGTTCTCAATCATCATCTGGGAAGACCAGGTGATGTCAATCTCAAAGGTTTTAAATGCCCAGACTCATCTGACCTTGCCCCAACAATCAGCACCATGGGTTCTTCTAAGCAGTTGTCTAGAAATCTGAAACAGAAAATAGTTGACGCTCACAAAGCTGGAGAATGCTATAAGAAGATAGCAAAACGTTTTCAGATGTCAAAATCCTCTGTTTGGAATGTAATTAAGAAAGGGCAGTCATCAGGAACAGTGGAAGTTAAAGCAAGATCTGGAAGACCAAGAAAAATATCAGACAGAACAGCTCGCAGGATTGTGAGAAAAACAATTCAAAACCCACGTTTGACTACACAATCCCTCCAGAAAGATCTGGCAGACACTGGAGTTGTGGTACACTATTCCACTATAAAAAGATACTTGTACAAAAATGGTCTTCATGGAAGAGTCATCAGAAGAAAACCTCTTCTACGTCCTCACCACAAAAATCAGCGTTTGAACTATGCAAATGAACATATAGACAAGCCTGATGCATTTTGGAAACAAGTTCTGTGGACTGATGAGGTTAAAATTGAACTTTTTGGCCAGAATGAGCAAAGGTACATTTGGAGAAGAAGGGAAACAGAATTTAATGAAAAGAACATCTGTCCAACTGTTAAGCATGGGGGTGGATCAATCATGCTTTAGGGTTGTATTGCAGCCAGTGGCACAGGGAACATCTCAGGAGTAGAAGGAAGAATGGATTCAATAAAATTTCAGCAAATTTTGGATGCTAACTTGATTCCATCTGTGAAAAAGCTGAAGTTAAAGAGAGGATGTCGTTATTATGGACAAATTGGACTACATAAATATGTGTAATAGACTGCTCAGCGATAGGGAAACATATGAAGTCCTTGCACAGAATCCAACTCCCCAATATAAACAAGAACTGCTATGTATTTTGAAGTAAGGTTTTGAGGACAAATTGGTTGATCAGGAGGAATTTAATTTTCTTGTGCCCAAAATTCCAGTTACCCCCACATTCTACTCACTGCCAAAGATACATAAAGGTATTAACCCCTTAAAGGGGCGACCCATAGTATCGGGTATTGGCAGTTTGAGCCAGAATGTGGGGATATACCTGGATCAGGTGTTAAGGCAATTTGTGTTAGCACTACCGTCGTATACCAGAGACACGTTGGACATATTGAAAAAGATTGAGGGGATCACGTTAGACAGCGAGACCACTCTAGGAAGTATTGATGTAGAGGCCCTGTATTCGTCGACTCCCCATAATCAGGGCTTAAATGCAGTGGCGTACTACTTGTCCTTTAGGGGTTCTACGTATGATAAACACAATAAATTTGTCCTTGACCTTTTGCAGTTCGTCCTTAATAGGAATTATTTTTTATTTAATGGCAAGATTTACCACCAACTCAGGGGCACGGCCATGGGGAGCCCTTGTGCCCCCACATACGCCAACTTGCTCCTGTGTTGGTGGGAGGCCACCTTAGTTTTCATCAATGAAAGAGAAGAACTTAGTGATCGTGCCCTTTTATGGGCACGATATATTGATGATATTTTTGTTTTGTGGAAAGGAGGGGATGAGGACTTCAAGTGTTTTGAGAGATCCCTGAATGATAATCCCATTGGCCTCCGGTTCACGTTTGAGGTGAATCATAGTGAGTTGGCATTCCTGGATGTCACTGTCAAGAGAGACAGTGAACATAACCTACAGACCACCATTTTTAGAAAGGCCACAGCAACTAATAGTCTCCTGAGGTAGGAGAGCTGCCACCTGGGACCCCTCAAAAGGGTTTTTCCATCAGGCGAAAGACATGAGGCAGAGATTTAGACAGAGGGGATACCCGGAACATACAATAATACAGGCGTATCATCATGCCAAGGCTACCCCGAGAGACCAATTGCTACATCCTAAACCTAGGATAGAGGAATCTAAGGGCCCCACGAGAATTATTGGTACCTATGACAGGGCAGCAAACAAGGTAAGAGAAATCCTTATGAGACACTGGGAGATCCTTAAATTGGATAAAGACCTGGAGGAGGTAGTGGGACCGAGACCGGAGATCACGTTTAGAAAAGGCAGAAGCATAGGGGATAGACTTATACGTAGTCATCTTAACCCTAATAGTTTGACCAATAGAAATTGGTTGGGGGCCCTGCCACGCCCGAAGGGATGTTTCAAATGTGGTCATTGCAGGGCATTCAATAATGTTGAGAAAACAGCATGGGTCACAGATCACACCAGGTCCAGAGATATGTCGATTAATCAATTCATTAATTGCTCGACCACGGGGGTCATTTCTGTTGCGAGATGTCCCTGCCCTCGGCTATATGTGGGCAAGACGATTAGAGAAATGCGTAGGCGAGTGCTTGAACATCTAGGGGACGTACGCAACAATAGAAATACCCCCGTGGCGGAGCATATGAACTGTTATCATGGGGGACACACTAGTGACCTGATGTTTAGGGGCATTGAACATGTGAAAATGTCCCCAAGAGGAGGTGACCTGGATAGGTTACTCCTTCAAAGGGAATGTTATTGGATCCATAAACTGAATTCCTGCACTCCGGGTGGCCTTAACGAATGTATCAATTTTTCATGCTTTCTATAACAAGGAGTCAGCCCTTTCATCCTATGGAGGCTATGTTTAGGTAGTGAGTGAGGGTCTTAGAGGACTCTCTGAGTTAGTCCTCCACAAATTCAACTGTTGATAGGGTTTGGTAGTTCTAGAGTAGGAGGTTCCTGAGCGGGGCCACCTTAAATGGTGAAGCCGCCTAGGGCAGGGAATTTTTGCCAGGGCAGTGTAGGGTTAATTAGGTCCTTAGCCCCCTCCTATATATTCTTCACCTTCCCCCCCCTAGGGCATCCTCTCCACCATAATAGGCTCCTTGTTATAGTACTACCCTAGCCAGTACATCCAACCTAACTGGGGTTGGTCCAATTTTGATTGGTATTTTTACTTAGTACTGTCTAGAGGATTCGTCTGAGATCATTGGGTAAGCCCCCCCCCTTTTTTATATCTCAGGACGGATGTATTTACCACTTTGGTCCTCAATTGTGGTTCTGGATATGCCCTCTGCCTGGATATGCCTCTTCTCGCCTTCACCTTTATGATTTAACATCAAATGACGTTCGATTTATCTCCATTTTTCTTCTAATAATTTATTATTTTTTATTTATTACTATCTTTTGCAGTATGGTACCCTTTCAGAATACTACACCACATTGTATACTTAGCCGAAAACGAGTTCTAAAATACCGCTTAGTGAGATTTAGCAACTGTTCACTCCATATCCATAGGTCTTTTGAGCCAGTGCACTAAGTCCCGTGATCTCGCGCGGTCCTTTGACCGTAACGAGATGTTGCGCTCCGATCCTGGGCGGGGTTTTGTGAAGCGCATCACGGTGACGCTTGGCAGAGATCGGATATGAGGTCAGACGCCGCCTCGTTCCGGCAGAGCATGCGCCGAGCTGAAACAAGCCGGCATTTCTGCTACTGCAGGACGCTGCGCTCCCGGAATGTAACCAGGAGAAGCTCAGCTTAATCGTAAGTGTTCCTGGGACTTTTTCTTTGCAGGTACCGTCTCTCCTATATACTCACTCTCAGCAAATGTATATACATGTCTTTACAGGTACAGCACTTCAGGGCTGAGTGAGTACGGAGAGCTACATTCTTAGCACACCCCATGTATCAGGTTGTATATTAACAATATGAGAGTGATATGGGTTTCTTGGTGTGTTTCTATTTCAGGTACACAGCAGAAATTCTGAAGGCGCTGGCTGGATCTTGTAAAATATTTGGAGCCCAACACATATGTAGCAAACTAGATACAACTAAATATTCTGTTTGGCTGCAAAGCAGATGGTGTATGGGCATGCGATACCCCCTTTAAAATTCCCCTGAGGAAGGCGCTACACCAATAGGGGTGCCAGAAACGCATTGGGAATAGAGTGGATTCAATAGGGGTTCTATTCTCCTGGGTAAACCTAGGAGATAACTTGTGATATTAACAGTGTCTTTCTATTAAACAGTGTCGCATGGGTGGCACTGTACCCAGCTGATCAAACTACTCATCACTATCACGTGATTTTATATTTTGTCAGGACATTAATAAATGTTAAGTTTTATTTAGCACCTCCCTTACCACTATTTTTTTTCTCACATAGTGTTATATCTTTGTTAAAGAGAGGATGGCTGCTACAAATGGATAATGATCCTAAACACACCTCGAAATCCACGGGGATTACATCAAGAGGCGTAAACTGAAGGTTTTGCCATGGCCTTCACAATCTCCTGACCTCAACATAATTGAAAATATATGGATAGACCTTAAAAGAGCAGTGTGTAACAGACAGCTCAGAAATCTCAAAGAACTGGAAGACTTGTCAGGAAGAATGGGCAAAGATACCTCAAACAAGAATTGAAAGACTCTTGGCTGCCTAAAAAAGCGTTTACAAGCTGTGATACTTGCCAAAGGGGGCAGAACAAGATATTAAAGGGTACCTCTCATCAAAAAAACTTTTGATATATTATAGATTAATGTATGCAGAATAACTTCACAATTGCATGTTATTAAAAAATATGCTTCTTTCTATTTAATTTTCCACTTTGAAGAAATGACCACTAGGGGTCTCCCTACCAGTCCTGGCAGCAAGCATTTCAGACTCATGCTGGAGTCCTAAACACTACGAGCTGCCAGTCTGCTTTGTTGACAAAGGAGAACACTCAGAGCTGCCAGCCTGCTTTGTTCACAGTCTGTTTGGCTGTGAACAAAGCAGGCTGGCAGCTCTGAGTGTTTAGGACTTCAGCATGAGTCAGAAATGCTTGCTGGCAGGACTGATTGGGAAAAATACAATAGAAAGAAGCATATTTTTCATTAACATGCTATTGGAAAGTTATTCAACATTCATTAATCTAAAAGATGTGCACAGAGGAGTGGCAGAGGCCTAAATACATCAGGCAGAGTTGGCAGCAGACTTGGGGCGAGTGGCAGCAGGAGTTGCAGCGAGAGGCCTGAGCTCCCGTTATCAGCCAGCGGTCGTGTCTCGACCAGCAACCCATCTGCTGTTGTCGATTGGTTAACACGCTCATCCACATCATCACAAGTGACTTTTGACACCCCCAGTCAACAGTCGATGGGTTCCTCAGACACAACCCTCAGTTGGCATGGCCCGGGAGCTGTACTTGTCCTCCCATTGCCTTTGTCCTATGCTGTTTCCTCTCCTAGAGAAGTATCTTATGCTGCGGGTTCAGCTCCACTATTCACTGAGGATGATCTAATAGAGGACAGTCAGCAGCTTCTGCCCAGCCAAGAAGGGGAGGAGACATTCGCTGCTTGCTCCGCTAGGCGACCAAGTAGTGATGCGGAGAGTGACATTGGAGGTGGTGTTGCAAGGGTTCAGGGTCCTGAAGCAGAGACTGTTGGGGAACCTGAGGACGACATCAGTGACGTGCACACACCTGTTGATGATGATGAAGCCGATCGCAATTGGGAGCCGGGTGCCTAAGGGGCTTCATCATCATCAGGAGAAGAGAGTTGCAGGTTGCCCTTGAGGCAGCAAGGCGGTAGCACGGTTGGCAGTCAGTGTGGTGGCAGAAGTGGAAATTCAGGAGCCAAACGTGCTCGGGGGAGACCACCTGCTTCGCGGCAGCCTACCTTTCCGGGAGGTAGTGGAACAGGGGTTCCTGGAGATGGCACCAGTAGCAGTCATTTAGTGCAGACTGTAGGTGGGAAAATCAGCTACTCGGCGATGTGGCAGTCTTTCATCAGGCATGTTGATGTAGCCACATGCAAGATCTGTTGGCAGAAGGTGAAGCGTGGCCAGGGTCCCGATGTCAGCACAACGGCCTTGAGCCAACACATGCTTCACCACCATAAAGCGGCCTGGGAGAACCGTTGCTCCGATGTAGTAGTCCAGTCTGCGGCATCACCCAGTGGCCATCCGCTCCCTCATTCATCCAGCCAAGGCTCCCCCACCTCAGCCGAAGGGAGCTGTGTGTCAAACCCTCCTTCTGTCGCTCCAGATGCTCCTCCTTCTCCCGCTTTTAGTCAGCCATTCCGCCAACAATCCATCGGCGAAGCCATGTCCAAGAGACAACAGTATGCGCCCACTCATCCAACGGCGTACAAGTTGAATGTGCTCCTGTCCAAGTTGCTGGTGCTGCAGTCCCTCCCTTTTCAAGTGGTGGACTCTGCACCTTTCAGAGAATTGATGGCTTTTGCCGAGCCGAGGTGGAGAGTCCCAAGCCGTCATTTCTTTGCGAAGAAGGCAGTAACAGTCCTGCATAAGTTTGTACAAGAGAAGGTGGGCCAGTCCTTGAGCCAGTCGGTGTGTTCAAAAGTGCACGGCGGCACTGACGTGTGGAGCTGTAACTACGGGCAGGGACAATACTTGTCTTTTACAGCCCACTGGGTAAATGTGGTTCCTGCACAGCCACAACATCAACTTGGACAGGTCACGCCGCTTCCTCCTCCACGCTCTCGCTCTCAGGCAGTTGGTCCTGTTACAGTGTGCGACGCCGCTTCCTCAGCCTCCACTGCATGTCGAAATCTCGGTGGCCCTTCATCGAGTATGAAATCTTAGTATGGCTTACTCCACGAAATCTGGAAACGGGAACCATGGTGACCGACAACGGGAAGAACATTGTGTCCGCGCTGCGACAAGGAAGTGTAAAACATGCACCCTGCATGGTGCACGTGTTGCATCTGGTTGTCAAGCACTTCAAGTCTTCACCCCATTTGCAAAACATCCTGAAAATGGCAAGGAAACTGTGCATGCACTTCAGCCACTCGTGCACCGCCAAGCACACCTTCCTTGAGCTGCAGGAACAGATTGCAAAGGACGTTGGAAGAGAGCAGCCTGGGAGGGAAACCGCCTGGTGCGAACAAGATCCTTTTCCTGACGAAGCTCCTGGCGTCTTTCCGTGAAACGCATGTCGATGCGGTTGGCCAAATGGATGAGTTCAGACAGGTTAGCAGGAATTTCTCGTGCGGCCAGGACATCTTTGATGTGACTGGATAAGCCTTTCTTGAAGGTCGCGCAGAGGGCCTCATTAATCCAGGATAGCTCAGAGGCGAGGGTGCGGAACTGGATGGCGTATTCGCCCACTGAAGAACTCCCTTGGACAAGATTCAGCAAAGCAGTCTCGGCTGAGGAAGCCCGGGCTGGCTCTTCAAAGACACTACGAACTTCTGAGAAGAAAGACTGGATTGTAGCAGTGGCAGGATTGTTGCGGTCCCAAAGCGGTGTGGCCCATGACAAGGCCTTTCCAGACAGGAGGCTGACCACGTACGCCAACTTAGACCGTTCTGTAGGAAATTGGTCTGACATCATCTCCAGGTGTAGGGAACACTGGGACAGGAAACCACGGCACAGTTTTGAGTCCCCATCAAACTTGTCTGGAAGAGACAGGCAGAATCTGGGAGCAGCCACTCGCTGCGGGGGAGATGCAGGAGCTGGCGGAGGAGATGGTTGCTGTTGTTGCGGCAGAAGCTGTTGCAGCATAGCGGTCAACTGAGTCAGCTGTTGTCCTTGTAGTGCGATCTGCAGTGATTGCTGGGCGACCATGGAGGTTAGGTCAGCGACACTGGGCAGTGGGACCTCAGCGGGATCCATGGCCAGATCTACTGTCAGGATCCAGAGTGGTATGCAGGGTAGATGCAGGTAGTGGATCTTCTATGTCTGTGAGGTGATGACGTGGGCCGTACCAGGGGAACGGAATCTAAGGGGTTACTGGTTTTCACCAGAGCCCGCCGCAAAGCCCCCCAGGTCGTTCCACCCGATAGCGACTCAACCTCACTGACTGCTGAGTCAGGTGCAGTACAGAAGGACTAGGCAAAAGGCAAGGTCAGACGTAGCAGAAGGTCAGGGCAGGCAGCAACGGTTCATAGTCAAGGGCAACGGCAAGGGTCTGGATACATTGGCAAAGGACACACGGGAACGCTTTCACTGGCACAAGGCAACAAGATCCGGCAGGGACAGGAAGGGGAAGTGGGTTTTTATGGTGTGGGGATTGCTTGGAGTGCTCGCATCCCCGCCAAGGGACGAAGAGCAGCGCTCCCGGTCAGTGAGTCTGACTGGGGCGCTGCAAGCAGGAGAGCAACGCCGCGAGCGCTCCGGAGGGGAAGCGGGGCCCGGAGCGCTCGGCGTTGCACAGTGTGTACAAAGGCCATGGACTTAATGAACCCGAGCTTATGACCCGCACTTAGTTGGATTTCTTCTTTCACGGCAAATAATTGCAATCCCCGATCCCTATCACGAACGGGGTTGAGCGGGTTACCCCCACTTGTCGGTGAAGGATAGACACACGTTGGTCCGTTCAGTGTAGCGCGCTTGCAGCCCCGGACATCTGAGGGCATCACACTCCTGTTATTGTTCAATTGATCGTGCAATGTAAGGGGTTATGAAAGCCTCTTGGGTACTGCTGATGCCTACTACTGACTGCTCCTGTGTCTTTCAGGAACTACTTGCCTTCATGATTCTTCTGGGCTTGGGCCTTTAATTTTAGGATTTTTGAAATAGATACATACATGCTTAATTAAAATTTCAACATTTATGGTGCAATGTATGGGGTTATTAAACCCTCTTGGGTACAGTTTTTTTTTTCAAATGTTATGATAATTTTCTCAGTAATGAACTTGGATTTTCAAGAATAATAACCATTACACCATTGAACGCTTGTGTGATTTTTTATTAAAATTGTCAAAAATAATACGGAGATGGATGAACTCTGCTTCTTTATTTCAGAAAACATTACTTTAGAGAAGAATGTCTTTTTGAGATCCACCGTCCTGCATTATAGAGTCTTCTGGACTCTTGGATATGCGCTTGTTCTTAAACAAAGGTACAAAAACAAACAAAAAAAATGGGCCGGTCAGGGCAATGGAGACATTGCACCTACATCTCACGGCCACATGAGCCCTGTGGGGGCCTGTTGGATTTGGTCCTTTGTACCCACACGCTGGGGTCCGGGACACTCAAAGTTTGATTTAAATTTCAAATAAAAAAATCAGACATTTCAATGGTCTCCTCATGCATCAGCCAACTCCAGGCTGTGCCATTCAGGCAATATATGGTTAACTGATGCTGCTGTGGGGCCTGGGTCTGGGAATTTCAAATTTTTTCATATGTAGCACCCACTATCCAAAATCTTCTTCAAAAATGTTTTTTTCTTAGGGATTGTGAAGCCCTGGTGTTTACTCATGCATCAGCCAAATCCAGGCTTTGTCATTCAGGCAATTTATAGGTAGCACCCGCTGTCCTAAATCTTCTTCAAAAATTAAAATCTTCAAAAATTTCTAAAATTGTGTTTTTTGGGGGGGATTGTGAAGCCCTGCTGTTTACTCATGCATCAGCCAAATTCAGGCTGTGTCATTCAGGAAATATATAGGTAGCACCCCCTGTCCTAAATCTTTTTCAAAAATGTAAAAAATGGTTGTTTTTTTTCTTAGGGATTGTAAAGCCCTGGTGTGTACTCATGCTGCTTCCTGCTACACTCTGTCAGCCCGTTGGTCCTGTGACAGTTTGCTACCCCGCCTCCACATCCTCCACTGTGTCCTAACCCTCCACTGCCCGGACAAGTCTCAGTGGCCCTTCAGCATACAATATGTGCAGGGCACAGCGGTGTCACGCTGTTCTTCACATGGTTTGCCTTGGCGAAAAGTCTTGGAAACAATGGCCGGTCAGGGCAATGGACACCTTGCGCCTACATCTCACGGCCACATGAGCCCTGTGGGAGCTTGTTATATTTGGTCCTTTGTACCCACACGCTGGGGTCCGGGACACTCAAAGTTTGATTTAAATTTCAAATAAAAAAATGATGGCGCTGCTGGGCCTGGGTCTGGGAATTTCTAATTTTCTCATAGGTAGCAACCGCTATCCAAAATCTTCTTCATAAATTTCTAAAATTGTTGTGTTTTTGGGGGGGGGGATTGTGAAGCCCTGCTGTGTACTCGTGCATCAGCCAACTCCAGGCTGTGTCATTCAGGCAATATATGGTTTACTGATGCTGCTGTGGGGGCTTGTGAGATTTGGTCCTTCGCACCCACACGCTGGGGTCCGGGACACTCAAAGTTTGATTTAAATTTCAAATAAAAAAATCAGACATTTCAATGGTCTCCTCATGCATCAGCCAACTCCAGTGTCACGATGCCGGCTGGCAGAAGGTGGATCCTCTGTGCCAGAGAGGGATTGGCGTGGACCGTGCTAGTGGACCGGTTCTAAGTCACTACTGGTGTTCACCAGAGCCCGCCGCAAAGCGGGATGGTCTTGCTGCGGCGGTAGTGACCAGGTCGTATCCACTAGCAACGGCTCAACCTCTCTGACTGCTGAAGATAGGCGCGGTACAAGGGAGTAGACAGAAGCAAGGTCGGACGTAGCAGAAGGTCGGGGCAGGCAGCAAGGATCGTAGTCAGGGGCAACGGCAGGAGGTCTGGAACACAGGCTAGGAACACACAAGGAAACGCTTTCACTGGCACAATGGCAACAAGATCCGGCGAGGGAGTGCAGGGGAAGTGAGGTATACATAGGGAGTGCACAGGTGAACACACTGATTAGAACCACTGCGCCAATCAGCGGCGCAGTGGCCCTTTAAATCGCAGAGACCAGGCGCGCGCGCGCCCTAGGGAGCGGGGCCGCGCGCGCCGGGACAGGACCGACGGAGAGCGAGTCAGGTACGGGAGCCGGGGTGCGCATCGCGATCGGGCGCCACCCGCATCGCGAATCGCATCCCGGCTGGAGGCAGGATCGCAGCGCACCGGGTCAGTGGATCTGACCGGAGCGCTGCAATAGCGAGAGTGTAGCGAGCGCTCCGGGGAGGAGCGGGGACCCGGAGCGCTCGGCGTAACATCCAGGCTGTGTAATTCAGGCAATATATGGTTTACTGATGCCGCTGCTAGGCCTGGGTCTGAGAAGTCAAATTTTATCATAGGTAGCACCCGCTATCCAAAATCTTAGGTTTAAATTTCTGAATTCATCTTTTAATCTTAGGGATTGTGAAGGCCTAGTGCCTACTCATGCTGCTGGCAACTCCGGGCTGTGCCATTCATCCACTATATGGTCTCCTCATGCTGCCAACACCTCCACGCTGTGCCATTCAGCCACTATATGGTCTCCTCATGCTGCCAACACCTCCACGCTGTGTCATTCAGCCACTATATGGTGTCCTCATGCTTCAGCCTCATCCAAGCTGTGTCATTCAGCCACTATATGGTGTCCTCATGCTGCCAACACCTCCACACTGTGCCATTCAGCCACTATATGGTATCCTCATGCTGCCAACACCTCCATGCTGTGTCATTCAGTCACTATATGGTCTCCTGACACTGATGCCACCACCAGGCTCTGTCATTGTGCTGCTGTGCGGCAGTGATTCTAAAAGCGATGCCGGTAATCTGCATGTTATTCTCAATAACATTATTTCACTACCCCAGCACACTCCATATGCGTTTTAGAACACAGCAAAGTGTTCTATACCCCTATTGAGGCTGTATGTAGGCTAGAAATAGCCTTTTTTAATATAGATACGCCGCAAAAAAATTCGGATCAATACAAACTTTTTCGGAAAATTTGGCGAATCGGCCGAATCAAATTTTTCAAAAGTTTGCTTATTTTTAGAAGTAAAGTAGGAGAAAAATAGCTAAAATTTTTGAAGTGTGTTTGTTTGATGAAAAAATGGAGTTGTGATAGTCTGCAGTGTCTGAGTCAATGATGAATGAATGTGAATAGAATAGGGTGTAGTGTAAATGGATGTTCTGGTTATACTGTGTGAAAGGGTGACCAGACAATTATGTTAAAAGATAGCCAGACGACTATAGTACAGAACAGAGTTGCAATAATCTGCAGACGTGGGGTTATGTTGTATATGCTTAATGGGGAAACGAAGTAAGGATTTAGGGGGAGATTTACCAAAACCTGTCCAGAGGAAAAGTTGCTGAGTTGCCGATTGTGACGGACTGACTCCGCCAAAAGAGAATTCTCCTTCTGGATGACAAGCCCCAGCATATCACAGGCAATATCCCTAGGCAGAACTAGAGATTATTGCATCCTTGTACCCAAAGAACCAGGCAACACCAGTCTTCAGGTATAAAATCAGAACTCTTTATTGTGGGACAAGTGTCTTCTTTTATAGGAAGGACATCACAGGGGGAAGGGTCGGTAGAGACAATACAGGTGACAGTGAGTCTGGGAGATAATCCAATAAAGGTGATTAGCTCTCCCTATACAGTGCCTTGAGTGCAAAAGGTGGAGGTGTGCAGAAGTTGGACTGTGTGCAAAAAAGGAGAAGCATGTGTAGAATTAGTGCATTGTACAAAAGGTGAACCGTGTGCAAAAAGTGGACCGTGTGCAAAATGTGAACCATGTGCAAAAGGTGTATTGTGTAAAGGAGGTCAACAGTGTGCAAAAGGTCGACAGTGTGCAAAAGGTAGACCATGTGCAAAAAGGTGTTTGTGCACAGAAAGTGGACCGTGTGCAGAAAGTGTATGAAAACAGTAAATAAAAGTATTTTAACTCTGAGCTTCATGTCACTGGACAACATCAACTGAGGGGTACAAATAGTGATGTCCTAAAGTCCATCCAAGTAGGTAGGGTGACTCTAGGATCCGTCACACCCATAGCAACCAATCAGATCGCTTCTTTCATTTTTCAGAGGACTTTTAAAAATGAAAGAAGCGATCTAATTGGTTGCTACGGGCAACTGGAAAACTTTTCTTCTGGACAGGTTTTGATAAATCTCCCCCTTAGAGAGTATAAAGAATATTAGAGAATAGATAAAAGAAAACAGATGAGAGAACCAGTGATTCACTATAAAATATTTATTAATAAAGAGAAGATTATTAAAGGCTATAGGGAGAGCGCTGGGCCCTAGCACTCTGCTTCCCCGTCACTCGTGCACACTGTGCTCATACAGACGAAGGAAACCGCCCCAAGTTTCCAAAACTAGTCGAGGGTATTGTGGACTATAGGAGCATTTGTAGTGATGTCACTACTCCTCACTTTGCTTTCATACAGCACAGCAGCTTGGTTGAGATGCCACCGGCCGGGGCGATCTCCTGCTGCATCACAGGAGAAAACTCCACGGACACAAGAGACGGAACCACCGCTCCAGAGTTGAAGGACCCTCCATACCATTAGTAACCGGTAATCAGTGCCACAACTATGGATTATTAACTCATGAACTCAGGTACCATTTCTCTACTTGAGACAAGAAAGCTCTGCTAACTATCAGTGCAGGATCACTGACAGATTGCTAAGCGCACTTGTAAAAACCACTTATGGTCCTCCAACTTTGTTGCTTATAGCTCTCTAACTTTGCTGTTTTTTTTTAAACGCGCAGTAGGCAATAATCTATTTATCTCAACGGGCATCACCCATAGCAACCAGCCACACGGACGGCGTCAACACACACAATTGCTGCCGAGCTGCGTAAGGTACGGGACCAACACACCAGCAGTACATCTATAAGTATATACAGTAAGAATTATAGACCATCCATTAACAACCATCCACTTTCTTGTACGTTTAACCTCCCTGGTGGTATGATTGTGTCTGGAAATTTGTACCAAAAGCGGTACAAATTTTTTCACTGAATTTCACATCTTCCCCCCGCCCATTTCACATCTCCCCGTCACATTCCCCCTCCCTTGTCACATTCCCCCTCTCCCTTGTCACATCCCCCCGTCACATTCTCCCCCCTCCTTGTCACATTCTCCCCCCTTGCCACATCCCCCCGTCACATTCTCCCCCTTATCACATTCCCCCCTGTCACATTCTCCCCCCTGTCACATTCCCCCCCTGTCACATCCCCCACCCTGTCACATCCCCCCACAGTCACAACCCCCCCTGTCACATCCCCCCCGTCACATTCCCCCCGTCACATTCCCCCCGTCACATTCCCCTCCTGTCACATCCCCCCCCGTCACATCGTCCCCCACCCCCCACATTCCCCCCCCCTGTCACATTCCCCCCTGTCACATTCCCCCCAGTCACATTTCCCTCCTGTCACATCCCCCCCCGTCACATCCCCCCCCCACATTCCCCCCCCCCACATTCCCCCCCCCTGTCACATTCCCCCCTGTCACATTCCCCCCCGTCACATCCCCCCACCCCCCACATTCCCCCCCGTCACATTCCCCCCCGTCACAATCCCCCCCGTCACATTCCCGTCCCCCCTGTCACATTCCCGCCCCCCCTGTCACATTCCCGTCCCCCCTGTCACATTCCCCCCCCCTGTCACATTCCCCCCCCCCCCCCTGTCACATTCATCCCCCCCCCCTTCTCACCTTGTCCTGCAGCAGTATACACTGGGTTTGCCCGACAGATTTCAAACCTAGTGTATTTGCTGCAGAACAAGCCCTTTCCCCTTCAGCCAATCACAGGGTTTACACCACTGTGGCCTGTGATTGGCTGAAAAGTGAAAGGTCCTGTAAGATGAATAGTGAAGAGAGCAGGGACCGGAGCGCACAGAGGGGAACGACATCTGCAGGGACCGGGATTAGGTGAGCAAAAGTTTTTTTTTATTTTACTCCTTTTTACTTTTACACTTAGCTCAGTGTTTTCTACCAGGGTGCCTCCAGCTGTTGTGAAACTACTACTCCCAGCATGCCCGGACAGCCTTTGGCTGTTCGGGCATGTTGAGAGTTGTAGTTTTGCAACAGCTGGAGGCCCCCTGGTAGGGAAACACTGACTTTTAGTATTTTTCTTTACCTGCTCTGGCCGCCCCCCGCAACGGGAGCCGACCAGAGCAGATAATCGCATGTTTTCCCGCGGGCCGCATCGCTATATCGCATTGCTTTTGCGATATATCGTGCAGCCCGTCCGGGAACTCTGCAATTCTACCCCGAGCGTGACTCAGGGTTACCGATCCTGGCAGGGAAAATTAACCCCGAGTCACGCTCGGGATTACCGCTCAGGAGGTTAATTCAGCTCAATCAAGCCTTCAGTCTAACCTCCAGCACTACTCTGCACACCTGTTTCCTAATAAAGTGTCAGTACTGAAACATCCTTCTGTCCTACAGAAACAGGTATGATCTTCTCTTTTCTCTCTCTGTATTAACCACACACACTCTCCAGCAGCGCATACCACTAATATATATATATTTAGTATCTCCTCTTATTACACAATATACGGGGACGTGTGCTGATTTGGTTTTGCTGCAGCTAGAGATATATACTCCATTCAATCCATTCTAGCGCTGGTGATATCCAGATATAAAATAGTAAAAATCAACAAATATAAGTCACATTGAAAATAGATTAGATACATTATACACTAGATAAGCGCTAGATGACTCCGTATAATAGTTGCTCGATGTGCTTGGAGTTACAGTCCTGTATTAAATAAGTTCTTATATGAGAACAATAAGGTGAGCCGGCATTGCACGGCTGTGAATGAAAAAAGTATATGATGTCGGCTGATAGCTGTGATCCCCGATCCTTGCTCTCACACAATAGGGAGAAGGAACAGTGAGATTCATAAAGATTACCTTTCTCCCGTGCGATCTGCAGTAATCAATGTTTTGAAGAATTGCAGCTCCAGCTGGTGACGGGATCTGTAGATAGATCACAACCGTCTATACACAGCGAGCTGTTGCCGGTAAGCTGATGGTAGTTGTTGTCCGGTACGTTGGCGCGTCCTCGTGGATTCACATCGCTTTGATGATGTAGGACCTGTTCCTCCAATATTCTGATAAAATTGTGTATAGTGCCAAATACCGCAGTCTGAGGCTAGGTATGCTGTATCCGCTGAATAGACGCATTTCGGACCTCTCAGTCCATTCTCCATAGTCTTAATGGTTTAAATCTCCAACCTAGTGACCTTTTATAGGCATCCTGTAATTTCTGAAGCCAGACCTGGAATCACTGGATGGGTACTCCCAGAAAAGAAAAAAGAAAACCTGGAAAAAGTTTAGATGAAGTCTGAAATAGAACTAGAGTAAGAATAGAGGAAAATAAGGAGAAAATGTAAGCACTAAGAAGTGAATAGAGATAATCATAATGTGGTAGGAATACAAATAATAGGATACTAATGCATACAATATCAGTGGTGATATGGATATGTGTATACTGTATATTGTGGTATGTCTTATCAGAAGTTAAAAAATGAATTAGATTTTTCTAAAAGAAAAAAATACTTAAAAGATTATTTAAAAAACATTTTATTTAAAAAAATTCCTTTCTAAAAAAAAACTTTTCTAAAAAATGTTTCTTAAGAAATTTATTTCAAAACATTTTCCTAAAAAAGGGGGGGGGGGAGAAGGCATCTGGGAACCTTATTAAATTATAAATCTTATCTGGGAACCTTATTAAATTATTATTTAATCATTTTTTTTAGAAAGGAATTTTTTTAAATAAAATGTTTTTTTAAATAATCTTTTAAGTATTTTTGTATTTTTTTTTTTTTTAGAAAAATCTAATTCATTTTTTAACTTCTGAGAAGACATACCACAATACACATATCCATATCACCACTGATATTGTATGCATTAGTATCCTATTATTTGTATTCCTACCACATTATGATTATCTCTATCCACTTCTTAGTGCTTACATTTTCTCCTTATTTTCTTCTATTCTTACTCTAGTTCTATTTCAGACTGTATCTAAACTTTTTCCAGGTTGTCGTTTTTCTTTTCTGGGAGTACCCATCCAGTGATTCCAGGTCTGGCTTCAGAAATTACAGGATGCCTATAAAAGGTCACTAGGTTGGAGATTTAAACCATTAAGACTACTGAGAATAGACTGAGAGGTCCGAAATGCGTCTATTCAGCGGATACAGCATACCTAGCCTCAGATTGCGGTATCTGGCACTATACACAATTTTATCAGAATATTGGAGGAACAGGTCCTACATCATCAAAGAGCTGTGAATCCACGAGGACGCGCCAACGTACCGGACAACAACTACCATCAGCTTACCTGCAACAGTTCGCTGTGTATAGACGGTTGTGATCTATCTACAGATCCCGTCACCAGCTGGAGCTGCAACTCTTTAAAAAACATGCACTTCTTTGTGCTTTAGTATTGACAAG
The DNA here is from genome assembly GCF_029499605.1 of Hyla sarda. Lineage (NCBI taxonomy): Eukaryota > Metazoa > Chordata > Amphibia > Anura > Hylidae > Hyla > Hyla sarda. The sequence goes on from NC_079193.1 coordinate 307,138,393, forward strand.
CTTATATATCATTTGGATGCACCTTATTACTATTATTGCTGCTATACTATTGTTATCCAGCATTGGATGGTTTATATACCTCCTTTGATGCACTTTATTAATGCTGCTATCATGCTATCAATCCCTTTTTAAAGGGAGTAGCAAGTATTTCTGGTATACCTTGTTGTACATTGCATGCTGCTTATTTATTTATTTATTCATGTGCATAGCCCCATTTCTGTCGGATTCCAGCATAGCACTTTCCATTTTATGTGATTTTATCTTTTGTCTTGCCTGTTATTGTATTTATGTCAATAATTTAAAGTGAGTAGATAATGAATAGTTTTCGAATCCTATTTTGATATTGTATATGTGTTCACTTATTCTTTTTTTCAAACTTCTCTTTGTTCGTCCGACATACTGCTTGTTGCGAGGGCATGTAATCAGATAGATGACTGAAGTACTCTCACAAGAAAGGAATTTTGTGATTTTTTGTGAATGAGAGCTGACTGTGAATGTGGCCTGCTCAGTTTTTTTAATGAAAATTAGTAATTTTGCAGTTTTGATATTTTACACATCTGAAAAAAACCTTCAGTGCCAACCATGTCTCTGAAGGGGTTTTGGTTCAGTTTACTGTTGGTTGTGGGTTCAATTTGAATCCCTAAATTTGGAGCTTTGGTATAAATCAATTTCGGTTTGTCTGGTAGAATTGGTGCTAATGCTTTGTCCTGTTTCAAAAGGGGCCAATGGTTCTTGATAATCTTCTTTATCTTTTTATAATGATTATTAAATGGAAGGATAATCCTCAAGTCCTGTTTTTTCTTCCTTTTGGTTGTTCGAAATAATCTTTGGGATTTGGTTTCCTTATTTTATCCAATGCTTCATCTAGAATTTTTTCAGTCTTCAGTTAATTAAAAAAGGCTTCTTCTTCAAATCTCTCTTCTTTAGTGCAATTTTGCTTTAATCTTCTAAATTACCCCTGTGGTACATTGATTAGCCAGCGTGGAAGGTGGCAACTATTAAAAAGTATGTATGACTTAATTTCAGTCGGTTTTTTGTATGTTTGACATTCAATTTTGTTGTCTTTTATAGTGATTAAAAGATCTAAAAATTCTACCTTTGAAGTACCTTTGTGGTGTAAAAATCAGATTAAAATTGTTATTATTTAAGGCAGGGGTCCTCAAACTTTTTAAACGGGGGGCCAGTTCAAGGTCCCTCAGATAGTTGAAGGGCCGGACTATAGATATCAAAACATGAACAAATTCCTATGCACACTTATATATCTTATTAGTGGACTACCACTTTAAGTACGCAGCACAGTCCCCCCCCCCCCCCCCCCCCCCCCACATTAGGTTGGCAGTATAGATCCCCCCACATTAGGTTAGAGTTCCCACAACTTAGAGTTGGCAGTACAGTTCCCCCATATTAGGGTTGGCAGTACAGTTCCCCCACATTAGGTGCAGTACAATTCCCCCACATTAGGTGCAGTACAATTCCCCACATTAGGTGCAGTACAATTCCCCCACATTAGGTGCAGTACAATTCCCTCACATTAGGTGCAGTACAATTCCCCCACATTAGGTGCAGTACAATTCCCCCACATTAGGTGCAGTACAGTTCCCCCACATTAGGTGCAGTATAGTCCCCCCACATTAGGTGCAGTACAATATCCCCACATTAGGTGCAGTATAATGTTCCCCCACATTAGGTACAGTATAATGTTCCCCCACATTAGGTACAGTATAATGTTCCCCCACATTAGGTGCAGTATAATGTTCCCCCAAATTAGGTGCAGTATAGCTCCCCCAAATTAGGTGCAGCATAGCTACCCACATTAGGTGCAGCATGTCCCCCCACATTAGGTGCAGTATAGATCCCCCAAATTAGGTGCAGTATAGCTTCCCACATTAGGTGCAGTATAATGTACCCCCACATTAGGTGCAGTATAATGTCCCCCCCCCATTAGGTGCAGTATAATGTTCCCCCACATTAGGGTCAGTATAGCTCCCATTAGGTGCTGCATGTACCCCCACATTAGGTGCAGTATAGATCCACCAAATTAGGTGCAGTATAGCTCCCCACATTAGGTGCAGCATGTTCCCCCACATTAGGTGCAGTATAGTTCCCCCACATTAGGTGCAGTATAGTTCCCCCACATTAGGTGCAGTATAGTTCCCCCACATTAGGTGCAGTACAGTTCCCCCACATTAGGTGCAGTATAGTTCCCCCATATTAGGTGCAGCATGTACCCCCACATTAGGTGCAGTATAGATCCCCCAAATTAGGTGCTGCATGTTCCCCCACATTAGGTGCAGCATGTTCCCCCACATTAGGTGCAGCATGCTCCCCCACATTAGGTGCAGTATAGATCCCCCAAATTAGGTGCAGTATAGCTCCCCACATTAGGTGCAGTATGTTCCCCCACATTAGGTGCAGTATGTTCCCCCACAGACATATAGCCTCCAGCGATACAGTGTATGGCTGGAGGCTGTATGCCTGTGTTTTGCCCCCACTTGAGTGCTCCGACCACCGCTCCTCCCATCCAGACATAGCAGTAAGTCCCGGGACCGAAAGAGCGGTGGTTGGAGCGCCGAAGCTGACGTGCCGCTGGTAACACTTACCTAGCTGGCCAGCGCACATCCTCATCACTGCCCCACTCCTCCGTGCTCTGTTGCTATGGGCACACGCATGGCATCAGTGACGTCCCTGCGTGCCCCACCTTCCCGGCGGCCCCTGTGATTTTAAAGTAAACGCGGGTCTCCGAGAGCGCATCCCTGTGTCCCGAAAACATCTTTCGGGACACAGGGATGTCCCAGGCAGCGGCAGGCCGGATAAATGTCCTCAGCGGGCCGCATGTGGCCCGCGGGTCTTAGTTTGAGGACCCCTGATTTAAGGATTCTAAAAATGTGTCTAATTGTGACCGCAATCCTCTCCACACCATTAAAATATCATTGATATATCTTCTCCAGAGGACCAGATTTGCGCCTAGGTGTGGGACTATGTAAAGCTGCTCCCAGTGACCTATAAAAAGATTTTCATAGCTGGGTGCAAATCTGGTCCCCATAGCGGTTCCGATCTTCTGTAGATAAAATTTCTAGTTAGAATAAAAATAATTGTGAAAAAAGATAAAATGTATGCTATCTGCTAAGAAACCAACCTGTAAGGGGAGGAGATCTCCAGTTTTAGTTAAAAAATTGTACGCTCCTTGGATGCCTAGATCATGGTTGATGCACTTATATAGTAAACTAACATCCAAGGTCCCTATGATCCAATCATCCTGCCATTCCAAGTCCTCCATTAGTTTAATAGTTTCCGTAATGTCTTTTAGATGGAATATTTTTTACATATGGTTGCAGGCATCTATCCACATATTGTGAAAGGTTCAAAGTTAATGATTGGATTCCGGAGATGATGGGCCTTTCCATCCCCTTTCAATTAACTCAAAACTTCAGAAAGAAAAATTATCCAGAAAAAATTCTAAATGAAGCATTGAATAAAATTAGAAAACAAAATGGCAAAGATTATTTCAACCAACCAAAGAAGAAAATACAGAAGAACAGAACTTGAAGTTTATCCTTCCATATAATAATCAGTATAAACAGATAGCGAAGATTATCAAGAACCATTGGCCCCTTTTGAAAAAGGACAAAGTATTAGCACCAATTCTACCAGACAAACCGAAATTGATTTTCACCAAAGCTCTGAACTTAGGGATTCAAATTGCACCCACAACAAAACAACCCATAATAAACCGAACCAAAACCCCGTCAGAGACATGGTTGGCACTGAAGGGTTTATTCAGATGTGGAAAATGTCAAAACTGCAAAATTACACATTTTCCTAAAAAAAAAAAATGAACAGGCCACATCCACAGTCAACTCTCATTCACATAAAATCACAGAATTTGTTTCTTGCGAGTGTACCTCCGTCATCTATCTGATTACATGTCCTTCCAACAAGCAGTATGTCAGCCGAACAAAGAGAAGTTTAAAGAAAAGAATAAGTGAACACATATACAATATCAAAATAGGATTCGAAAACTATTCATTATCTACACACTTTAAATTATACCACAATCAAAACCCCTCTGGATTAATTTTCACAGCACTGAAACAAGTAAAGAAGGATTGGAGCGGTGGCAATCATTGGATTGAAAGTAATACTATATATGACTTTCAAACATTGGCCGCATATGGACTAAGATTTAGAGTTCTTTGTTTTTTTTTTAACATAAGGTTCCCAGATGCCTTCTCCCCCTTCCCCCCTTTATTTAGGAATTAAAAAAAAAAAAACATTTTAAGATTTTTTTTAGAAGTTTAATAGAAAGGAATTTTTATTGCATTTTTTAAAATAATCTTTTAAAGCGTACCCGTCAGATCACTCAAAAAAACTAAACTGTTATATGTTGTTCAGTATCTCATCCTGATCATGTACATGTACTATGTATGTGTCTGTGACCTACATTTCTCTCAGAATTAGCTTTATTTCTGAAATAACTTAATTTTATCCCCCAGAAGCAGGGGGGCGGGTACTGACTGTGATAGCCACTCCCCCTCCTTCTCCTCAGTCCAGTGCTTACCCAACGAGGGTGTCTCCAGCTGTTGCAAAACTAAAACTCCCAGCATGCCTGCACAGCTAAATGATGTGTGGGCATGCTGGGAGCTGTAGTTTTGAAACAGCTGGAGGTAGCCCCCCTTTATCTCACACACACACACACACACACACACACACACACACACACACACACACACAGGCTTCATATATTCTTATACCTACACATTAGATAGACACACTGATATACACACATACACATATATCCACTAGTGTTGCTCGCGAATATTCGCAATTCAAATTTTATTCGCGAATATCGCATATTCGCGAATTCGCAAATATTCGCGAATATAGCGCTATATATTCGTAATTACGAATATTCGTTTTTTTTTTTTTTTTTCACAGTACACATCACAGTGATCATCCCTCTCTGCTTCCAGCTTATGTGGTGTAAGAAGGCAATAATACTACTGTGTGAGACTGGTGTGCGAATTTTCGCATATGTTAATTTTTGTATATACAAATTTTCGAATATGTTAATTTTCGCATGCGCGAATATTCGCATATGCGAAAATAAAACGAGACTATTACGAATATACGAATATTCGCAAATATGACGAATATTCGTCCATATATTCGCGAATTCGAATATGGCCTATGCCGCTCAACACTAATATCCACACACACACACACACACATGCTTGGACACTTACTTTTTCATCTGCAATGCATGTTTCTGCCTCTCTCATTGATGTCTGCTGTGTGAGAGCCGGCAGCAGTCTTCCTGCCCCTCCCCCTCCCCTTCTCTTCACATGAGTCTCTGCAGTGTGTACAGCCCCTCCCCCCCTCCAAAATGTCCCAGAGTCCAGGATGAAGCAGTGTTCACAGAAGCACTGAATGCATTCCAGGAGGCAGAGGGGGCAGTTCTTTGACTGGCTTTTTCACTATGAAATACTGAAAATTTTCTAATGAAAGCAATTGCAAAACCTATTGGTTATACATGCTTTACAACATATCAAATGTTTTTATATCTGACAGTGTCTATTTAAGTAATTTTTTTAGTAAAATCTAATACATTTTTTAACTTCTGAGAAGACCTACCACAATATACACATATCCATATCACCACTGATATTGAATGCATTAATATCCTATTATTTGTATTCCTACCACATTATGATTATCTCTATCCACTTCTTAATTTTCTCCTTATTCTACTATATTCTTACTCTAGTTCTATTTCAGACTGTATCTAAACTTTTTCCAGGTTGTCGTTTTTCTTTTCTGGGAGTACCCATCCAGTGATTCCAGGTCTGGCTTTAGAAATTACAGGATGCCTATAAAAGGACACTAGGTTAGAGATTTAAACCATTAAGACTACTGAGAATAGACTGAGAGGTCCGAAATGCGTCTATTCAGCGGATACAGCATACCTAGCCTCAGACTGCGGTATTTGGCACTATACACAATTTTATCAGAATATTGGAGGAACAGGTCCTACATCATCAAAGCGCTGTGAATCCACGAGGACGCGCCAACGTACCGGACAGCAACTACCATCAGCTTACCTGCAACAGCTCGCTGTGTATAGACGGCTGCGATCTATCTACAGATCCCGTCACCAGCTGGAGCTGCAACTCTTCAGAACATCGATTACTGCAGATCGCACGGGAGAAAGGTAATCTTTATGAATCTCACTGTTCCTTCTCCCTATTGTGTGAGAGCAAGGATCGCGGATCACAGCTATCAGCCGACATCATATACTTTTTTCATTCACAGCCGTGCAATGCCGGCTCACCTTATCGTTCTCATATAGGGACTTATTTAATACAGGACTGTAACTCCAAGCACATCGAGCAACTATTATACGGAGTCATCTAGCGCTTATCTAGTGTATAATGTATCTAATCTATTTTCAATGTGACTTATATTTGTTGATTTTGCCTATTTGTATGTGCACAGTGTGCACGAGTGATGGGGAAGCAGAGCGCTAGGGCCCAGCGCTCTCCCTATAGCCTTTTATAATCTTCTCTTTATTAATAAATATTTTAGAGTGAATTGCTGGTTCTCTCATCTGTTTTCTTTTATCTATTCTCTTACATTTTTTATTCTCTCTAAATGCTTACTTCATTTTCTGGTCACCCTTTCATACAGTATAACCAGAACATCTATTTACACTACACCCTATTCTATTCACATTCATTCATCATTGACTCTGCATTGACCTCTGCAGACTATCAAACAAACACTCTTTAAATATTTTTGCTATTTTTCTCTTACATTGCTTCCTTACACTTTTATAGATGTGACTGGTGACAGGTGCACAGCCCAGGATCCTTTCACCTTGCACCATGTAGCATATAAAACATTTACATTGTATCTATATTACGGTATTCTACTTCTTTATCCCTATCATAAAATGGTTGTTTGGCTTGGCTAAATATTGAAGCTGAAGAGCCCTCTAGTGGATATACAGTGACCCCTCGACTTATGATGGCCTCGACATATGATCATTTCAACATATGATGGCCTCTCAGAGCCCATCGTATGTTGAAGGCAGCCTCGACATATGATGCTGCTGTGTGTCGGGGCCATCGTACAAACAGCTATCTGACAGCGCTGACAACTTCAGCAACTGACAGATAGTTGTTTAATGTGCCCTGTGTGCCCTGTTCTGCCTCCTGTTACTCACATGCTGTCCTGCTAACTCACGCAGGCTTCCACTGTGAGCTCCGTGTAAGCCCTGCCCCCCCCCCCCAGTGCAGCCATAGCCAATAGCCTGCAGCATCTTGCTGCAGGCATCCAATGAGCTGCTGGCTGCCCTCCCCTTCCTTTCCTATAGAGCTGTAGTCAGCAGGATTGTAATGGAGGACATTCTGTCCGCCCTGAAGGTATTTAAAGAACTGTACAGTACTGTATGCGATGTCACACATCACATACAATACATATACACACTATACACCCCATACATCAATGTTTCCCTATCTGTGTGCCTCCAGCTGTTGCAAAACTATAACTCTCAGCATGCCCAGACAGTCAATGGCTGTACATGCATGCTGGGAGTTGTAGTTGTGCCACAGCTGGAGGCACCCTGGTTTGTTAAACACTCCCCATACACTCCACATACAATGGTCATCCCAGAACCAATTAGCAGTTTCCCATAGAGATATGTATTCAACATACAATGGTTCCGAGGCCCCAGAACCAATTACCATTTTTACATAGACATATGTACTCGACATATGATGGTTTCAACATATGATGGTTCTCCTTGAACCAATTAATATCATATGTTGAGGGACCACTGTATTGTATAATGATGGTGTTAGTACTTGTGCTGCATAATCCATTACTGCAGAGTTGCAGCTGACATTGAACTAGTATATTTTCACATATGTCTATCTTCCTCTTTCAAGCTGTATAGAACTTTTTTTGTGTGTTATGTAAAATAGACGCAGTCTTTTAATTCAGCAACGTGTTGTTATGTACTCTGTGTCCACTAGATGTCTCTCTAGGGCAGTGAAAATAAAATGCATGTACTTCTCCAGTTTTTATTACACCATGTGTGGCAAAGCTTCTACATTTGTTTTCCTTACCATGTCTCTAAATAAAGGACTTTAAACTGTGATAAGTATTATGTTGGAGTCTAGCCAGGTGATCTTTTTTTAGTGAATTGCAGGGATGTGACTCCACCCCTCTCTCTGCAAAGCCAGATAATTCATAGGAAATGTAGATAGCATTAAAAAATTATTTCAGTGGGTAAGTAGAAAACAATATGCTTGAAACCCCATGCCTGCCACATAAGCTAAAACAGGTAAGCACTAGGCATGCAAAAGAACTTCTTCACTATTCTCTAAAAATAGCCGGTGCTGTACCAGATCCCTCACCTGCCCCAATCTCTCACCGCTGCTGTTTTGCATTCACCCAGTACCCACAGGAGTCCAGGGACAGGACAATAGGTAGGCAATAGTAGGCATCTGCCTTTCATGCAGTCACCTATTCAGCCAAGAAAACAACACTTGCACCTGGAAATGCAGCACACTGGGTCCAACTCCTCAGACAAAATGAGCACTGCTTCCCACTGCATGTGCGTCCTTAGGACATGCATGCTGTTAAAAGCTGTGATGGAGAAATTGCTCCATTATATAATTTTGTATGCTGCTGTTAGTAGAGGACCTATCTACTTATTAGATACACCCTACTGGGGGACCTATTTACATACTGGGGGGCCAATCTACTTACTGGGAGCCCTATATACATACTAGGGAAACCCACTGGACCTACTGGGGAACTTATCCACCTACCTACTGGGGGGTCCTACCTACCTACTAAGGTGGGGGCATATTACCATTTAGAGCATTACGGGGAATGACAGGATGACAATGGAAAAGCACAGAGTGTAAGATGTCTAGAATCATAATTGGAGAAGTCTTTGTAGTGGTCAAGACTCAGGTCAGAGAATACATAACCATTGAGTCACTGGATGTAACTGTACTGTAATTATTTATGAGGTCTGTAGAGCCTGGGTAGTACTGGTATCTGCCTTTATATGGTCATTGTATGGGGGGATTTTTGGTCTGGGTATAGTATGTTCACTTTAATAATAGAATAGTGGCATCACTGTGTAGTGGTAATTTGTGATATGACATGTGAGATGATTTGACAGTATTATTTGTCCCTTGTATAGTAGTATTATTGGTAATGTTAATCTTGGAATACTGGAATTTGTTAAATAGGAGTATGGAGGTAATATTCAGTCATTATGCAGTAGTAATATGTGTTCACAATGTGGCAGTGTTATTTGTCCTTTATATATTAGTATTATTGGTAATGATAATTTTGGAATACTGGAGTTTGTTTCATAACATTTTGGTAATACTTTTCTATAGTGGTTTATTGGTAATGATGGTCTGGTATACTGGGATGGATTCAGTAACAGTGTGATGGTATTATTCAGATATTGTGAAGTGGTAATATTTATGATGTGGTGATGGTATTTGTTATCCCTTGTACACTGGTATTATTGGTCTTGGTATACTGGGACACGGTAGTTGACACTGTGACAGTAATATGTATGGTGATATTCTTTGCTTTTTATATACTGGTATTATTTGGTAACTAAGAGTTTTATTTAAATGTTTACAGGATTATCACACATAGAACTTGCTTTATAGCTATGTTGTGAATATATACTGGGTATATATATATATATATATATATATATATATATATATATATATATGGGGGGAAAATATTTCTTTATAGACCCTAGCGGTGACAGATCATACATCAGTTTGGGGCTCATTGTTCTGGCCTGGGGGTGTTAAGAAAATCACAGGAAATGGAAGGTTGGGGGGGGGGGTATGTGCCTTATTTGCCTAGGGCACCAAAATACAGTGAAAGAAAAAATTATTTTGTATGCTTGCCCACTTTTTAATGATATGTTTAATGAACAGTGAGAGACAGTATAAGACTGGGTTCACATATGTCCGGCATCCGGCATAGGTGAACTCGGCCTAAATCTCGACGCAACTGATGCCACAACTGATGACAACTTGTCATCATTTGTATGGCATCCAGCTTCCATTGTTTCTGGGCAACAGACAGGGAAATGCAGCAAGTTCCGGAGGTGCCCTCCGGCACACGCAACCATTCGGTGTCAAAATTGAGATGCTGGATGATTGTGAACTGTCCTATTCAAATGAATAGGATCAGTTCTAGCATCAGGAAAACTGTGCCAGATGCCGCACATATGTGAACCCAGCCTAACAAGAAAAGAAAAAAAAATTAAAGCATTTCTAATAAGCTATGAATTTACATTTAAATGAGTGAACTAAGTATTTCTTCCCATATCAATTTGCAAGATTTCTGCCTCCTAGGTTTCTTCTATATAGGTAATCAGCTGAGATTAGAAGCACTCTCTTAAAGGGAGTGCTACTAATCTAAGATCAGATTCCAAACTCTCCACCCTAGCCAAGACCATAGAGCTCTCCAAGGATCCAAGCATTCCCCTTGCTCAATAAAGCACATGTACAGGCCTGTCTGAAGTTTGCCAATGAACCACTGAATAATTTAGACATTCAATGGCAAACTTCAGACAGGCCTTTACATCTGCCGGCACCTAATCTAATGATGATGCTGTATGGCATTGTTGTGTGGCAATTTAGGATTCAAGTCCAGTATGCTATTCTTCTTGTGGTATATTATCATGATGTTACACTGTATTTTTCTTTTCCAACCCAAAAAAAACTATTTGTCAAAATAAATTTTACATTGTGGTTATGGTGTTATTTGATGTGGCCCTAGGTAAACTCTATGACCTTCAGAAACATTTTATATGTTTAAAGGCAAATTGTGCCACTATATTATAATGCAGGAATATAAATTCCATGAATGTGATTACATCTTTACAATGACAAAGGACACCAGCGTGAAATCAGTTCATTTCTGGAAATGACTTTATTAATTACAATAAGCCCTTGCTCCTTGATGCACAGCAATACAGATTTACAGACATCTGGTCATAATTATCTTACACAAGCAGCAGCACCAGCACTTTAATTAAATCATCAGGAAACATTATCATTCAATTATTTGATAAAACCAACCAAACATCCAATAGTCTCCAGAAAGTTATTAGAGGAAAAATGCTGGTTAAAAATGTAATCATTAAAGGGGTGTTTCGGACAATCCTATTTTTTTATTGCCTTGGTGTACAGTAAAAATACAAAATAAACTACACTAGTCTACCCTGATCCCCCACCACTACCATTATAACTATATATATATATATATATATATATATATATATATATAATGTCTTGGTATTATTTGGTCATCTTAGTGTAGCTTAAATGGGTACTCCGCCCCTAAACATCTTATCCCCAATCCAAATCTGGGGACCCCGCAATTTCGGCTGCTGCACCACAGATATTACACCCCAGATATATTTTTTTCAATATTGTTTTGTTCTCAAACCCCCTTCCCTCCCTGAGACTTACAGGATGCTGTAGGACCTGTGGATGGGTAAAGGACCTGTGATGATGTCACAATCATGTGACCAGGCGGAGCTCAGCCATTCAGGATGGTGGTTGAAGGACCTGATGACTTGTGTATACAGAAATCTGCACCTCTCTACACCAAAGCAGTAAGGAGATAACATGAGGAAGAGGTTTGTTACAGTGTTTCCCCAAAGCAGTAAAGAGATTACATGAGGAGGAGGTTTATTACAGTGTTTAACCCCAGTAGTAATAATATTACATGAGGAGAGGGTTTGTTGCAGTGTGTCACCCCAGTAGTAATGATACTACATGAGGAGGAGATTTGTTACAATGTGTCACCCCAGTAGTAATAATATTACATGAGGAGGAGGTTTGTTACAGTATGTCACTCCAGTAATAATGATATTACATAAGGAGAGGGTTTTTAAGGGTAGGTTCAGAATAGGGATCGACCGATTATCCGTAAGGACGATATTATCGGCCGATAATCACGATTTTGGGCATTATCGGTATCGGCAATTACCTTGCCGATAAGCCGATAATGCCCCGCCCCCACACCGCCCCGACCCGCCGCACCGCACCCCTGACCCGCCGCGTCGCACCCCCCACCGCCCCGGCCCCATTGCCTCCCCCATCCCCGGTTTTATAATTACCTGTTCCCGGAGCCCACGCTACTTCTTGCTCCTGCTGCATTACGCTGTGCGCAATGACGAGTGACGTGACGTGTGCGACGTGATGTCACCGTCAGTGCGCACAGTGACAGTTCAGGAGGACGCTACCGGAGCCAGATGTGGAGTGGACCCTGGGAACAGGTAATTATAAAACCGGGGATGAGGGAGGCAATTGAGCCGGTGCGGCGGCGGCGGTCGCGGTGCGGTGCGGTGCGGCGGGGGGAGCGGTGGCGGTGATAGGTCTCAGGACCCCCGGACAGGCAGGGGGAGAGAAGCGGGTGGCCGCAGCGGCCTATGGCACCGCAAAAGCCACTGCAGTGCATTGATTTAAAGCGCCCGCTTTAAATCAATGATCTGCTGCGGTGTCGCGGGGGGATAAATAGCCAATAACTTATACCGGAATATCGGTATAAGTTATTGGCTATCGGCCCTAACCTCCACCGATTGTCGGTATCGGCCCTAAAAAAAACTATATCGGTCGATCCCTAGTTCAGACGAGCAAATCCCCAGCATATTTTACACTATGGATCAGCCACTGAAGGACCACTACATGGTGCCTTTAGATGTGCCTGCTCAGAGTGGCAATACGCTGCTACGAGCAGACACACTGCGTTGTGCAAGTCGCCGCACGCATGCACAGTATACTCGCACATCGTGGCAGGTCTCGACCTAGCTCCTGGAGCAGGGGGAAGCGGCCGTGATGTGTGCAAGTACACCGCGCATGAGCGGCGACTCGCAAATCGCTTCAGTGTGTCTGCTCATAGCGGGCACATCTAAAGGCACCATGTAGTGGTCCTTCAGTGGCGGATCTGCAGCGTAAAGTACGCTGTGGATCCGCTCGTCTGAACGTACCCTTACAGTGTGTCACCCCAGTAGTAAGTAGATTACATGAGGGGGAGGTTTGTTACAGTGTGTCACCCCAGTAGTAATGATATTACAGGAGTAGGAGGTTTATTACAGTGTATCACTCCAGTAGTGAGGTGATTACACAAGGATGATGTTTGTTACAGTGTGTCACCCCAGTAGTAATGATATTACAGGAGTAGGAGGTTTATTACAGTGTATCACTCCAGTAGTGAGGTGATTACATAAGGATGATGTTTGTTACAGTGTGTCACTCCAGTAGTAAAGTGATTACATGAGGAGGAGGTTTGTTACAGCATGTCACCCCAGTAGTAAGGTGGGGTGTGCCAAAGGGTGCAGTACATGGTGCCTCAAAATTAGCTTTTACCTAGGGTGCACAGACTCTAGGATGGGGATTCTGCAACTCTGACCCCCATATATCCAGACCATTTTCCCTGGTTCCCCAGGAAAATTATGGGGAAAGAGCACGTGCGGCGCTGATGAGCATGGAGCCGGGATCTAAAGAGGCCTACTCAGATTCAGGTACTGCACTCCTTCCCCTCTACAACTCTTTGTCACCCTCTGTCACCCCTGTACACCCCTCTGTCACCCCTTAAATCTAGGTATTAGAGATAGGCGTATCGAAGCTGATAAAGTCGAATTTGTACCAAATTTCATGAAAAATTTTATTCTGAACGAATCCGCTTCGTGGTAACAAATCGCTTAATTCACTCCATTTTGTATGGGCCGGGGGGCTAAAATGGCGGCTACGCATGTGAGGACATGGGGCAAGAATGTCTGGGAAGGTGGGAAGGCAGGTAGGTGGGATCACCCTGAATCACATGGCGGCATGCAGCCTATCAGCAGCCCTATATATTCGGCAGCCATTGATGAAGGCGGGTATTTCCTGGACGTTTTGCTGAGAGAGCAGAGACTGTGTGTGCGCACTAATCACCGTTACTGACAATACAAATCAGCAAACAATCAGCGGCGAATCCATTCACCTCCATATTCTGGGCACTCTACAACCCCATGGAGTGCAGAACCCGCACATTGAGTATTGAGAGTTTAGTAGCATATTTGCTTAAAATTAAAGTCTATGCGGGAGATTTATCAAAACCTATGTAGGGGAGATTTGGAGCAGTTGCCCATAGCAACCAATCAGATTGCTTCTTTCACTTTTCAGTGGCCTATTTAAAAATGAAAGAAGCAATCTGATTGGTTGCTATGGGCAACTACACCACTCTTACTCTACACAGGCTTTAATAAAACTCCCCTTATATATTTTACACTACAGTAGAAAGATGATGGAAGACGGCCCTCCAATCATGTGGTGTCCAAAAAGCGTAAAGTATTAGCCCATCAATATACAAGGTGAGGCAACATTTTGACCTGACAATAAGGTCTTTCTCAAGCATCACCTTGTATATTGATGGGCCAATAAAACTTCATGCTTTTTGAAGCCTGGCACTCATGGACTTGGAAGTTTCTAATACTGTGCGCTACCTTCTTTCTATATATTGTACACTACAGTGATATTTAACCCCATAACCCCTTAAGGACCTTAAGAGTCATCCTTTTTTTTGCAATTCTGACCACTGTCACTTTATGCATTAATGACTCTGGGTTGCTTTTACTTTTCATTCTGATTCTAAAATTTTTGTTAACATAGTGGTAAATTTTCTGCGTTATTTGCATCCTTTTTTGGTGAAAAATCCCCAAATCCCCAAAAATGTAAGGAAAAATGGACATACCAAATAAATTATATATTGACTCACATATATAATATGTCCACTTTATGATGGCATCATAAAGTTGTCATGTTTTTACTTTTTGAAGACATTAGAGGGCTTCAAATTATAGCAGCAATTTTCCAAATTTTCAGGAAAATTCAAAATCTGAATTTTTCAGGGACCAGTTAAGTTTGAGATGAATTTGAGGGGCCTTTCAGTGAGCAATCCCCCATAAATTGCCCCATTATAGAAACTGGATGCCTCAAAGTATTCAAAATGACATTCAGAAACGTTGTTAACCCTTTAGGGGTTTCACAGGAATAGCAGCAAAATGGAGGAGAAAAATCTAAATAAAAAATGTTCTCGTAGCCCCATTTTTTTTTTCATTTTTACAAGGGGTATAAGGAGAAAAAGCCCCCAAAATTTGTAACCCAATTTCTCTCAAGTATGTAAATACCTCATATGTGGATGTAAAGTGCTCTGCGGGTTCGCAACATGGCTCAAGAGGGAAAGATCAACTGTGGGAATTAGGAGAAAGAATTTTGCTGTCATGGTTTTAGGGGGGTCATGTTGTATTTAGGAAGCCCCCATGGTGCCAGAACAGCAAAAAAAAACAAAAAAAAAAAACATGGTACACTATTTGGGAAACTACACCCCTCAAGGATTTTTTCAAGGAGTAAAGTGAGCCTTAGTGTATTCACGTGTTTGGCGACTTTTTGTTAAAGTTTCTAAACTGCGGACCACCTGATCTCTGATCAAACTTATTTTCTGCATCAATGGAGACCTATATGACCCGGAATTGACGCAAATGGATGATCTGAATTAACCAGCGACATGGGGGGGTCTTGGGACCCCCATCCGTGATGTCACGGGCTGCCTACTGAACGATTTCAGGAGGCATCCCGGTCCAGTCCCCACCCGGCAAGCATCGGGGACTGAAAAACCGTAGGGCGTACCTGTACACCCTGAGTCCTTAAGGACTTGGGAACAGGGGTGTATTTGTACGCCCTGCATCCCTAAGAGATTAACAACACAGGACATAAATGTACGTCCTGGTGCCCTGGTACTTAACGCACCAGAACGCACATTTACTTCCTGTACATGACCGCAACCACTCCGAGGTGTTCGTGTCATGTGCAGAAGGTTAAGGCTGCTATCAGCAGCCAGGGACCCGTCGGTAATGGCGGACATCAGCGATCATACTGATGTCCACCATTAACCCCTCAGATGCAATGATCAATACAGATCATGGCATCAGCGGCAGTGTGGTTGGTAAAATGGATCATTGGATAGCCCGCGGCGCTGCTGCAGAGATTCAATCATCCATAATAGTGGATGGAGATCCCCTCACCTGCATCCATCTGTCTCCTCAGGTCTTCTGCTCTGGTCTGAGATCGAGCAGACCAGAGCAGAAGATCGCCGATAACAGTGATCAGTGTTATGTCCTATGCATACCACTGAACATTAGTAGCAATTAAAGGGGTATTCCAGGCCAAAACTTTTTTTTATATATCAACTGGCTCCAGAAAGTTAAACAGATATGTAAATTACTTCTATTAAAAAATCTTAATCCTTCCAATAGTTATTAGCTTCTGAAGTTGAGTTGTTGTTTTCTGTCTAACTGCTCTCTGATGACTCACGTCTCGGGAGCTGTGCAGTTCCTATGGGGATATTCTCCCATCAAGCACAGCTCCCGGGACGTGATATCATCATTGAGCAGTTAGACAGAAAACTTCAGAAGCTAATAACTATTGGAAGGATTAAGATTTTTTAATAGAAGTAATTTACAAATCTGTTTAACTTTCCAGAGCCAGTTGATATATATATAAAAAAGGTTTTGCCTGGAATACCCCTTTAAATAATTTCTATTAATAGAACCCTATGGGGACTATTAAAGTGTAAAAAAAAAATAGTTTAAAAAAATTTCAAAAATCCCCTCCCCCCAATAGAAAAGTAAGTCATCCCTTTTTCCCATATTACACATTCAGAAAGTGTAAAAAAAACATTTATAAACATATTTGGCATTGCTGCATGCATAAATGTCCGAACTATCAAAATGTAATGTTATTGATCCTGTATTATACTGTCACATAATAGTCATAAAAAAATTTAAAGTTTTGTATATGCAAATGTGGTATCAATAAAAAGTACAGATCACGGCGCAAATAATGAGCCCTCATACCGCCGCTTATACAGAAAAATTTTAAAGTTATAGGTCATCAAAACAGAGGGATTTTAAACATACTAATTGTAACACTCACGTTTCAGAAGACAGCAACACTGGTGGATGTGGATCCGCTGGACCTGTGTGGCAGATGACTCGGACCGCACCAGGGAGCGGAGTCTAAGGTGCCGTTGGTTTTCACCAGAGCCCCCCACAAAGCGGGATGGACTTGCTGTGGCAGGCGGCACCCAGGTCGCTACCCCTGGCATGGCTCGAACACACAGGCAGCTGAGGAAATGCGAGGCACAGGAGGGATAAGGCAGCTTGTAGTCTGGATAGCAGAAGGTCAGGGCAGGCGGCACAGTAGTGTAGTCAAGAAGGTCAGTAGGCAGGCAGCAAGGGAGCAAGGTCAAAGTCACAAAGCAAGGGATCAGATACATGGCAAGGTAATACTGAGGAACGCTTTCTCTAAAGCACAAGGCAACAAACATCCCACAGGGGAGTGAGGAGGGTGGAGGAATTTATAAATGAGCCACAGGTGAATTACACTAATGAGCATACTGGCCCTTTAAATCTTTATGCTCCAGCGCGCGCATGCCCTAGGGGACGAGGACACGCACGCCGGAGCAGAGAGGCAGAGGCGGAGGCAGGATAAAAACCAGAAAAGTGATGGACTGGGGCTTGCATGCGGGCACATCCCATGAGGTGAGTCCCAGCCCCCTTGGCAGCAGCAGATAAGGGGACCATGCGCTCACGGCCAGCGTGTGCGACCGGAGCGCATAACGTAACAGTACCCCCCCTTGGTCTCCCCTTTTACGAGAGAGGAAACTCCTGAGAAGGTCACGGTCCAGGATATTCTCCTCAGGCTCCCAAGATCTCTCCTCAGGACCGTAACCCACCCAGTCAACCAAAAAAAATTGTTTACACAGTTTTTGTCGCAAGAATCTGTTTAACTTTGTAGATGTCAGAAGAGCCGGAGACAGGTGTGGGGACAAGATTCTTCCAAGAT
Organism: Hyla sarda; assembly: GCF_029499605.1. Taxonomy (NCBI): domain Eukaryota; kingdom Metazoa; phylum Chordata; class Amphibia; order Anura; family Hylidae; genus Hyla; species Hyla sarda. The sequence goes on from NC_079193.1 coordinate 307,156,344, forward strand.
TACATAGTTTATGACAAGAGGCTTGAGGAGAGAGACGTGGAAGGAATTGGAAATACGTAAAGTAACAGGTAGAAAGAGTTTGTAGGAGACTGGATTGATTTTTTGTAGAATCTGGAAGGGACCAAGGTAGCAGGGACCGAGCTTGTAACAAGGGATCTTGAAGCGGATGTAGGAAGTCTTCTACTTTTATCCGCTTGCTCCTTCATGCGTGAAGAAGCCTGGGATAACGACTGTCGGGTCTGTTGCCAGATGGTAGAGAATTCACGGACCAGCTCATCAACAGCAGACACACAGGAGGAGACTGGGAGATGAAGAAGAAAACGGAGATGGGTTCCGTAGACAACAAAAAAGGGGGAGGACCTTGTGAACTTCGAATCCTTATGATTATATGAGAATTCAGCCCAGGGGAGAAGGTCGACCCAATCATCTTGGCGAGCTGAAACAAAATACCGAAGATAAGTCTCAAGGATTTGATTAACCCTCTCCACCTTACCGTTGGACTGAGGGTGGTAGGCCAAGGAGAAGTCCAGATTGATGTCCAGACGGTTACAAAGTGTGGGATAAACTGATGATAAAAGTTAGTGAATCCCAGAAAGCGTTGACTAGCACATAGGCCAGAAGGACAAGGCCAATCCAATACTGCAGACAATTTATCTGGATCCATCTGCAGGCCCTGGTGAGAGACAATGTAGTCAAGAAACGGAAGACAAAATTTCTCGAACAGGCATTTCTCCAGTTTGGCAAAGAGATGATTCTTCTGTTGAAGAACCAGATGAACATGGGAACGATGCTCCTCTAGGTTGGAAGAGAAGATCAGGATGTCATCTAGGTATACAACAACAGGTGTAAAGAAGATCACGAAAGATATCATTGACAAACTCTTGAAAAACAGCTGGAGCATTGAAGAGACCAAAAGGTATTACAAGATACTCCAAATGTCCATCACGGGTATTGAAAGCCGTTTTCCATTCATCTCCCTTGCGGATACGAATAAGGTTATATGCAACGCCTAAGTCCAATTTGGAGAAGACCTTGGCACCACGTAGACGTTCAAAAAGATATGAGATAAGAGGTAGAGGTTAATGGTTCTTGAATTTGTCATGTCCCCTGTAGTCAATACATGGACAGAGTGAGCCATCCTTCTTCCCTACAATGTAGAAACCTGCTCCAGCAGGAGAAGAGGACTTACGGATAAATTCCTTTTGGAGATTCTCCTGGATATACTCAGCCATGGCTTTGGTCTCAGGAACTGATAGAGGGTAAATCCTCCCATGAGGAGGAGTGGTACAAGGCAAAAGATCAACAGGGCAATTGTAAGGTAGATGTGGAGGCAGAGACTCAGCCTGTTTCCCGCAGAAAACATCAGAGAAATCTTGGTAAGGTGGCGTCAGGCCAGGTAAAGGTGGAAGAAAAGAAACAACTTTACGCAGACTGGTTGGAGGCAAAAATTTTAACAGGATTATCCCCAGCAAATTATTTCTCCAGTTCTCCAATCCAGTTGTGGGGAATGGTGTTGTAGCCAAGGAAGGCCATGAAGAATCTCTGAAGTACAGTGTGGCAGAACATAGAATTCAATCTTTTCTTTATGCGATACTCCCACTTGCATGACGAGAGATTTAGTACTGAAGTGAAACTTACAGTCCACATTTTGTCCATTAACAGAGGAGATGAACAAGGGCTTGGCAAGCCGATCAAGGGGAAGATGATACTTGTGGACTAAAACTGCATAAATAAAGTCATCTGCTGATCCAGAATCCAAAAATGCTGTAACGCTGAAGGAAAACTTGGCTGAAGCGAAGACTTGTACAGGAATAGTTAAGCGTGGAGAGGTAGTTTTCACACCCGGAGACGCCTCTCCCATGTACCCTAGGTGGGGGGGAACTGTACAGTCCTTGAGAAAGTGCTTCAGGCTAGCACAATACCAGCACAAATTATCATTGCGTTGTTGCGATCTCTCCTGTTGCGTAAGACGAGAACGATCTCCTTGTATAACCTCTTCGGCAAGAAGGCGCAGGAAACTGAAGAGGTGGACGTTGAAACATGGGTGTCAGGCGGGAAGGTTCCCTCTCTATGCACAGTTCCTGTTGTCTCTCAGCAAAATGCACATCAATGCTTGTGGCCAAGTGGATAAGTTCTGTCAAAGAAGATGGAGGATCACGTGCTGCAAGGACATCTTTAATCTTGCTTGACAGTCCTTTTTTGAATGTGACGCACAAGGCCTCATCATTCCAGGCAAGTTCAGAGGCTAGAATGTGGAATTGAACCGCGTAGTCACCAACGGTAGAATTCCCTTGACAGAGGTTCAGCAACGTCGTCTCAGCTGAAGATTCACATGCGGGTTCCTTAAAGACAAAGAAATTCTGCCAAGAAGGCCGACAAATTGGAGGATACTGGATCACCACGGTCCCAAAGGGGTGTAGCCCAAGCCAGGGCTTTTCCGGACAGTAGACTAATGACAAAGGCCACCTTACTATGTTCCGTCGGAAACAGTTCAGACATGAGCTCCAAGTCCATGGAGCACTGTGTAACAAAGCCTCTGCATGACTTGGAATCCCCATCATACTTGGGAGGTAAAGGCAGGCGTAACTGGGAGCCAAAAGACACTGCATGCGCTGGAGGTGGGAGTGGGCCAGATTGTGGATTGCAAGGCCAAAAGCTTTTGCATCATAGCTGAAAGTTGAGAAAATTGCTGCGCCTGTCAGGCCAACTGCTGTGACTGATGTACCACAACGGAGGGAAGATCCGCGACTTCAGACAGGGGTACCTCAGCGGCATCCATGGCCAGATTTTACTGTAAGACTCTGTTTCAGAAGACCAAAACACCGGTGGATGTGGATCCGCTAGACCTGTTTGGCAGATGACTCGGACCGTACCAGGGAGCGGAGTCTAAGGTGCTGCTGGTTTTCACCAGAGCCCGCCGCAAAGCGGGATGGACATCAGCTGCACCCAGGTCGCTACCCCTGGCACGGCTTGACCACACAGGCAGCTGAGGAGATGTGAGGCACAGGAGGGATAAGGCAGCTCGTAGTCTGGAAAGCAGAAGTTCAGGGCAGGATATCATTTTTATCACAGAATAAAGAAAACATGTCATTTTTACCGTAAACTGTACAACGTGAAAACTAAACCTTCAAAAATTTGCAAAATTGCGGTTTTCTTTTCAATTTGTCCACACAAATTGTTTTTTTTTTTATTTCGCCATATATTTCATGGTAAAATGAGTGATGTAATTACAAATGACAACTGGTCACGCAAAAAACAAGCCCCCATAATAGTCAGTGGATGAAAATATAAAAGAGTTATGATTTGTAGAAGGTGAGGAGGAAAAACGAAAATGCAAAAATAAAATTGGCTGTGTCGTTAAGGCCAAAATGGGCTGTGTCTTTAAGGGGTAAAAAAAAAATGCTCTTACTTACAGATGCTCTTCATATGTCCAAAGAAAATGCCTCTGGGCAGTGCATATCAGTATGGGTGGAGCAATTTGATATGGTGGGGTATATTGGTGTGGGTGTGGCATACTTTGTGGGGAGGAGCTTATGGGCCTCCTCAGTAGGTCTCGCAGGGAGGCCCCCTAATTTATTGTTACCCCACTGGGAGTACCCCTTTAATTAAATGATGAAAAGACCCAACCATTGGGACTCAGTTGAAGGTAAATATATACCAAAATATCTCCTATATATGATATATACCATAGGAGATATTTGGGTATATATGCCTCCTACTCAGTGTAAAAAGTTAAAGGGGACTTAAAAAATAAAACTTATTTTATGGTGTTTGATCGTAGGGATCGCTCAGACAGAGATGTTGCTCCTCAGCCTTGGAAGAAGCCAATTTCAAAGCAAACGGGTGGTGAAGGCTTATTCGCCTTATTCTTTCCACTTGGTAATTATCGTTTATACATGTTGTTGGTTTTAATCTTCTACCTCAGGTTTAAATTATTAATCCTTACCTCTGTTCACACTTGTGATTCATTTTTGCTTCTCCACATTATTTCTTAACAAGCTTAAGTTTGTTATTAGCACCCCTGTTCTGTATTATTTCCTTATGTATACGGTAATGGTATAGTAAGCCTCCACTTTTAGTTCATTTCTACCTTTTTTTCTAGGTATGTTTCTGCTTGTTTATGAGCAGTGTTTTAATGGTTTTTAATGTATGTTGTTTTTTTTATGGCATTTATGTGTTAATAACATTATTACTAATTGAACCAGAAACACCTTCCCCTTTTGTTTGTTTCTATGATTAATAAAGTTTGCATCCCTTATCCTTATAGGGGAGTTTTTTTTTTCTTATGACAACCACATGTGCAGCTTGAAAAGATTTATTCATTTGAAACATATTTTTATGTAGCAATTATCTAAATAAGAGTCACAAAACTGGATAAGAATGATGGAATGTTTTAAATGTGCCAATGCTGCTGCTGTTTTGTATAAATATACATCTCTTTTTCTCTTTCTGTATCCTGTGAGAGCTGTCATCCAAGGTTTCTTTACCCCTTCTGTCCACTATATGTACTGATAAGTAATTCTTCCTGCTTCCTGCACAGAGAGCCACAGGAGCGTCCACCCATACGTCCGTTTCAGAATGGCTTCCTTCTTCCCCAGAAGGACTCTGTTCCGAAACGGACATAGGGGAAAACGCTCCTGTGGCTCTCTGTGCATACATGTGGGTAATTTTGGTGTATTCAAGCTTTGTGTTATATATGTTTGCCACTTGCACTTTATGGTTATATATCACTTGCTTGTGTAACCCATACCCCATCTACTAGTCTGAGGCTTACACCTTCAGTGGAGCAGCTCATTGCATTTGCTATTTGTGTATCATGGCTTTTTTCCGAGTCAATCAGGAACAACCATTATCAGTTGCTGCTTGCTTTTTTCTGAATATTGTATTTTAATGTTTTTTCTTGGATATCAATAGAGATTTTGTAGATTGTTTAGACTAATTGTGCATGACAGACTAGTGATATTCCACTACTTTTGGTAGCCATGGAGTCATTTTGGGAGCTGAGATTATAGTGTATCCCATCCAATTACATATTGGGCTATTCCACATTGTGCTTTGGTGTATTCCAAACAGCAAAAGAAATATGCAATGCATAACGTATCAAATTTCAAAGGGTGCTCTTTCGGGCATCAATCGGGTCAATGGTGCCCTATAGAGAAATGTAGCCCATACATGGGAAAACCAAAACCTAATATCAGCCTTGTAGCTCTTCATGCATAGCCTTCCTTATTTTTATGAATTACAAAGTACTGTACAAGTTTATACTTTTTAGATAGTAAAAGAGGAAACATATGACTCAATGTATGGAAATCACTTTTTTGTAATACATGTATATACTTTGGAATAGTTTTACCATAAAAATTATTTGGATGTAGAAATGTTAAATGGGCACTTTCAGATTCAAGTTTCAGATTCAAGTTCATATTCAAGTTGCACATTTTGCCAAAACATTAACCATTATTATATACTTCATAAGGCTGGGTTCACACTACGGTTTGTAACTACGGTTCCCGTAAACGGCTGGGAGGAGGGGTGGGCGGGGCTTAATCGTGGCGCCCGCACTCAGCCGTATTCGGGAACCGTAGTTAATGTATGTTTATGAGCCGACCGGAGTGAACCGCAGCCTCCGGTCGGCTGCTTTTTCGGCCGTATGCGGTTTCCCGACCGCAGGAAAAAACGTGGTTGACCACGTTTGTGCCTGCGGTCGGGAAACCGCATACGGCCGAAAACGCAGCCAACTGGAGGCTGCGGTTCACTCCGGTCGGCTCATAGACATACATTAACTACGGTTCCCGAATACGGCTGAGTGCGGGCGCCGCGATTAAGCCCCGCCCACCCCTCCTCCCAGCCATATACGGGAACCGTAGTTCAAATCGTAGTGTGAACCCAGCCTAAGAAAATTTTATTTTCTTTCTATAGGAATCATGGCTTACAAAGAAATACCCCATACCTCCAGAACACAATCCTGCCTGACTGCAGGCAGCATCATCTTTGTCCAAGCTGATGTCCAGGCTGGGACAAAGTCCAGTAATTGGGGTTGGAACGGGTATTCCTCTGTGCTTTCTCCTGTCCTATCAGACTGCAGCATGAAAATAGAGAGGAGGGGGTTACAGAGCAGCCTGCAGTGATTGTATGAAGAGACCCCGCACAGCACAGCAGACTAAGGGAGGAAGCTGAGTCATGCAGAGTGAGGATAAACGCCCTAGAGAGCACAAAATGACAAAGCAAGTGAGCAACAGATAGACGGTCCTGTGAAGAACATTGGTGCAAGACACATAAAAATAACATGTATATGATCAGGATCAGGTGGGAATAGTTTTTTTTTTGTCAGATATGACAGGCAAGCTTTAAAGGGGAACTCTGCCCCTATCTTATCCCTTATCCAGCGGTGGGACCCCCGCGATCTCTCCTGCAGCGAGCTTCACTCCGTGCCTGATGACTGGTGATGGGGGACGCCCCCGCCCCCTCATGACATCACTTCCCCTCCCATAGACTTGCATTGAGGGTACAGGGTCGTAACATCACAATACTGGAGTATCGCCCGTCATTAGGCACAGAGCGAAGTTCACTCCGTGCAGCAGATGACAGGGGTGCTGCAGGAGTGATCGTGGGGGTTCCCATCGGCGGGACCCTTCTGATAGGGGATAAGATGTCTAGTGGTTGATTACCCCTTTAAGGGCCAAATTGCATGAAATCAGGAAATAACATGCAACGAGGGGCCTTATATGCAGTTATAAAACAGGTAGACAATTCTGTAGCAACATAGTTTATTAATACAGAACTATGACATAGTGACATAGTAGAAGCGAAGAGGGTCAGAGACTTTCCATTCACTAGAGGATGCTTTGTGTATGATAAAGTGGTTTTTCCAAGATAATAACTAAGAAAAAGTGCACATGATAGATCATAAGTGTCAGATCTGTTGGGATCTGACTTCTTGGACAACTACTGTAGGGATTCGACTGCATGGATTACCGATCATGGGAAAATGGGTCTGAATGGAGCAGCTGTCAACTAAATACATGCACTGGTTCTCAATTTAAAGGCTATGGGACTGACAAAGATAGATGGTCTTTTGACTGGTGGGGGGCCAAGCTGTCCTAATCTGTGCATGAATGGCAAGTTCAAATGTCATCTTGGAATAACCCTTTTAATTTAGTCTTATACCTTGAGGTATTAAAATACATACACTGGATGTTTTTGCAGGAGGCATCTTTTTCCAGCTTGATGTACTGAATATCCCACAGAAATCAATGCTCTATGGAGGACAGAACACTAAATGCACAATAACTGTAACCTGGAATTACCGTCTATGATTACTTTTCATTCATTTTGCTTCCTGTTAAAAGCTGGAAAATATCTAAAATGTCATTGAACAGGAAGCTCCTCTGTGCAGCTTTATTGCGTTGATCTGTTTGTGATTATGAAGCTTATGAGTCACCTGAAGAAAATTTCACATCCAAATAGCAAACTAAACAGAATTACTGGTGGTTGTTTTTGTTTGGTGCCCACATGGCGAGCAGCATTATCATAAAGGTGTTTTTAAGAATAGAGGTTTCACATTTGGTTTACAGACAATTACAATAAACATCTGAAAATACACATAAATTGCCTCCATTCCAGCCAAATTCGGCTCTCGGCTATAGACAACGCTAAAGTGGACCTAAAGAACATTTCCTCTCAAAATAAGATGTTTTTCAATTGCATTCATCTCTCAAATTGCTGAAAGTTATTTGCATCAATTTCTCAGTTTTTTTTCCCCATTTTTGGCTGATAATCAGTATGGCTGCCATTATAGCTTCAGGGGTTGTCAGGAAAATCTGTCAAGGATTTTAAAGTAGAAATAGGTGGTCTTCTCGTAGTAGAATGAGATGAATGCAGGATCGACCGTTATCAGATTAAAAATATTGTAACATTAGCGGACAAGAAAATTTAAATCACTGCTAGAATCTAAACAGCCTATTCACCTTTTTTCTCAAGTCTACCTCTAGGGGGAGGGGTAGATTGGTTGCACACAGGTGCTTAAATCTTAGTTTGGGACTCTGTCTGAGCGTGCTTTGATGAGAGAGGCATTGCAAGAGAGTGAGAATAGTGACGTCACGCCCCCTCCATAGGCTTGCATTGAGGGGGCGGAGTGTGACATCACATGGGGGCGGAGCCGTCACATCACTATGCTCCGTCCCTGGGATCGCTAGTAATCAGACCCGGAGCGAGCTCTTTGGGCTGATTTTAACGGGGTGTGGTGTGTAAGATCACAGGGACCCCCGCGATCAGGCATCTTATCCCCTATCCTTTGGATAGAGGATAAGATGTCTTAGCGCCGGAGTACCCCTTTAAGGCAAGGACCTCCAAGGTAATATTTTCTGAAATATTACCAGTACCACGAGCCACACCAGAGAGGCAGCGGGAGATCAGGGAGATAAACAAGTGGCTCAGAAGCTGGTGTAGGAAGGAGGGGTTTGGGTTCATGGAGAACTGCGCCAACTTCGCTGTTGGTTACCGGCTCTACCTTAGGGACGGGCTGCCCCTCAATGGGGAAGGTGCAGCTGTACTTGGGGAGAAGATGGCTAGAAGGGTGGAGGAGTTATTAAACTAGGGACTGGGGGGGGAGGGAACCTACAAAATAGAGGGGAAAGATAGTGTAGATAGAGAGGGGGGACTTATTAATGTAACTGGGGGTGGAGCGGAGGGAGGGGTTAGAATAGTTAATAGGGAAAGGCTTCAAAGGAAGAAAAAACATACACCATCGAATTGCATGTTGACTAATGCCAGAAGTCTGACCAATAAAACAGAGGAACTGGAGTGGTTGATGTCTGAGGAGAATTATGACATAGTGGGTATAACAGAGACTTGGTTGGACGATAGCTGTGACTGGGCGGTCAACATACAGGGTTAAAGTCTATTCAGGAAGAATTGGACAAAACAGAAAGGGGGAGGAGTCTGTCTTTATGTAAAGTCCAGTCTGAAGGCCACACTGCGGGAGGATATCTGGGAGGGAAGCGATAATGTGGAGTCAAGATGGGTAGAAATACAGAGGCGGCTCTCTAATTAGGTGATTTAGGCGGCCTCCTAAGGCCTCGCGCTAAAAGGGGCCTTGTGGTCGCCTAAATCGTATAGTTAGAGCAGTTATTTTGTCGAGATATTCTTATTTTTTTTTCAAATGTCCCGCCCCGGCCTACGCGCGGGGGGGAAAGGAAGCCTGTGTGCGCACTGCACGCACATCGTCCCCCTGCGTCCCCGCGTCCAAACCCCACCCTCCCCCTTGCAGTGAGCCGAAAATGGTGCCCGACGTCAGAGCGAACTGCACCGGACTGCCGTGGAACTGCAAGCTGCGCGGGCCAGCTTGCTTAAGGTAGCGTACCTTTTCCGCCCCCCCCCCCCCGTTACCCCTTCTCAACCCTGTCCGAACTGCCCCACTATCACCCAGGTCGACCCTCTGCCCCCCCCCCCCCCATCACACATGTCCACCCCCCTGTCATCCATGTCCGCCTTCTCTACCTCCCTGTCCATCCGTCACCCATATCCTACCCCCCTGTCAGTGTCCCCCATGTCTACCACCCCCCACCCCCCCTGTCACCCATGTCTACCACCCCCCACCCCCCCTGTCACCCATGTCTACCACCCCCCACCCCCCCTGTCACCCATGTCTACCACCCCCCCACGTCACCCATGTCTAATCCCCCCACCCCCCCTGTCACCCATATCCTACCCCCCCTGTCACCCATGTCTACCACCCCCGTCACCCATGTTTACCCCCCCTGTCACCTATGTCTACCACCCCCACCCCCCCTGTCACCCATGTCTACCCCCCCTGTCACCCATGTCTACCACCCCCACCCCCTGTCACCCATGTCTACCACCCCCCACCCCCCCTGTCACCCATGTCTACCACCCCCACCACCCCCTGTCACCCATGGCCATTCATTTTGTGGTGTTGGGAAAGCTCTTGGCGCCCTGCTGGCTCATCGAGGATCAGGGGCCCTTTAAGTGGTGTTACTCTGGTAGCTCTGGATGTAAATATAGCAATATACTCAATGATATAAGTATCCAGTCCAGTGTTTCCCAACCAGGGTGCCTCCAGCTGTTGCAAAACTACAACTCCCGGCATGCCTGGACAGCCTAAGTCTGTCCAGGCATGCTGGAAGTTGTAGTTTTGCAACAGCTGGAGGCACCCTGGTAGGGAAACACCGATCCAGTCCATACTCATCCCACACCATGGCCAGTTAGGATGTCAGGTGTGTACACTGTCCGTAATAATGTTATTAAACATGTTCACCCTCCTGTCACCCATGCCCACCCCCCCTGTCATCCCTGTTCTCCCACCTGTCACCCCTGTTCACCCCCTGTCACCCATGTTCACCCTCTGTCACCCATGTCCACCCCCCCTCTCACCTATGTCCACCCTCCTATCATCCCGTCACTCATGTCCACCCCCCTGTCATCCATGTCCACCTTGTCCACTGCCCTGTCCATCCCTGTCACCCATGTTTACCCCGTCTACCCTGTCACCCATGTCCACCCTCCTGTTCACCCATCTGTCCCCTTGTCACCCTTGTCCACCCCTCTGACCCCCTGTCTCCCATGTCCACCCTCCTGTCATCCATGTCCACCCCCCCATCCAACCCTCTGTCAGCCCTGTCCATCCCTGTCACCCATGTTCACCCTCCATTGTCCACCTCCCTGATCACATCCTTGTCACCCATGTCCACCCCCTATTCACCCCTCTGTCACTCCTTTCCACCCCTCTGTTACCACCTTGTCACTCCTGTCCACCTATCTGTCACCCCCTATGCCCCCGTCAACCATGTTCACTCTTCTACACCCCTCTGTCACCCTTGTACACCTCCCTACACCCCTCTGTACACTCCCCTACACCCCTCTGCCACCCATGTACACTCCTCTACACCCCTCTGCCACCCATGTACACTCCTCTACACCCCTCTGCCACCCATGTACACTCTTCTACACCCTCTGTCACCCATGTACACTCCTCTACACCCCTCTGCCACCCACGTACACTCCTCTACATCCCTCTGTCACCTATGTATACTCCTCTACACCCCTCTGCCACCCATGTACACTCATCTACACCCCTCTGCCACCCATGTACACTTCTCTACACCCCTCTGCCACCCATGTACACTCCTCTACACCCCTCTGCCACCCATGTACACTCCTCTACACTCCTCTGCCACCCATGTACACTCCTCTACACCCCTCTGCCACCCATGTACACTTCTCTACACCCCTCTGTCACCCATGTACACTCCTCTACACCCCTCTGCCACCCATGTACACTCCTCTACACCCCTCTGTCACCTATGTACACTCCTCTACACCCCATCTGTCACCCGTGTACACTCCTCTACACCCCTCTGTCACCTATGTATACTTCTCTACACCCCTCTGCCACCCATGTACACTCCTCTACACCCCTCTTTCATCCATGAACACTCCTCTACACCCCTCTTTCATCCATGTACACTTCTCTACACCCCATCTGTCACCCATGTACACTCATCTACACCCCTCTGTCACCCATGTACACTCCTCTACACCCCTCTGTCACCCATGTACACCCTTATGTCACCCATGAACACTCCTCCACACCCCTCTGTCACCCATGTACACTCCTCTACACCCCTCTGTCACCCATGTACACTTCTCTACACCCCTCTGTCACCCATGTACACTCCTCTACACCCCTCTGTCACCCATGTACACTCCTCTACACCCCTCTGCCACCCATGTACACCCTTCTGGCACCCATGTACACTCCTCCACACCCCTCTGTCACCCATGTACACTCCTCTACACCCCTCTGTCACCCATGTACACTTCTCTACACCCCTCTGCCACCCATGTAAACCCTTCTGTCACTCATGTACACTCCTCCACACCCCTCTGTCACCCATGTACACTTCTCTACACCCCTCTGTCACCCATGTACACTCCTCTACACCCCTTTGTCACCCATGTACACTCCTCTACACCCCTCTGCCACCCATGTACACTCCTCTACACCCCTCTTTCATCCATGTACACTCCTCTACACCCCTCTGTCACCCATGTACACTCCTCTACACCCCTCTGTCACCCATGTACACTCCTCTACACACCTGTGTCACCCATATACACTCATCTACACCCCTCTGTCACCCATGTATACTCCTCTACACCCCTCTGTCACCCATGTCCACCCCTCTACACCCCTCTGTCACCCATGTACACTCCTCTACACCCCTCTTTCATCCATGATCACCCCTCTGTCACCCATGTTCACCCCTCTACATCCCTCTGTCACTCATGTACACTCTTTTACACCCGCTCCTGTCACCCATGGGGAAAAAAAAGTGCAGAGCCTAATAGGTTTGTTTTGCAGGTTTAACGGTAAAGAATTGTGTGTGGAAGAAATTGTCATGATGGCCCGGACCAAATGGAGAAGAGAAGGCAACAAAGCAAATTAGAGAAGACGTCATTGGTGAGTTGCTGTATAAAGCAGCACTTTAAACTACATACCCACTGATAAATAGATATAGTGCATTGCATTTTTTTTTCTTTATACCATTTTATCCTTTATTTTTGCTCGTCAACCTCGGTAGGGAAGCCCCGCAGATTTTTTTTTTTTTTTTTTTACTTTTTTTCTTCTTCTTTTTTTTTTATTGCACTTGGGGGGGGGGAGGGGGGCCTCAGATTTATTTTTGTCTAAGGCCTCAAAAAGTCTAGAGCCGCCTCTGTAGAAATATATGGAGATAAAAATAAGAAAATTCTGATAGGGGTTTGCTATAAGCCACCTAACATAATGGAAGAGGCAGAAGATCAATTAATGAGGCAAATAAATATGGCAGCAAATCAGAATGAGTTGATAATAATGGGGGACTTTAACTATCCTGAGGTAAACCGGGAGACTGAGACCTGTGAATTTCATAAAGGAAACAGGTTTCTGACTATAGCTAAAGACAATTATAGGTCCCAAATGGTGCAGGGCCAAACCAGAGGTGGCGCCCTACTAGAATTAATATTAACCTACAGACCTGACAGAGTAACTAATGTGCAAGTAGAAAAACACCTAGGAAATAGTGATCATAATATAATACATCATAACTTCAATAAGGGAATCTCTTGAGAGGCCACAAAAACAATGAACTTTAGGAAGGCAAATTTTGACCAACTCAGAGAAGCCCTTAACTATATTAAATGGGATAATGTCCTCAAAAATAAGAATACTGACACTAAATGGGAGACTTTTGAAAATATCTTAAACTCTCTTAAAAAGCAAATATATTAAATTCTTCTCCACTGTATTCACCGAGGAAAATGAAATGCCAGGTGAAATACAGCAAGATAAGGTAAACTCCCCAGTACAGGTCACCTGTCTAACCCAGGAAGAAGTACAGTGCTGCCTACAAAAAAACTAAATAGACAAATCACCAGGTCCAGATGGCATTCACCCCTGTGTTCTATAGGAATTGAGTAATGTAATAGACAGACCCCTATTTTTAATATTCAGGGACTCTATAGTAACAGGGACTGTTCCCCAGGACTGGCGCATGGCACATGTGGTGCCAATATTTAAAAAGGAGACAAAAGGTGACCCAGGGAATTATAGACCTGTTAGTTTAATCTCTGTTGTTTGTAAATTGTTTGAGGGGTTTCTAAGAGATGCTATTTTGGAATATCTTGATAAAAATAAATGTATGACCCCATATCAGCATGGCTTTATGAGGGATCGGTCCTGTCAAACTAACCTGATCAGCTTCTATGAGGAGGTGAGCTCCAAACTGGACCAGGGGCAATCACTGGATGTCGTATATCTGGATTTTTCCAAAGCATTTGATACGGTGCCACATAAACGGTTGGTGCACAAAATGAGAAGGATTGGGCTGGGGGAGAATGTGTGTAAGTGGGTAAGTAACTGGCCCAGTAATAGGAAACAGGGTGGTTATTAATGGTATTTATTCTGATTGGGTGACTGTTACTAGTGGGGTACCACAGGGGTCAGTCTTGGGTCCTGTCCTATTTAATATATTCATTAATGACCTTGTAGAGGGGTTTAATAGTAAAGTAGCAATCTTTGCAGATGATACTAAACTCTGTAAAGCGGTAAACACAATAGAGGACAGTGCACTGTTACAAATGGATCTGGATACGTTGGAGGTTTGGGCTGGGAAGTGGCAGATGAGGTCCAACACTGATAAATGTAAGGTAATGCACATGGGGAGGAAAAATCTGGGCTGGGATTATGTATTAAATGGGAGCACACTTGGGACGGCTGACTTGGAAAAGGACTTGGGAGTCTTAGTTAACAGTAAATTTTGCTGTAGTGAACAGTGTCGGGCAGCTGCTGCCAAGGCAAATAAAATCATGGGGTGCATCAATAGGGGGCATAGATGCCCACAACAAGGAAATAATTCTACCGCTGTACAAATCACTAGTCAGACCACACATAGAATACTGTGTACAGTACTGGGCACCAGTGTACTAGAAAGATACAGTGGAGCTGGAGAGGGTTCAAAGACGGGCAACCAGAGTAATACGGGGAATGGGAGGACTACAGTACCCAGAAAGATTATGAGAATTAGGGTTATTTAGTTTAGAAAAAAGAAGGCTTAGGGGGGACCTAATAACTATGTATAAATATATCAGGGGACAGTACAGAGATCTTTCCCATGATCTATTCATACCCAGGACTGTATCTATAACAAGGGGTCACCCTCTATGTTTAGAGGAAAGAAGGTACGTTGATCCAGGGATTTATTCTAACTGCCATATTTGGAGTTGGGAAGGAATTTTTACCTCTAGTAAGAGGGTTTTTGCCTTCCTCTGGATCATTAGGGTTATAGGTTGAACTTGATGAACTCTGGTCTTTTTTCAACCTTAGGAACTATGTTACTATAATACAAATGGATTTTATTGCCAAAATATATGTATACACAGACACCCAGGGTGAAGCACCCATCTTCCTCAGGTTCTCTGAGGTCCTTAGAGGACTTGATGAAAAGGGGCGCCTTACTCTTGAAACGTATTAACTATTTTGAAATATTACTTTCATAAAAAAAATTAAAACTTTTTACATCAAATGCTTTGTTCAGTTGGGGTCTGGATGCTGAGCGAACAGAAAGAAGTTAAGCACTAGGCTCCCCCACCATCTTCTTGCTACAGTAGATAGCTTTTATAGAAAGTCTATGGAGCCCATCTCCTTGTCTATAGAAAGTCTATGGAGCTCATCTTCTCCTCTATAGAAAGTCTATTGATCCCATCTCCTCTTCTATAAAAGCCTACGGAGCCCATCTCCTTTTCTATAGAAAGTCTATGGGGCCCATCTCCTCTTCTATAGAAAGTCTATGGAGCCTATCTCCTCTTCTATAGAAAGTCTATGGAGCCCATCTCCTTTTTTTTATAGAAAGTCTATGAAGCCCATCTCCTCTTTCCCAACCAATGTTCATCCAGCTGTTGAGAGTTGTAGATTTGCAAAAGCTGAGGGCACATTGATTCTATAGAAAGTCTATGGAGTCTGCAGAAGGCAGACAGTCGGGAGACATGTACTTATTTGAGAACACTTCTCTCCACTAGCTCTAGTGGGTTCATTCACTCGGCTGTTTGAAGCTACGACTCTATCTATAAAACTCATGTCCACGGCAGGCCATCTTGGTGGGGAGTGACAGGGTGTTTGGATCCCCTATTCTATTAACCCCTTAAGGACTCAGCCCATTTGGGATTTAAGGACTCACATACATAAAATGTATGGCGCAACCAAAAAAATACTATTTGTGTGGGGAAATTAAAAAGTAAACTGCAATTTTGCAAATTTTGGAAGGTTTCATTTTCACGCCGTACAATTTATGGTAAAAATGACGTGTTCTTTATTCTTTGGGTCAATACAATTAAATTGATACCCATGATAACATACTTTTCTATTACTGCTGCGCTTAAAAAAAATCGCAAACTGTTTAACCAAATTAGTAAGTTTAAAATTGCCCCTATTTTGAAGACCTATAACTTTTTTATTTTTCCGTATAAGCGGCGGTATGAGGACTAATTTTTTGCACCGTGGTGTGTACTTTTTATTGATACCATATTTGCTTATATAAAACTTTTAATACTTTTTTTTAATAAATTTTTTGGGGAATAAAATGTTATAAAAAAAAGCAGCTATTTTGGACTTTTTTTTTTTACGTTCACGCCGTTCACTGTACGGTATCATTAACATTTAATTTTAATAGTTAGGATATTTATGCACGCGGTGATACCAAATTGCGGCATCTGAGGGGTTAATGGCGGACATCTGCGCGATGTTCCGATGCTCGCGGTTATGCATAGGATGTAAATGTACGTCCTGGTGCATTAAGTACCAGCTCACCAGGACGTACATATATGTCCTGCGTTGTTAAGGGGTTAAAGAACATATTCTATTAAAGAACCTATTCTATTAAAGAACTAACTTAACAGGTCACATTACATTTTAACATAGGACCCCTTATTTGATAGCAGATTCACAAGTCTTGCATCCATTGAACTTTTTGGAGTTTTTGGACAGTTTCTGCTTGAATTTGTTTGCAAGATGTCAGAATAGCCTCCCAGAGCTGCTGTTTTGATGCAATCTGCCTCTCACTCTCATGGATCTTTTGCTTGAGGATGCTCCAAAGGTTCTCAATAGGACTGAGGTCAGGGGAGGATGGAGGCCACACCATGACTTTCTCTCCTTTTATCCCCATAGCAGCCATTGATGCAGAGGTATTCTTTGCAGCATGATAAGGTGCATTGTCATACATGAAGATGATTTTATGACAGAAAGCATAGTTCTTCCTTCTGTACAAGGGAAAAAAGTGGTCAGCCTGAAACTCCACATACTTTGCAGAGGTCATCTTTACACCTTCGGGGACCCTAAATGGGCTGACCAGCTCTCTTCCCATGATTCCAGCCTAAAAGATGACTCAACCACTGCCTTGCTGATGTTGCAGCCTTGTTGGAACAGGGTGGCCATCCACCAACCATCCACTACTCCATCCATCTGGACCATCCAGGGTTGCATGGCACTCATCAGTGAACAGGACTGTTTGAAAATTAGTCTTCATGTATTTTTCTGCCTAATGCAGCCATTTCCGCTTGTGAGCATTGGTTAGTGGTAGCCAAATAAAAGGTTTATGCACTGTTGCAAGACTCTGGAGGACACTACACCTTGATGTCTGTGGGACTCCAGAGGCGCCAGCAGCTTCAAATATCTGTTTGCTGCTATGTAGAGGGATTTTAGCAGCTGTTCTCTTGATCCGATGCATGGATCTGGTAAAAATCTTCCTCAATGTGCCTTTATCTTCACAAATCAATCTGTGCTCTGAATCAGCCACAAATCTCTTAATAGTGCGATGATCACGCTTATGTTTTCATGAAATATCTAATGTTTTTATACCTCGTCCAAAGTATTGAACTATTTCACTCTTTTCGTCAGCAGAGAGATCTTTTTTGTTCCTCATATTTCTTGAAAATGGTGCTCTGCTTAATAATGTGGAACACCCACGTCTAGTAGTTTTTTCTTAAATTGGGCTCACCTGGCAATCTAATTATCACAGGTGTCCAAGATTGTTTTCAGTGATCAAAAGAGCCCTGAAACACCATGCCGTCCATGAGTTAAACTGAAAAACTAAATATTTAATCTTTGTGACACTTAAATAGAATTTGCATAATAATTTGGAACAGGGTATAGTTATGAATTGGCTTAGTAGCAGACAGTTGGGTTCCAGCAGTCATACCAGTCATTTCTGATGAATAGGAGAGCTAGGTCAGAAAAATAAAATACTGGAAAGCTCCATTAACATTTGCATTAACTTGAAATATGACAAACCTAAACTCAACCACTAGGTGCTGCACATCTACCAGGAGTTTTTAGTCTTTTCAAAAGGACTTATGTATGCTCTTGAACACAGGCTTAAAAGAGAGATCTGGCTTTGGTGCAGTGCCATCACCTCCGGGAGGTCTTTAATGATGCCTACACATTGAAAATTCAACAGATTCAGGTTGTGATGAGATCCCTGTATAAGATGCTCCAAGCTCAAGATATAAAGAAAACTTCTCTTTTATGCTTGCTTCCAAAAAAGTACTGTATAAAGAATAAGAATACATTTAGCACACATACAGTAGTTAACCTGCTCTAGATGTTTTTGTCAATGATAACTACACATATTTGGCCTGACTACAACACATAAGTACACATGTTGGTGAAAACAACAGCTGCACGATGTCCCCTATGGGCAGATCTGACAAATACTGTCACCTTTTACCACCATACATTTGGAGGCAATATGATATTTATTAAAGTGTACTTGTCATCAAACCATATTTTCTAAACTAACTCAGATTATATTCCCTAATTACCCCTAACACCCCTCCTGCCCGTAAAAAAAAAGCTTTATAAAGCTCTGTATCATACCTTTCCCCATGCACACATTGTCTGAGCTCCCTATAGGATAAAGTGGGCATTCCCCAGCAGGCGTGATGTCACTAAAGCCGTGCCCCACATGCACTTGAGTTTGGTTTGCTGCCAGACCGGGAGGAGACCAAACTAACTGTTTTACTTGTGCAGGGAACAGAACAGAGCCACCTAGTGGCCATTTTTTCAATTCCATTAAAAATAAATGAGGGTTGAGGATTTGTACAGCAAGTAAATAGCAAAGTGTCTTATAATTACATAAGAAACAATATATTAGAAGTTTAATTTGGTGACAGAAACTCTTTAAAAAACAGAATATGACCATATGTTGTTGTGTTAAGTTCTGTGTTGTATTCATTTATATCATATCCTGATCCATGATCTGATGGATACCACTGGCATCCAAAAAACCTTGTGAACCTTGAATGTGCTCCTTTTTTTCTGAATTGGTTTACAAACAGAATCTTAGCTAAGAACTACCAATAGCACTGCATAGTTTTTTTCTTCTACAGTTACTAAAGTCTTTTAGTGCCATTTCAAAGGGTTGTCCAGTTTAGATATTAGTCATGACGACAGGGAAATGGAAATAATATAATAATAAGGCAATAATATAGTAAATTTTAAAAAGTTAATATTAAATAAACTTAAAGAAGTTGTCCGAGAAGCAGAAAAAGCCCTACCTGTTCTGCTCTCTAGCACTTACTTTTGCCCTCTGCATTTCTTGAACAAAGAAGAATGTGCCAGTAACGATTACTGAGTATGGGCAAAACCCTGCCCAAATGCGATGATTGTGACTGCAACCTGCTCCTTCTCATCTTGGAAGGTCAACTTCCAAGACATGCGGAGGGCAGAAGTTAGCATTGGGGAGCAAAACAGGAAGGACTGCTCCTCAGACAACCCCACAAATTTTTACTCCGGTGCTATGCCAAGGCTTTTACTTGGGAATTCACCTGGTTTGATACAATAAACTAGATTTGCAACTACTGTCCAATTCTTAGATGTGTGAACTTAAACTAGGCAGTCTAAAAATGCAACTTATTTAAAACAATAAGGTACAGTACGGATCCGGCAGGGATACAGTGGCAGGCGGTTTTGAAATTGCAGAGGCAGTTATCAAAAAAAAATCTCCCAAGTAATACCCAGGTTTAGACAGTTATTGATTATGTGATTTCTCATTGTCTGATGACATCTTGTTGGCAGTAAACCTGCAGAAAGGACATGCACGTCTTACTCTGAAACATAACTCTTCTAGCCTTCTGAAACAAAACTCAAAGACAGCTTTAACTTCTCAGCCTTTTCTAGGTACAGTGCTTTATAGCTGCCCTAGCCCCGTAACTGTCTGACTATCCATTAACCTCTTCAAAATGTTAAGTTATCTTTACCTGTTGCCGTTTACAATTTACCTGTATGAAGCTAGATAGCTCCGAGTATGCTGTTCTCTGCTGAAATATATTGTGCTAACTGTTTTGGACGCTCGCAACTGTTCATAGATTTTTTGTGCTTTTGCGTCCTGCGTGACAAACTCATACGAGCACAATTTGTCTGTTGTCATTATGTGTTGTCATTATTATTAAAAACTCAATAAAAAAATTTGAAAAGGAAAATGGACATACAAAGCATACATTCAGTTATGGCTCAGGCGTAAAGATTTGTGCCTAATTTTTTACGTCACCACCCGAGCCTAAAACTTGCACAAAACTACAGATGCTTAATCTATGCAAGTCTATTGGACTTCCACCAAATCCTTAGTCCATAGTCTTGAGCAAGTCTTATATGGCTCGGGTGGCAGCTTGAAAATTTTAACATATGTCCTGCCGTCTGAGCCATCACTGGATGCATGCTTTAGCATTCAGTAATTCCATTGTAAATAAATCTTGTATAAACTTTAACCACATGGCCTCCAGTGTAGATCCTTGTCCTCAAATATCCATAGTTGTTAGTTTTTTTGGGGGGAGAAAGTGGTTTCCAAGTACTGTATTAACACCTCCATTCCCCTCACAGCACTTCTCCTCCAAGTTGAATGAAATGTGACTGCCTATTATATGATCCATCTCGTTGCTCTGGCTTGTGACCCCAGAGAAATCATAAAAGTTCTGCTACTTTTTGTCATCTCAACTGAATTTTTATAAATGAATTATATTTGGTTACCTGTTTGTCCTTTTAGTCTATTTTGTTACTTTTAAAGATTTTTTTAGGGTCCCCCGAAGACTAAACCCCAAGAAGCAACATGAGAGGGAAAAAGATACACATGTAGAACAGAGCCCCTTCGATTTCTATGGCTAACATTCCATCCTAAGAGCCAAACACAAAGAAATGTCTGCAGAATCATTATATCTTCCCCTCTTTATCTGTTATCTCCAATCCACACGGTTATTACAGCATCAAAACTGCAAAGTGTGAGTTCCTACAAGCCAAAGTTATCAAACTTTTTTTAGATAAGTTTGAATGTAATTTTAATATAATTTACGGCGCTGATTCAGCCCAGCAAAAACTGAAGGTCATGAATATAGAGTCTGAATAGCTCCAATAATTATCTATGTAATGTGATGTAACATTACACTTTTGGATAATCCCATTGTTGTGCTCAGACCTTCTTTATGAATGTTAATTTATTACACTATTTTTAGATTCTTGAATAGATGGAAAATGTTACATACAATTCATGGTTGAACAAAGCATTTAAAATGCTGCAAGTTTTATTTGTAGCCCTCTGTATGTGTATAATGTCATGCCGGTATTCAGTCATGCTATTACTTATGTGTTGTGGCATGTTAGAATAATCCTTGTTGAATGTGCATTCTTAAATTACCTTATAAATATTGGATCGGATTGATCTGTATGAAAATGTAATGCTTGACTTGGCTGGGAAGCTTTCTACAATGTTATTTGTCTAATACACTGTACATGTGTGGAGACTTAGGTGAACCATCAGAAGGAGCTCAGACTTTTTGGAATGGGATCCTTCTAGTAGAAGAGAAGATGAACTAAAATGAATATATAGTATAAAATAATGCTCCAAAAAAAAAAACTACTCTTGTCCCTGTAGAATTGAGCTTGTTACTGTAACGGGAGCATTAAATTGCTTTTGCGCCATTGGTACTGTATTGAGGCAATGTGGTTGGCCTAAGAGCTCATGGCACCAGTAACTGAAGGAGAAACGTTTACTAACATAGCTGTCCTACACAAGCATTGTATCGTCCTTCTTACAAAAAATGCCCTATATGTACAGCGCCACTACCGCATGACACATTGGGCTATTTTGGGGCTATAGGAAGTGAGTCCACTACCAAACTGCTAACTGGGAGGGTTTCGTAAATTTAGGTAGCTCACAATCGGAGTAAAAAAATGTCAACATTATTTCAGTCCACAGAATATTCCAGGTAGAGATTGTGTCTGTAGCAGGTAGCAGGCGCTGGCAAGACAAGCCAACATTAACACCACTTGGAAATGCACTCTCAATAGACGGCAATGCATTTCAGAGCAGATTCTGCCAAAAGAATGAACATGTTCATTTTTCAGCAGAGTCTGAGGGTCTGGAATTTACACCATGGAAGTGTTGTTATTGTGAATGATACAACAAAATCCCATTGAGAGAAATGGGGGGGGGGGGTGGCTGTTGCACCATATTTTCAAAGCGGAATTCCGAAGCAGAATATCAATTAGAAAATACGTGGTGTGAATGATCCCATAAAATCAGAAGTATAAAATACATAAAAATTTGACATAATCAGAAGGAAGTCCACCAATATGCTTCTAATCAACATGGATTAGGGTTTTAGACGGAAAAAAAAATTGGTGCCAAAAAGTTGTACAGATTTGTAAATTACTTTAAAATATTTTAAGCCTTCCAATACTTATTAGCTGCTGATGTCATGGAGGAAGTCATCTATTTTTTGCAGTCAGACACTGTGTTCCCTGCTGCCACCTCTGTCTGGGTCAGGATTGGTTTAAAGTAGGATAGGTTTGCTATGAGGATTGCTAATACTCTGGACAGTTCCTGACAAAGACAGAGGTGGCAGCAGGAAGCACTGTGTCTAATTAGAAAGAACTACACAATAAAGGACTGTAATAGGTTCGGGATCCTGCTGATCCCATAGGACCTGATATAAAACTTGCAGGATCAGGTAGTTTTTAGTTTTGAGCAGGCAGGTGTGGGTGGTCACAGAACATACAGCTGGTCCTGTAAAATTCTGTGATGTCTTGCAAACCTCTGAAATGGCACAGGGGGCTGATGAAATGGCACAAGTGGGAAATTAAATGACACACTTATCTCTAAAAGCTGTAATAAAATGTTTGCAGGAATGGGTGGATTGGACACACATGCTGCGGGAGTGGGCAGGAGCCTTGAGGGGGCAGGTGGTAATGGTCAGAAATCCAGCAGGAGCGGGCGGGATTGAGAAAACAGTCCTGTGCAGGACTATGTAGTATACAGCAGCTGAACAATACTGGAAGGCATAGTTACATAGTTACATAGTTAGTACGGTCGAAAAAAGACATATGTCCATCAAGTTCAACCAGGGAATTAAGGGGTAGGGGTGTGGCGCGATATTGGGGAAGGGATGAGATTTTATATTTCTTCATAAGCATTAATCTTATTTTGTTCCAGGAATGTATCTAATCCTGATTATATACTGTGTATATATATATATATATATATATATATATATATATATATATGTTTTGGGGAGAGCAGCACATCCAAGTTGGTAGCAAATCGGTGGGTGCCGACAATCTCTGGGACCCCTGTCCTGGGTCCAAATTCAGCCAGAGAGAATAAAAACGACTGCAGCACACTGGAATTGTTCAAGTGAGAAAAAGGTTTATTCCAAGTGAACAAGCTACGTTTCTGTGGTCTCACACCACCTCTGTCAGCTTGACAAAGATGGTGTGAGACCACAGAAATGTAGCTTTCTTATAATGCAGCCAGATGATGAAATGTACTCACTGCCTAAAGGGAAAATGACAAGGTAATAATTTCCTTAGTATAGTGTAACTGGATCAGCACAGCCACTGGACTTGATATAATATACACATGTACAGTATATGGAAGAGATATTTTCTCACATTTATTGCAGAGTAAAACATACAGTTGTCTACTTACATCACAGTAAAGTGAAATTCTGAAGAAACTTGAAAAGTATCTTGATAAAATATAAAACAAATATGGGAGAATGCCAATGGTGCCCCACACAGACAAGAGAACCGAATAGAGAAGTGGTATTAACAAGTATACTTGATAAGGAATAAAACTGTGTTTCAGGGCCACCATACTATGTAACCAGAATATAATGGTGTTGTAGAGAGAATGAACCAACCTATCTGTAAACATCGAGTAGTGTAGGCTTCTATAGGCTTCTATAAAGTTAGCAGCAGGATTCATATGGTGCTGACGGACCCAGATCGGACACAGCGGAGGAAAGATTTATTCACAAAGAAGCAACGTGTTTCGCAGCGGAACGCGTTGCATCTTGGTGAAAAAAATCTTTCTTGCGGTTCCTGCTGTGTCTGATCTGGGTCCGTCAATGCCATATGAATCCTGCTAACTTTATAGAAACCAACACTACTCGATTGCCGAAATAAAAGCTGGAAGGCTGCAGACGGTTCCCTACCTGTAATTTGGATATACGATTATCATTGTTGTGTATGATTTACACAACCTTCCAGGGTAAGCGGCAGTGATTCATTATACTCCTACCTTCCCTCTGGTATTGTTTTACACTATGGAGCGCTCCTCCTTTCTCTCTTAGATTATCTGGGAACATGGAAGTAGTATGCTGTTTTATGGAGATATGCTGAACATTGTTTAGAAGCAATTACACTCTGCTTACTATATTAAAAATAGATGAAAGGACAGTCCTCAACGAAATCTCCATATGCACAATTAGGGGAAATAAATAAGCTTGAACTACAGGAAATAGTAGTATTTGGAAACAAACCCTCTTTGCATGTTTGAAATGTCATACAAGTATGAAGCTGGTGCAAAGGGCAGACAACAGTGAACCCAAAATCAAGATATTAAAATCCGGAACCCATAAACCAACAAGATAACAATCTCGTCTTCACATCACATCAGTCAATACAGGTGACTTTTCAGGATAAGCTTCCCTGTCTGTGTACATGAGAAGCAGCATTAATTCTGGCCATTATATAACTTCCATATGGTGTTTTTCAGCATATATCTGCTCTACTGACTTCATCTCTAATTTGCAGTTCTCTGAGAGCTAATGGGAGGAGCATCCTCTTCCCCCTCCATAGACTTGTATTGGCTTGTCTCGCAGACACAGGACAAAGCTGGGCTGATTTTCAGAGAAAAAAATTGAGCATTAGGAGGAGGGAGAGGAAAAAATTTTGATAACTGGAGAATTTTTTTTTTTTTTTTTGTATAAGATAGATTGCAAAGTTTCGTATTTTTGCTTGTACTGTTACTTTGAAAACTTTATTCATATTACAGTGCCTATTTAAATAGAATTTTACACAGCTCAATGATTGTTAAGCTATTAATAGACCACACAGACACACAGACAATTGCTGTAATGTACATGCAGCCCTACAATTATATCATTGTCAACCACACATCCCCTTTTTACACCAGGAGAGGTGCAGCCGACCAATGAGCGATCAATGGGAATTTAAACTGGCAACAATTGTTCTATTCATCCGATAATTGCCCTTTGTAAAAGGCCTGAGCAATAATGTTAATCTTACTCCCAAAATCAAGATAGCACAGAAGAAAAGACAGAAGATTGGGTAAAAATAGTAGTACCAGGTCAACCTTTAGATGTTACTTAAGGCTCCTGGGCCTTGACGCAAAATTTGTTCCAGGGCCCCCACCAGCCTGGTGTCCAGTTTATAAAACAAGAGTTTCTTATGTGGTCTGGGGGATTTGCCCCAGGTTGATGTTGAACAAATGGTCATCTAATAAATGGACGGACCATACCTGATCAATGATGTTCGGTGAAGGGTGAACAATCTTTCTGGGACTGTTCTGAGAATATTCTTTCCTGAAAGATCATTCATGGATGAAAAAGATCTTTCCTGAATGAAAAATCTTTTGTCTGACTATGCCATAGAATTTTAAACATGGCCAACTTATTTTAAACAATAATAGTTTTTCATTGATCTTCTAAAAGAATTGGTCATTGTTTTATTTCAGCTAATGAACAATCGTTTTGGTTGAAATGGTCTACTTTCCTCAATTTGAATCTACTTTAAAGGGGTATTCCAGGGGAAAAAAACTTTTTTCTTATATCAACTGGCTCCAGAAAGATAAACAGATTTGTAAATTACTTCTGTTAAAAAATCGGAATCCTTCCAGTAGTTATCAGCTGCTGAAGTTGAGTTGTTCTTTTCTGTCGGACAACAGTGATCTCTGCTGACACCTCTGCTTGCCTCAGGAACTGTCCAAAATAGGAGCAAATCCCCATAGCAAACCTCTAATGCTTCAGACAGTTCCTGAGACAAGCAGAGGTGTCAGCAGAGAGCGCTGTTGTCAGAAAGAAAAGAACAACTGAACTTCAGAAGCTGATAACTACTGGAAGGATTAAGATTTTTTTAATGGAAGTAATTTACAAATCTGTTTAACTTTCTGGACCCAGTTGAGATATATAAGTTGTTTTCCTGGAATACCCCTTTAATAAGATGATAGTTGACACTGTGACTAAGCCACTACGATAGACAAGTTTAAAGAATTCAGGACCATGATGGGACTAACAGGATAAGTAGTTGTTGATTGACGTTGTTGGAATAATGCTTAGTATTGTGGTTATTACCACAAACATTTTACATTACGGCAAAGAAACAGCCCGTACTGGAAGCTTTTTTGGCAAACAATGACACAGTGTGAAAGTAATATTTTCATACATTACCCCACAATGTTACCATAAACTTGTAGAGCACAAAAAAAATTCTCCAATTTAATTACTGTGTTGTGCCAAAATGTCTCACATCTGAGATATTTTGTATGGTGCAACACTGTACGCCACATTTATTACATAAATACTTCTCTTTTTAAGTTCTTTTGTCAAGTATACATAAAAATGAAAAGGGAGTGTTCATGGCTAGGAAAGTGGAAAGGAGTTGGCCACATTTAGTAATGCAGGTCGATTAAAATTGGCACAAAAATTAAGTTTAATGATTCAGCTTTTTCCAATTGCTAATAAATGTTAAATATTACTAAAGCCTTAGGAAACCAATCGGAGTAATGTAAAGGCAAATCAATTATTTAAAATTACAATATATAATGTAATATAAAATTATACTTTTTAAATGTCCAAATATATTAAAAATATTTAATGTATAGATTATTTTTATTTTAAAAAATACACTAAGATTTCAACAATCATATGGGAATAATGTTCAGATCTCAGTGTATGTACCATATTCTATTTCTAAAACTAGCCTATGTATATATTCTAAAAACATCTATGTCTACACCCAACCCTAAACCTCCCTCCCCGTTTGCTGAAAGGAAGCATTTTTAGAAGAGTGAATGGTAAGTACTACATCTTTTTCTTCTCTATACTTGCCGAGCACTGCTACGTTCAGTAGAGCCACTTGGATCTGTTTACTAAATGTTCTCTGGTGACAATTGCAGTTACTCTATGTATGCAGTACCATACTCATTTCTCTATAAGCAGCCAAATATAGAAATCCCCTGTCCCATAACCACAAAAGTGCTGGTCCACAAGAAACAATGCAAAAAAGACTATTTTAATGCTTACCTATATCCAAATCCCATATCAGAACTCCCTATAGCCCCAACATGACTTTCACAATATTTTGCTTCCTCAGGGGGTCTTGTCTAAATAAGAAATGTGATTCCCCTATACATATTGGCATTCCTAACACATGCTATAACTTCCAGAACACCAGTGTATGCTCAACAGGTAGCCAAAAATGACTCCTATACTCCCACTGCTTACAGGGGTAGCAAACGTGCCTCCTACTCCAGATATTTCTGCCCCTTTGCTCCCCTTGTTGTTTAAGTTACCAACCACGCCCGTAGAGATATATAAAGGGGATGTGTCGGCCATAGCTTTGGGCTGTGGTCACCCGTAATCTGGTATGGAGCGGCGATCGCTCTGTGCATGCGGATTACCGTGTTGCCAGGCAAGAGATTGCAGTGGGTCCCTGTGGCCAGACCCTCCACGATCAGACACGCATCCTGTATCCTGTGGATTGGGAATACATTGTCAAGGAGCAGAATTTGCGAATATTGTGAATATATTTGCTATACATTCGAAATTGTGAATATTAGTTTTTTTCCACATATGCGCAAATTTCGCATATTTGAATATTCGCATATGCATATATTCGCATATGTGAATATTCGCATATTCCTTATTTTCACTTGTGGGCCAATTAGAATGATGCAAATACACTTGTCAGAGGTTATCAACAACATCCTTAGCAACCAGTAGTAAAGTTGCCCACCCCCTCACTGTTTTCTTCCTCGAATATGCGAATATTCACATATGCAAATTTGACAATATTCGCATATGCGAATATTCGCATATAACGAATACGCGAAATTCGCGAATATAGGACAAATATTTGTCTATATATTCGCAAAATATCGAGAATTTGAATATGGCCAATGCTGCTCATCACTAGTAGTGACAAGGGTGACTTTTATAAACACATATTAAATAATCAATGGTATCAAATGAAACATCTTTGAAGTTCTATGCTTGTGTTGCATAAAGTAAACATCCCTAGAATATGAAAAGTGCATAAAAATTAATTGTGTAGATCAAATAGTTGCTATATTGCAAAAAATTTAGATATTTAAAAGGTATATTACCAAACAGATGCCTGCTGGCCTTGCAGTTTGTACTTTGCAGTTAGGTGAGGATCATCAAATCAATATAGCAGCCCCACTGAGTGACCACTAAGTAAAGTGCAACTTAAAAAAAACACATAATTCTATTTTATAGTTTTATAGGGGGGGGGGGGGAGGGATTATGCAACATAAACATTGCGCTCCATTTTACTGCATATTTTTGCCTTTGATGCACACTTTGTATTTTCAGATGCATGTATATTTAATTTTTGTCTGCTCACTGCTCAAAAAAATAAAGGGAACACTTAAACAACACAATGTAACTCCAAGTCTATCACACTTCTGTGAAATAACACTGTCCACTCAGGAAGCAACACTGATTGGCAATCAATTTCATATGCTTATGTGCAAATGGAACAGACAACAGGTGGAAATTATAGGCAATTATCAAGACGCCCCCAATAAAGCAGTGGTTCTGTAGGTGAGGACCACAGAACACGTCTCAGTTCCTATGCTTTCTAGCTGATGTTTTGGTCACTTTTGAATGTTGGCGGGGCTTTCACTCTAGTGGTAGCATGAGTGAAAGCATGAGCACAACCCACACAAGTGGCTCAGGTAGTGCAGCTCATCCAGGATGACACATAAATGCGAGCTGTGTCCGTCAGCATAGTGTCCAGAGCATGGAGGCGCTATCAGGAGACAAGCCAGTACATCAGGAGATGTGGAGGAGGCCGTAGGAGGGCAACAACCCAGCAGCAGGACCACTACCTCCCCCTTTGTGCAAGGAGGAGCAGGAGAAGCACTGCCAGAGCCCTGCAAAATGACCTCCAGCAGGCCACAAATGTGCATGTGTCCACTCAACCGGTCAGAAACAGACTCCATGAGGGTAGTATGAGGGCCCGACATCCACAGGTTAGGACCATGCAGGACATTTGGCATTTGAAAGAGAACACCAAGATTGGCAAATTCGCCACTGGAGCCCTGTACTCTTCACAGATGAAAGCAAGTTCACATTGAGCACATGTGACAGACGTGACAGAGTCTTGAGACACCGTGGAGAACGTTCTGCTGCCTGCAACATCCTCTAACATGACCAGTTTGGTGGTGGGTCAGTAATGGTGTGGGTTGGCATTTCTTTGGGGGCTGCACAGCCCTCCATGTGCTTGCCAGAGGTAGCCTGACTGCCATTTTGTACCGAGGTGAGGTCCTCAGACCCCTTGTGAGACCATATGCTGGTGCGGTTGGCATTGAGTTGCTCCTAAGGCAAGACAATGCTAGACCTCATGTGGCTGGAGTGAGCCAGCAGTTCCTGCAAGAGGAAGGTATTGATGCTATGGCCTGCCCCGCCCATTCCCCAGACCTGAATCCGATTGAGCACATCAGGGACATCATGCACCACAGACTGTCCAGGAGTTGGCGGATGCTTTAGTCCACCACCTCATCAGGAGCATGTCCTGGTGTTGTAGGGAGGTCATACGGGCATGTGGAGGCCACACACACTACTGAGCCTCATTTTGACTTATTTAACCCCTTAAGGACTAATACAAATAAACCTGTATGCCCCTGAAAGACCAGGCCTGTTTTTTCAAATCGGGGATGTCTGTCTTTATTAGAGAATAACTCTGGTAACGTTTTGCCAATCACGATAATTCTGACATTGTTTGTTTGTCACAAGCTGTCCCTCATGTACATAGTAAAAGTAAGCCGATATCATTTGTAGTTTTTTTTTACAATGTAAAAAATCATGAAATTTTTACAAAAAAATTACGATTTTTTGCTATTTTAACTCTAATAGGTTGCATATATTTATACATACTGACCAAATAGTTTATGAAACTTATACTTTCAGATGTCTACTTTATTTTGACGTAATTTTTTTGTTTTTCATTAACATTTTAAATTAGTTAGAAACCTAACAATTTTACTTGAAATTTTGAAATTTTTGAAAATTTGAAAGTACATCTTTTTTTGTGTGCTATGCAAGGTTTGCAGAAATTAAAAGGTAGTAGAACATAGGAACACCCCCCCAAATGACCCCATTTTAAAAACTAGACCCCTCAAGGTATTCGCTAGGGGGTACAGTGAGTATTTTAACACCATAGTTTTTTGGCAGGAATTATTACAAAGTCAGTGTTAAAAATTCGAAATTTGCAATTTTTCACAAATGCATCATTTGGGGGGCATATTTTTTGTACATCACTTCTGATATTGAAAGAAATGCACCTTATATTTTATTTAGTTGTTTGTCCCATGTTCGGAAATACCCCCGCTTTGGCCATATATGGTTCCTATACCGCACTCCTAGAAGTTATTGGCTGGACCAGGAACCTCGCTGATTGGTCCTTGGTCGGCTGGCAGTATAACGCATCTGTCTGTGACAGTTAAAGCTCCTGATGGATATATCCGCTATGTTGTGGGAATAAGCACCCATTCATGGCGAATATATCCATCATTGCTGCGGCTGGGTAGCACAGTGTGTCCGCTCATGACTGCTGGCAGGAAATCCGCTATGAGTGGACACAAAAAGCTACCCAGCCGCAGCAGGGAGCTCATTACCGTGACTGCTGCATAATGTGTAGGATCACATGGGGACATCCGCAGCATATTACATGCTGCGGATGTCCATCAATGCGATCCTACACATTATGCATTTTTTTCATTAGATTCATTTAATAAATGTACTTTTAATATATATATATATATATTTTTTTTACACTTTTATTACTTTTTTTATTTATTTTTACACTTTTATTTTATGTATTTATTTATTTTTACACTTTTTAATGCTTTGGAATACTTAGTATTCCAAAGCATTGCAGTTATATGCTGCCTGCCAGTTTTCACTAGCAGGCAGCATATTAGGACGTGCCTCTGGCACGTCCTACAGGCAATACCCAGGGCAGACCTGGGGGTCTTTGTAGGATCCCCAGCTGCCCAGGTATGCAGCAGCACCCCCGATGCTCCGGGGTGCTGCAGGGGAGACAGAGGGTGCCCCCTCCCTCTGTCAGAACTCCTTACAGCGTGTGGTCACTTCTGACCGCGGCTGTAAGGGTTAAACTGTCGGGAGTGAAGTGAACTTCACTCCCAGCAGTGCGACAGGTCCCGGCCAGCCGCGGCCACACACAGCACCCCGCGATCGCGATGCAGGGTGCTGCAGAGGAGACAGAGAGAGCTCCCTCCCTCTGTCATAACACTTACAGCCCACAGTCACTTCCGACCGCGGCTGTAAGGGTTAAAACTGCCGGAACCGAAGTTTACTTCGGTCCTGGCAATGCAGCAGGGTCCCAGCTGTGTGATACAGCCGAGTTCCTGGCGCGATCTCGTGGGTGCACTGGGCAGCACCCACGAGAATAATGGACGAGTATAGACGTCCAGGTGCGGGAACGGCCGCCAACCTGGACGTCTATACTCGTCCGTGGTCATTATCGGGTTAAAGGGCATTGCATCAAAGTTGGATCAGCCTGTAGTGTGGTTTTCCACTTAGATTTTGAGTGTGACTCCATATCCAGACCTCCATGGGTTGATAAATTTGATTTCCATTGATCATTTTTGTGTGATTTTGTTGTCAGCACATTCACCTATGTAAAGACGAAAGTATTTCATATGATTAGTTCATTCATTCAGATCTAGGATGTGTTATCTTAGTGTTCCCTTTATTTTTTTAGCAGTGTAGAATCAATGTTGCAGTTTAATCTACACTCACTTATTGCATTTTTCTCTAAATCATTTGGTTGCTAGAAATGGCTAGAAGGAAAAAGGAGAAAATATCCATCAGCTCATAGATAGAAATGTGGTGGTGGATTTGGGATAAAGCCTTGTGAGGGTGTAGGGTAGTTAAGGTGTTGCTGTTCGGGATAGTCAAGGGCGCTGTTAACCCTTGTCACTCGTGACGCCAGGGTGAGGGTTAAATACTGTAATCTTGACAGGCCTATTGCCACCCTTCCCAAGAGCAATAGGTGAATGCAGAAAGAAAGGATTGTCCACAACCACTGTTAACTGAAAACTTGCAGGAACTTTTACTGAAGAATTTCTGTACATGCAGCAATAGTAACAGTCCAGATGACAGAGTCTCTACAGATCTGGCTGAGTAGCGATTGACAGTTGGTTTGGATCAGATAAGCTCAATTTAGCTTCTTAGGGATTGTATAGCAGAGATCCGCTGGATTTAAGGGTGCGTTTAGGTCCAGTGATCTTGCGGTGAGTAGCGGGGAATTGCTTTGTATGTCCGCTATGTTAGAGGCCGAGGCCGCAAGGCTTTGGCCTAGTAAATCGTCTTGTAAGCTGCGGAGGTCCTACCTCTTCCAGAGTCAGCAACCCAAGAGAGGGATCAAGATGGCGCAGGTCCCTTATATGGGCAGGGGCTGGCCGTTTTGGATTGGTCCATAACAACTGTCACTCACCGTTACATTGCATTGTGGGTGAACACGTCATGGGAACCTCCAAAGGTCCTGTAGCAAAACCATAGAGTTCTAACCTAATCATGTGACCCGCAGGTCCTCCTATGCTTGAACAGGTAGGCAATTACATATATACACATTTATATACTTATACTTATGTGAACTTCTATATAGTTATTGACTAACTAAGGGGTGACAAGGGGATAACCACTGAAGCGGGACCCCGACGTCCTAGGGACTCTGACTATGGGGACCTCTACAAAGGTAACGTATGAAATACGGTACCGGGACACCACAGAAATTATATAAACGAAGAGTCCCCAGTAGTTAATACATTTTAATGAGTAAAAAAAAAAAAAAAAAAAGATGATAGCAACTATCAAGCTTTTGGGACGAATAAAGCTTCTTCATCAGGCATGGGT
Source organism: Hyla sarda (assembly GCF_029499605.1). NCBI lineage: Eukaryota > Metazoa > Chordata > Amphibia > Anura > Hylidae > Hyla > Hyla sarda. The sequence goes on from NC_079193.1 coordinate 307,189,368, forward strand.
AAAGCTTTAAAGCTTACTATTGGAAGGGAATAGGTAAAGGCTCTTGAATGGTAAAGGTAGTGGAACAAATGCCTATTTTGCCCTAGAATGATTTTTATCCCTTACTAGGATGTCCAATTTTGTCATAGTAGTATCCAATGACTCACAAATCCATGCAACCATATATATATATATATATATATATATATATATATATATATATATATTTGTTTACTTTATTTTCAGCCATCTACATGTTCATGTTTTTTGGTACTTTCTATTTTTTCTCCAACCGTTTACAAATCAAAATTACGCTCAAAAAACTGTGTGTGAACATAGCCAAGTCTGCCTTTACCGAATGTACCATTTATTACAATTACTATTTAGTTCAATATATGAAAGGTTGTATCAATGGAAATGCTCATTTAATTCTGAACATCTTCTCTTTGCAGCAATCTAACGATTAATGGGCAGAATTTCCATTCAGACGTCCTTTCCATTTTCGTTATCCAGTTTTTCTCATTTTACATATTCTTGGTAATGAAATGTACTGGAAGAGTTGTCTTACTAGCACATTTGATCTGAGCCGCAGTTTAAATAATTCAAACAGTTTAGTCTTGAAGGGAGAGAAAAGGTGGACTACAGAGGATAAATCACAAAGGCTCTCTGCTCCTGCCAGTAATAGCGCTTTATCTAGAAGTTTAATCTTAAAATTGCTGTATTGTTCACGTTAAATCCTCTTTTCCCTTCATCTGGTTTTTCCTTTGTTTCCATTCTACTACACTGATGAAAAATCCGCTCTTTTCATTTAATGTGAAATTCCGTTTGCTGTCATTATGATGTACTCTCTCTGATTTACATTCAGGTACTTTTCATAATCTGGAAAGTATATCAGTATATGAGTAATCTGCAGCCACTCAGAGGAATTCTATTCACTATGTAATTTGATGGCTTTTAAATCTCAGCATATTACCATTTATTCAAATGCTATACAGAAAATTATTTGTGTGTACAGCTCATTATAGGTCTATAGGTGCACTGTTTTGCAATTCAAGAATGGGGAAGAATGGGCTATAGGGAATTAGAAAACAGCTTCTGCTTTTGTTTCCAGAAACAGCACCACTTTTATCTCTGGGTTGTATCTGGTATTACAGCTAAGAACTGTTAAAGGGGTTATCCACCATAAGATGATTTTAGTATGTACCTGGCAGACAGTAATGGACATGCTTAGGAAGGATTTGCGCTTGTTTTGGGGCTAAATGGCTATGTTGTGAGATTACCATAACACTGTGGCTAGCTTTTTGTGAACTTGTATTTCCTGTTTGACTTTTGTTTTTTTTATTACAAATCCCACAATTCAATTTTCCTCCCTCCCACACATCAGCCACCCCACCCATTGAAACAAAAGACCTGTGGTTTTCAATCAGGATGCCTACAGCTATTGCTTTAGTTGCAGATTGATCTCTCTCACAACAAGCGATCGCTCCACCCATTGAAGTAGACAGGCTCCCTGTCATCAGCTGACTAATGAGTCAGGTCTCGGCCACAATGCAAGCTGGGAAAAATCTGAGACAACAGTCATTTTGTATGCTGATAACAATAAATATTGGGGTGAAAATCACAGAATTGTGAGAAAACCGTCACACACAGGTACACACACTATATTATGAACTACACTAACTTTGCAGCCCCTGTAGCATTGTCAAAAAAAAATCCTGGAATACCCCTTTAATTTGTTTGTGATCTATCACACACCACACACCAGCTGTTATCCATGGAAATAATAGCTGCTGTTTTTGTAGGGAAGTAACCCCATGTATGGCAGAATAAGTGGGCAATGTACAGAAGCATTTTTGGGGTACTCCCATGGAAAACTTTTTTTTTTTTTTTTTTTAAATCAACTGGTGCCAGAAAGTTAAACAGATTTGTAAATTAATTCTATTAAAAAAAGTAATCCTTCCAGTACTTTTTAGGGGCTATATACTACAGAAGAAATGCTTTACTTTTTAGATTTCTCTGATGTCATGACCACAGTGCTCTCTGCTAACCTCTGCTGTCCATTTTAAGAACTGTCCAGAGCAGCATACACTTGCTATGGGGATTTTCTTCTGCTCTGGACAGTTCCTAAAATGGACAGCAGAGGTCAGCAGAGAGCACTGTGGTCACAACATCAGAGAAATCTAAAAAGTAAAGCATTTCCTCTGTAGTATACAGCCCCTAAAAAGTACTGGAAGGATTAAGATTTTTTAATAGAAGTAATTTACAAATCTGTTTAACTTTCTGGCACCAGTTGTTAAAAAAAAAAAAAAAAAAAAGTTTTCCACGGGAGTACCCCTATAACCTCTTAACCCCTTAAGGACCAGGCCATTTTACACCTTAAGGACCGGAGCATTTTTTGCAATTCTGACCACTGTCACTTTAAACATTAATAACTCTCGAATGCTTTTAGTTATCATTCTGATTCCGAGATTGTTTTTTCGTGACATATTCTACTTTAACTTAGTGGTAAAATTTTATGGTAACTTGCATCCTTTCTTGGTGAAAAATCCCCAAATTTGATGAAAAAAATGAAAAGTTAGCATTTTTCTAACGGGGAACGTAACAAGGGGTAGTTTGAACATTAATACCCTACAGGTGTTTCACGACTTTTGCATATGTAAAAAAAAATATATTTTTTTTACCTAAAATGCTTGTTTTCCCAAAAATTTTACATTTTTAAAAAGGGTAATAGCAGAAAATACCCCCCAAAATTTGTTAGGCAATTTCTCCCGAGTACCCCATACCCCATATGTGACCCTAAACTGTTGCCTTGAAATACGACAGGGCTCCAAAGTGAGAGCGCCATGCGCATTTGAGGCCTAAATTAGGGACTTGCATAGGGGTGGACATAGGGGTATTCTACGCCAGTGATTCCCAAACAGGGTGCCTCCAGCTGTTGTAAAACTCCCAGCATGCCTAGACAGTCAACGGCTATCTGGCAATACTGGGAGTAGTTGTTTTGCAACAGCTGGAGGCTCCGTTTTGGAAACAGTGGCGTACCAGACGTTTTTCATTTTTATTGGGGAGGGGAGGGGGGCTGTGTAGGGGTATGTGTATATGTAGTGTTTTTTACTTTTTATTTTAGTTTGTGTTAGTGTAGTGTAGTGTTTTTAGGGTACAGTCGCATGGGCGGGGGTTCACAGTAGTTTCTCGTTGGCAGTTTGAGCTGCGGCAGAAATTTTGCCGCACCTCAAACTTGCAGCCGAATATTTACTGTAATCCTCCGCCCATGTGAGTGTACCCTGTACATTCACATTGGGGAGGGGGGGACATCCAGCTGTTGCAAAACTACAACTCCCAGCATGTACAGTCTATCAGTGCATGCTGGGAGTTGTAGTTTTGCAACAGCTGGAGGCACACTGGTTGTGAAACACCGAGTTTGGTAACAAACTCAGTGTTTTGCAACCAGTGTGCCATCAGCTGTTGCAAAAGCTACAACCCCCAGCATGTACGGACAGCGGAAGGGCATGCTGGGTCTTGTAGTTATGCAACAGCTGGAGGCATACTACTTTGGCTGGGGATGCTGGGGATTGTAGTTATGCAACAGCAGGAGACACACTGGTTTGCTACTTAACTCAGTGTGCCTTCAGCTGTTGCAAAACTACAACTCTCAGCAGTCACCGACAGCCAACGGGCATGCTGGGAGTTGTAGTTATGCAACCACCAGATGCACCACTACAACTCCCAGCATGCACTTAAGCTGATTGTGCAAGCTGGGAGTTGTAGTTACACAACAGCTGAAGGTACACTTTTCCATAGAAAGAATGTGCCTCCAGCTGTTGCAAAACTACAAGTCCCAGCATGTCCATAAGGGAATGCTGGGAGTTGTGGTGGTCTGCCTCCTGCTGTTGCATAACTACAGCTCCCAGCATGCCCTTTTTGCATGCTGGGAGCTGTTGCTAAGCAAAAGCAGGAGGCTGTCACTCACCTCCAACGATCCAGCCGCACAGGTCAGTCCCTCGTCGTCTCCGCCGCCGCCGCTGCTCCTGGGGCCCCGATCCCAACAGGAGCGCCGGGGATCGGGGTCCCCAGCACCCGGGGTGCACGTCCCGCACCCGCTCACGTCCTCCGGAAGAGGGGGGGAGCGAGTTGCGGGAGTGACACCCGCAGCAGGCGCCCTGATTGGTCGGCCGGTAATCCGGCCGACGAATCAGGGCGATCGTGAGGTGGCACCAGTGCCACCTCACCCCTGCTGGCTCTGGCTGTTCGGGGGCCGTCTCTGACCAGCCAATAATTCCGGGTCACCGGGTCACTGGAGACTCGATTGACCCGGAATCCGCCGCAGATCGCTGGACTGAATTGTCCAGCGATCTGCGGCCATCGCAGACATGGGGGGTCATCATGACCCCCGTGGGCGATATGCCCCGATGCCTGCTGAACGATTTCAGCAGGCATCGGGCACCGGCTCCGCTCCAGATGGTTGCGGGGGGCCGGTAAAACACATGACGTTCTCATACGTCATGTTTTCTTAAGGACTCGGAAATGGAGACGTATGAGAACGTCATGTGTCCTTAAGGGGTTAAGGACTTAGGACATATGAGTACGTCCTAAGTCCGGTCCCTGTCTATAACGCGGGGGCCTATTCACAGCCGGGACCCACGGCTAATAGTGCGCGGCCGCGATCGTTCGGCCACGCGCTATTAACCCTTCCGATGCGGCGCTCAAAGCTGAGCACCGCATCGAAAGTTAAAGTAAATGCTTCCCGGCTGCTCAGTCGGGCTGATCGGGGTCATTGCGATAAAATCGCGATGCCCCGATCAGCTATTCGGAGAGAAGAAGGTCCCTACCTTCTTCCGTCGGCGTCCCGGCTCTGATTGATTGCTCCATGCCTGAGTTACAGGCTGGAGCAATCAACCGCCGATTACACAGCTTGTTGCCATGCAACGGCAAGGCAACAATCTGTGTATGCAATCAGCCATTGCAAGCTCATAGGTCCCTATAGGAGCTATGAGCTCGCAAAAAAAAGTGTCTAAAAAAAAAAGTTAACCCTTTCAGGTATTCCCTTCTGAATTAAAAGTTTAAATCACCCGGCATTTCCTAGTAACAAAATAAAACAGTGTAAATAAAAATAAACATATGTGGTATCACCGCGTGCAGAAATGTCCGAATTATAAAAATATACTGCGTTTAAAACCACACGTTCAATGGCGTACACGCAAAAAAATTCCAAAGGACTCTGTGAGTACATCAATCAAGTGTTTATCCACATATTGCTAGCAGCCGCCTCTGTGTCAAGACAGGAAGAGTGGCCCGACTGCTGCCTGACCTATTGGAGATCTATAATAACACAGTTCATTGTTCATTGTACATCCCTTTCTACTTGATGATGGGGTGACATGGGCAGCTGCCTAAAGACCAGGCATTTGGGCTCCAAGCTCCATTCAACAATTCTCCGCAAGCCCCATTGGAGTGGGTCTCTGACCAGCAGAGAAGAATCCAAGAAGCCAAAGAAATTGTCAGCAAGAAGATGGGCGATGCTCAGCAGAGACAACAGGAGGACTATAACCGTCATGCCTCTGCCAAACCCCTTCAATTGGGCGATAAAGTCCGGCTGCGGAAGTTTCTGAGGACCCACAAGTTAGAGTCTATCTGGGAGACAGAACCGTTCACGGTGACGGCCATACCCTATCCAGAATCTGATGTATACAAAGAAAAAATTCTGGGTATGAGCCGCAAGTTGTTCACCAAAACCGAATCAAGTTATGTCTGAAAGAAGATCTAGCAGTGCTCCCAGCACCACCTTCCCCAGCTGTCAGACCTGCGAGAGAGTACATCTCAGGTGAGGGAATCCACCCATCCATGGATTTATCCTTGTTTTCTTCAACTCAGCCTGTGATCTTCTGTGTCTCACCAGCATCGGGGCTTGTTCAACCTACTCTAGTTTCTACACCAGTCCCAGTCTTGTCACCATTGGCTCCAGTCTATACACCAGTTTCTAGAGAACCAACTCTGTCGCCAGCCTCTCCAGCGCAGATGCCAGCGACTCTGGGTCCTACCAGTCCCGAACTAATACCAGCTCCTGAGTTCGCTGATAATGAACCAGCTGTAAGATTCAAAATGTGTGACCCATAATCCGGGACACAGAAAATGGGGATTTGTTTCCAAAGCGCTTCTCCTCCGGTTAGTAAGTGGTAAGTCCAGGCAGAAAGATTCTTAAGTATATAAGGAATTTATAGCAATAAATTGCTTATATACTTAAGAATCTTTCTGCCTGGACTTACCACTTACTAACCGGAGGAGAAGCGCTTTGGAAACAAATCCCCATTTTCTGTGTCCCGGATTATGGGTCACACATTTTGAATCTTACCTTGATACTGAGCATCTAGGACACTCAGAGGATCCTGGAGCAGCTGACCTCACGTCCATTGAGTGATTCTTCCATCCTGCATAGGTGTTGTGCCCTCAGCACAACGCCCCCCGGTAAGCCTTACACTTGGTTTCCTAAGGGGCTCACCTATTCTGGCATATTACACTAGGAGCGCATCTCTTTCCTTTTTTCATAATGAACCAGCTGTGGCCTCGGAAGTTCCAAGAGCTCCAGAAGAAGCAAGAGTTCCAGATTGCCCTGAGGTGGTGTTGCGTAGATACCAAAGGTAAAAATAATACCTATATAAAATTGTCAGTATCACACATAGTCCAATTAATTTAATCAGTCTATATAATGTGTATATAATCTAGTCAAAATGCTTACTGTAGGACTGTATCTAACATGTACATTTTCAGTCCATATTGTCAAAATTTTATTTATCTAACATTTTTCCTATCCCTGTGTAAAGGGTGCTCTGGCCAGATGGTTCCCCTGCAACTTAAGTAAAGCACGAAGAGTGACAGAAATACTGTATATATAGGTAACAAGGATATGTTGTATAAAATACGTCTGGAGTTCTGGGGAGAAGTGTTTAGTACCGAAGGGCCCCAGTAGCTAAGGCATTGGGTAGATAGCCTCTGGCTTCCCAATCTGCAAATAATGTGTTTCATTGTCTAGAGTGTAATGAATACCACGTATTAACCAGTTTATTTCCCAAAAGAGCATGTATGGACATTTTTCTAAAGTGCTACATGGACTCGTCCCCTGTTGTTGTCAACTATCCAGACCTTTGAAGGACATTTTACACATATGCTCCATGAACTGTTGTCACTAGGCCTCAGTGGCCACTGTTAGTCGTCCACCCTCCAGGACTGGGCGCCGAGGATGGCTGTGTTCATACCCTTGCTGCCCTGTCAAGCAGCCTCCTGCAGTGTCCCCTGGGTCTCCCCTGCACTTGTTTTATTGACATTATGTGTTATCCCTATGTTACATATGTAAAGGTGTTATAACTTTAAGAAATGTTCCCATGTGATCATCAGTTGTCATGTGATTGTTACCCAGGAGGTATCAGTGACCAGGTGACTCAAGGGTGACATATAGGACCCCTGCTAGCCTCCCCTTTAAAATCCCTGGGGGAGCTAGCTCTCTCTCTTAGTTCCTGAGTCTTTTCTGAGGTCAAGTCGAGCCTAAGAGTGTGTCCAGAATCATAGGAGGCCTCAAGTCAAGTCCTGCAGCCACCATCTAAAAAACCTGCAAGTAAGCCACAGTCACAATGTTGTCAGTCACCAGTCAAGTCAGTCACAGTCATCATTTGTCAAGTCAACATGGCCTGCATTAAATTGACCCCATCTACTACAAGTCCCAGCAAGCCCTTAAGGTCTCTGGGTCACTGGTCACCTCCTTGGGCCTGCCTGAACTGTTTAGACTTTTCCATTTGTCTAACCTCAGTAAAGGTACCGTTGTCCATAACTTAGCATCAGAGTCATTATTGCCCCTGTGCCTAGCCCAGGATCCAGCGGTATACCTTTGGGTGGTATTAAGGATACAGCATGCCCTGGCATCACGAATACAAGGGATAATGCCATCTGCCTCTAGGGTAATTCCATCTGTCCTGCATATCACACCCCATACCACATATATATTCCTAACAAACAGCATTTATATGATGCTCACTTGTTTTGTGTTCTTGCCTTCTGGAGGGGGCGTGTCCCTCTCTCTCCCTCACTGTGGATGACTCAGGAGTCTGGGAGCAGCCTGACAGTCTGCAAATCACTGCACAGTAGTTTTTATACATACATTTTCTATCTGTTCCTAGTAAAGCAGGATGCTAATCAACATAGTTGTCACTATGTGAGTCTGCCGTTCAGCTTTCACAGACTCCTGTATGTTTGATCAGCTTCTTTCTCATTCAGGAGCCAGAGAAAGCTTTGACTGTTCGAGTATGCTGGGAGTTGTAGTTTTGCAACAGCTGGAGCTGCAATGTTTGTAAAGCACTTTGTTAGAGCAGTTTTGCATTTAGCTGTTGCAAAACTACAATTCCCAGTATACCCACACATCCTTTGTCTGTGGTTTTGCAAGAGCTGGAGGCATACAGCTGGAGAATACACAGCTCTAAAACAGAGATTTACAAAGATTGTACCCCCAGCTGTTGCAAAACTACAACTCCTATCATGGGATTTGTAGTTTAGGAACAGCTGAAGGCTGTAGTGGTGCAATGGTGATCTTCTATACTGGATACCAACACACTTTACTGCCGGTATCTAGTATGCTGCAAAATACAGAGTAGTCTGTCTGCATAAAGATAGATGACCCCTAGTGGTGGCTATTTTCATCTTAGCTTTTTTTGTAAAATTTACATTTAAAAAAATAAATAAATGTATATTTAAAAAAGTCCTATTATCCGTAGTACTAGAAAATATAAAACGTTTTTCATAATGACAGTGCAGCATAACATGTGTGACATAGTTATGAAACAAAACCTGTTCTAACACTAGGGGGGGGGGGGGGGGGGAGATTTGTCCAAACCTGTGCAGAAGAAGAGTGGTGCAGTTACCTATAGCAATCAGGTTGCTTCTTTCATTTTTTTAAAGCAGCCTGTGAAAAATTAAAGAAGGAATCTGATTGGTTGCTATTGGCAACTGGTTCTCTCTCTCTCACTTTTGAAAAAAAAAACGTAAATTAGCACAAAAATAACTGAAATCCGCAATTGCAGACAAAAAAAAAAAAAACAATAGAACACAATGATAAATAACCCCAAATGAGTCTAGATTTCTATCTGTAGAATAGCTAATACATGACATCAAAGTCAAACTAGGTTTCCATACAGATTTTTTTCTGGTGTTTTTTGGAAAACTGCCAATGCAGTCCAGCAGCAATGAGAAGTAGAAGGCATGCCTTTATAATATATATATATATATATATATATATATATATATGTATATATATATATATATATATATATATATATATATATATATATACAGTACAGACCAAAAGTTTGGACACACCTTCTCATTCAGAGTTTTCTTTATTTTCATGACTATGAAAATTGTAGATTCACACTGAAGGCATCAAAACTATGAACTAACACATGTGGAATTATATACATAACAAAAAAGTGTGAAAATATTTCATATTCTAGGTTCTAGCCACCTTTTGCTTTGATTACTGCTTTGCACACTCTTGGCATTCTCTTGATGAGCTTCAAGAGGTAGTCACCTGAAATGGTCTTCCAACAGTCTTGAAGGAGTTCCCAGAGATGCTTAGCACTTGTTTGCCCTTTTGCCTTTACTCTGCGGTCCAGCTCACCCCAAACCATCTCGATTGGGTTAAGGTCCAGTGACTGTGGAGGCCAGGTCCTCTGGCGCAGCACCCCATCACTATGCTTCTTGGTCAAATAGCCCTTACACAGCCTGGAGGTGTGTTTGGGGTCATTGTCCTGTTGAAAAATAAATTATGGTCCAACTAAACGCAAACCGGATGGAATAGCATGCCGCTGCAAGATGCTGTGGTAGCCATGCTGGTTCAGTATGACTTCAATTTTGAATAAATCCCCAACAGTGTCACCAGCAAAGCACCCCCACACCATCACACCTCCTCCTCCACACCAGCACACATGTGAAGTGAAGACCATTTCAGGTGACTACCTCTTGAATCTCAACAAGAGAATGTCAAGAGTGTGCAAAGCAGTAATCAAAGCAAAAGGTGGCTACTTTGAAGAACCTAGAATATGACATATTTCTAGTTGTTTCACATTTTTTTGTTATGTCTATAATTCCACATGTGTTAGTTCATAGTTTTGATGCCTTCAATGTAAATCAACAATTCATGAAAATAAAGAAAACTCTGAATGAGAAGGTGTGTCCAAACTTTTGGTCTGTACTGTATATATATATATATATATATATATATATATATATATGATTGCTAGATAGATAGTGGATGGGAGGAATGTATCACTGAGGCTTCTTGCTTTAGTGGCATTAGACTGGAGTTTGGATCCGAGTTTTGGGAGTGATTGAAGGTTTTGAGAATAAAATCTCTCCCATAGTCCAGTTCGATGCTGTGTTGCAGTCTTAGTTCTGATCTCACAGGTTTTTAAACATTGCCGGAGAGTCCATACCCAGTGTGAGACCAGTGTAATGTTATTCTATGGCACAGGGTGTTGTTTTGGATTCAGATTTCGCTCAGCTATGAGCTGCAGACAGCATTGGGGAGAAATGTGCTTCATTGAGGTATTTAGAAGCCAAACTGGTAGTGAAGATAACTGTGAACAAATGACGTATTACATAATATTTATTTGTCATCAGGTATCAATACCTGCAGGAAACGCGTGGGAACTGAGTTCCTGCACTTTTTCCACAGCAGGAGCACCTTTCCCATTAGCAGGAGTTCTGCAGGACCAGCTCTTGAGTCGAAATCTTGGGTGAGTTCCTGCACTTTTTATTCCCAGAACTTGACCCCTGTTTGTCATATACAAGTGGAGTTATGTTTTCATAACTGGGAGATGGTACCGGGACACTGCAATAACATCTGTTTGCTATCAGTGAATATGAACCTTTATTGTCTACTTTAATTGAAAATCTGCCTTATTCATGTGATGAATATGAGACATTTTGTGAAACTGTAAATTTTTGCAGGAGTAGTGTAATAAACTTACCTGGCCTTGTGCCAGCAGCATCACCAGGCACTGCAAGAAACATTTCTCCCTTTCCTGAAAAATGGCCCTGTGCGATACAGGACTGTTTGTCACTGTATGACATGTCTGGCTCAGCCTATCAGGAGGTGGGAGTTTTGGGCCAATCAGCTGCTGTGCCGCCATTCACACTTCCTGGTGGAGAACGTTAAATTGGGCATCTCCCTAGATGAGATAGCCATGCTTGTGATAGTTCCTGTCCCCGGTGCCTATTCCCTGTGTATTTGATCTGATTTCTGACTTCTCTTTGCCTGATACTACTACGCTGTCCTCTTGGCTTTAACCTTCTGCCTTATCCCTATGTTATTCTGATATTGTTGTTAACTTGTCAGTTTGTTACTAACCTGGCTTATTTGACTTCCCTTCACTTAGTCAAGTTAGGGGAGACTCTGTATAGGGCGGATTGTCCAAATAGGTAGGAATAGAGGTTCAGGAGTGAGTCTAGGTCTTCATTGCTCCCTACTTACTGTGACAAGTGGATTGCAATTTAACCTCTTAAGGACTAAGAGAGTACAGATACGTCCTTGAGTCCTGGTGCTTAACCCCTTAACAACCACGGATGTAAATGTACGTCCTGGTGCGGAGGTACTTAGCGCACCAGGAAGTACTTTTATGTCCTGTGTATGACCGCAAGCATCGGAGCGGTGCTTGCGTCATACACGGCAGGTTCCGGCTGCTAGCAGCAGCCGGGGACCCGCTGTAATGGCCAACATCCGTGATCGTGCGGATGTCCACCATTAACCCCTCAGATGCCGTGATCAGTACAGATCACGGCATTTGCGGCAGTGTGCCACGGGGATCCAATCATCTGTAATGGCAGACGGAGGTCCCCTCCCCTGCCTCCATCCGTCTCTGAGATTGAGCAGACCAGAGCAGGAGATAGCCAATAATACTGATCAGTGCTATGTCCTATGCCTAGCACTGAATAGTATTAGCAATCAAATGATTGCTATAGATAGTTCCCTATGGGGACATAAAGAGTGTAAAAAAATAAAAGTTGAAAAATTTCTAAATTAAAAGTAAAAAAAAAGGTGAAAAATCCCTTCCCCCAATAAAAATTTAGATTGTAAGTTTTTCCCATTTTACCCCCAAAAAGCGTAAAAACATTTTTTTAGAAACATATTTGGTATTGCAGCATGCGTAAATGTCCAAACTATCAAAATATAATGTTAATGATTACATTAACGTAAACATTTTTTTAAAAAGTCCAAAAATGCTGCTTTTTAGTCACATTTTATTCCAAAAATGATCTAAAAGTTTTATATATGCAAATGTGGTACTGATAAAAAAAAAAGTACAGATGACGGTGCAAAAAATGAGCCATCTTACCGCCCTATATACGGAAAAATGAAAAAGTTATAGGTGATCAAAAAAGAGCAATTTTAGATCACTGATTTTGTGAGCACCAAAAAACTAAAAAAAAAAATTACACCTAGGTAAGTAACTGTGCATGAAACTGAGCACACCGATAAAGAGAGATTTAAGCACAGAAAATAATGGTAAAAAATGTAAAACTTTATTTAAACATGATAAATATAAAACAACAAATAAAGAAATAATAGAGAAAAAGGTGAACAAAAGGCACCAGATGCAGCAGAACAAAGGTGGGTATATGGGCCGGCTATGTAGCAACATGTATAATAATCAAGAACATAAAGCAAAGAGACTTGAGCCTAGATCAATAATAAACATGCCATGGAAAAATCATGCAAGGAATAAACAAAGATAGCAAAAAAGTGCAGAGTGCCAGACCATACCCACCAAACCCCAACGATCATTTCGCTTTCTAAAGTGCTTCCTCAGGGGGCGTGAATTCTAGTCACATCCCCAAGTGTTATATGTATGTGGTAGCCCTTGGGGGGTGTATGGTAGTTGTGGCATGGTAACGGTATAGGAGGGGTTAATATTAACCCTGTCACTCATGACGCCAGGGTGAGCGCTGGTATTATTGAGGTATAGCTTCGGCCTATTGCCGCCCTTCCCAGAAACGACAGGCGTGTGCAGATAATGACTTAAGGTCCACACTGGAGTTAAACTTGAACTGAAGTAAACTTTACTCTTGAACTTGCGGTACATTCAGAATACAGGAACAGTCTCTGTAATACACTTGTATAGACTTCAGTGACTGACAGTTCCTGTGGACCTTGCGTCTTTTGCAGGTTAATAGAATCAAGGTAATTGGTGCGTGGATCCGTCCAGATTTAGGGGAAGATTAGGTCCGGTAGTCCCGTAGAGTGTTTGGGGATTGATACACTCTATAACTATAATTGTTCAGCCGTTGCCGCAAGGCTCAGGCCTAACTCACTGCGATTTCTGCTGTACAGGTCTTCTCTCATCAAGAGCACAGGAGCAAGAGAACTAAAATGGCTGCCGCATCCCTTATATGGACAGGGGGTGGAGCCTAATTTGATAGGTCCAAGGTCAGCTGTCACTCACCGTCACACAGATCATCTGACTTCCTATACACATAATAAAACCAAAGCGAGGCTAGCAATACCAAAGTGAGGCCTGGAACGCATCCAGAGTGAGGCTTGGAACGTATCACATGACCCGAAGGCCCTGCAACGCCATAGAAGCAAGTAATTAACCATTTATTTACATATATTATGCTATTTACATTAACCTATGCATAAATTACTAATTGTACGTTAAGATAGAGGTGACTAGGGGTAGACTAGATTACAGGGATCCCTACGTCCTAGGGACTCTGGCTATGGGGACCCATAAATAGATAAGTACTGTATAGAATGCGGTACTGGGACACCACATGTATACAGCGCACCAATCACAGAGCTCCCTCACAGATGGGCAGTGTAATAAACCAATAGTATCTAACATAGGACACCTATTTCCCACCCAGATGTCTCCCATGGTACATCACAACAATTTAGAAGAGGTGAGGAATAGCTCCACTATACCTCATGGCATCAGAGTTAGCGTCCGTCCGAGTGCTGGAGTGAGTACTTCCGGTTCACCTCCTGCACCACACGACCTTCCGGTTGTGTGGTAATGTCAGAGCGTAAATATGTCTGTGCGCAGGAACGTCTGTACACGACAGATCACATGATTGGAAACGTCTGTCCTGACTTTGCCTGTGCCTCTACCTTCCTGTGCCACGTTATACCTTGGCTGCCTGAGGGCACGAGTTGTATCAGGGTTAGCGACCTGGGTGCCGCCTGCCGCAGCAAGTCCATCCCGCTTTGCGGCGGCTCTGGTGAAAACCAGCAGCACCTTAGACTCCGCTCCCTGGTACGGCCCACGCCATCATCCTCACAGGTCAGTGGATCCACCTACCACAGCCGTAACAAAATGATTGATGTCATTACAAAGTACAATTGGTAACACAAAAAACAAGTCCTTATATGGGTTTGTAGGTGCAAAATTTAAAGTGATATCATTTTTTTAAAAGGGGAGGAGGAAAAAGCTAAATTGCAAGAACAAAAATTGGCCTGGTCCTTAAAGCCAAAATAGGCTTGGTCCTAAAGAGGTTAAAGAAGTCTTATATCTTGGCATTGCCTATACTGTAGAATATAGCTCATGTCTACAATAAGACATTACTGACATATTGTACTATATGTCTGCTAGATGGAATCCCACCCTCATGGTGATAATCTCTGGTGTTTGTTCCTATATAACCATAGAGAAACAACCTGCACCTACTGCTTGGATGGGAATAATTCCATAGTAATTACACAAACCAGGGTTGTTTGTTTGAACAGCTCCTTAAATTTGCATAGAGTAGTGAAAACATCTGCCTCTAGCATTTCAACCTGCGTTCAGCATATATTATATGCACTATTTCAGTCTGTTTCCACTTCAATCAAGACTACACTTTGCATTTTCAATATCCTTTATTAATATGCGTTTCATATAGTGTCAAGGACATTTTCCACATGGTGTATCTTTTTTTTTACTGAGACCTTTCCAGCATAGGTTCAAGTATTTTGCTAATCTCAACATTATTATTGAAAACGAAAAACACAAATGTGACAGATTGGATACCCATAGAAAGATGAACTTTTAAAAATACAAGTTAAAGGTAACCTAAGAGTTGTTTCAAGCTTCCCGAAAAACAAGCCACATGAAACAGAGACAAGGTTTGTTAACACAACAAACTATGATTTACTCTGAAATTCATTGGTGTTGCAGAGAATCAATGGTTGAAAGGAGCAGGGTAACTGTTGTCTCCTTCCTCTCCCATAGGGGGAGACATGTCACTCAAGGCTGGCAGGGGGGGTGGGGCGGGGGACTTGGGGAGGATGGGGGGATGGTTGAGCAGCCATTGTTAATAGTAGACGTAGTTAATATGGGATTTCACTGAAACGCTGGAGTGTTTCAGAATGAATCATGGTTAAGGCTCCATCTTACTGGTTCTTGCTCCATTTCTTCTTGGTTCCCAGTTCTGGAGATCACAGGCGATCCTAGCAGTCAAACCCCTGCAAACAGATAGTTATTCCATATTGTGAAATAACTATTCATTTGTGGGCAAACCCCTTTTAAGGGTTAATTTTACTATATTCACTGTAAAATAAAAATTATATATTTATTTATTAAGTGGTTACGTTTTTGATATTTTTAAAGGCTTTTAAAATGGGATGTTCACATGTGGTGATGGTGAATATGCTGCTGATTTGTTGCAGATTTTGTCTTCCCTATTAAAATTAATTGAGAAATTCCACAACAAATCTGTAATGAACTTGTTGGCTTGTTATTTCTGGCATGTTTCATCAATGGAGGGTTTTGCTAGGATTCAATCTGCATATAGAGAAATTGGGGGGGGGGGGGGGGGGGGACTGAATGTAAGAAGCAGATTAATCAACCTACCCCAGAGCTTTCTACAGCTTTCTAAGGACTTATTCACACAGGTCATTTATGTAAAAGAGGAGAGGCAGATTACAGAACCATGTTTCTAGCAAAAAAAAAATCTGTAAAACTGATGACATTTCTTTATAACATCTAGGGTAACTCTTCTTAGCATTCTGACCTGTGCCAGTACTTATTACCCAAGGAAATGTATGAATTTATTAAAGTAAAAGGGTCATCTTGTTCCCCCACACTAAACCCAATACACTGGATTATAGTGTGGGTAAACACGAGACCAATGCGGAGTCAGTGAGTTTAATACGTACCTTCAGTCCGGCACGGTGTCCCTCCAAAGGTCCACTTCTATCTTCTGTAAATTGCACAATGGAGACAGGCCCACCGGGTGAATTTGAATATTCATGGTTGCTGGTCACATGGGCACTTGTACCAACTGAACGCTCACGTGACCAGCGATCATGAATATTCAAATTAAGCATGGCGGGCCAATCTCCAGTGTGCAATTCACCAAAGATAGAAGCGGACCTTCGGAGGGACACCTCCCCGCACTGAAGGTACGTATTTCACTCACTGACCCCACACCATTCTCCTGTTCACCCACACTATTACCCAGTGTATTCCTTTAACAACTGGATGTAACTATTTACCTTGCCAGTAGGGGGTGTCCCTAGACCCTCTAAAAAAAAACCTCACTAATAAGGAGCATTTGTAGGAAAAAAACAAATGTGGCAAGTTCCATTGCATAGCGTCTTAAGGATGAGAAGTTGATTCTATGCAGAATATATAGCCTCAGAGCAGTGCCATACAGCAGCACACCAAGCTCCTATGAGTGTATTATATGCACAATATGACACTAATCCAATACAATTCGCACCATTTTAGCATTGCCCTAATTTGGTGACTCATGTCAGATACATTATTTTATATGTGACTTATCATTTATAAGTTTCTTTTCTTCATTCAGGTTGCTGGAAATCTTCCTAGATAAAGATCCTTGAAGATGATATCGGAAGGAGTAAAGGAAAACTCTACCTTGACAATGTCACAGAGATGCTAGTTGTTATGAAACAGCTGTCATTGAGCTCTGAATGGAGCTCCAGAAGTGTGAGTCATACATGATTAATGGGATATTTATACATGGGATAATGCACCTCCTTGCCTGAAACGTAAGGCTGCTAGAAGTCAGTAGCAAGGAGAAGACTTTACGTTCAGTCTTTTTATATAGAAGAGAAGTTATGTGTCTTCAGTATACTCTTATATTTTATGATATGTGCTGCATGTTTCCCTAACCCCTTAAGGACGCAGCCCTTTTTCACCTTTAGGACTGAGCCCTTTTTCGCAATTCTGACCACCGTCGCTTTACGAATTAATAACTCAAAAACACTTTTACCGAATATTCTGAGATTGTTTTTTCGTGACATATTCTACTTTATTTTGGTGGTAAATTTTCGCCATTACTTGCATCCTTTTTTGGTGATAAATTTCATGAAAATTTTGAAAATTTAGCATTTTTCTAACTTTGAAGCTCTCTACTTGTAAGGAAAATGGATATTCCAAATAAATTTTATTTTCTTCACAAATACAATATGTCCACTTTATGTTGGCATCATAAAATGGACATATTTTTGATTTTTGAAGAAATTAGAGGGCTTCAAAGTAGAGCAGCAATTTTCAAAAATGTCATGAAAATTGCAAAATCTGAAGGGACAGATGTTACAGAACTACAACTTCCAGCATGCCTGGGCAGTCTAGGCATGCTGGGAGTTGCAGTTTGGCCTTCCTAGTGGTTGCCACAGTAAAGATCACTTTACTTCCACTTTCATTTACACCCCCCCCCCCCCACCTAGTGGTTGCCACAGTAAAGATCACTTTACTTCCACTTTCATTTACATCCCCCCCCCCCCCCCACCGTAGTTTCCCTACCTGTTCCTGTCTCCAGCGATGATCGGGGGTCCCCACGCATCTTCTCCTCCAGGTACCGGCCTCCATCTTCTCCCCGCGTTCCCCACGACATCCAGGGGTGGGCAGAATGGGGGTTGCCAACCCACTGTCCTGCCCTGCCATTGGTCAGAATCAGTTCTGACCAATGGCAGGGGATGGGAGGAGATTGCAGCACTGAGGCCTCGCTCCTAGCCCACAGGATGATCGGGGCTGTCACTGACAGCTCCGATCATCCCTATTTTCTGAGTGATCGGATCACCAGAGACCCGATCAGCCCGGAATAGCAGAAAATCGCATGTCTGAATTGACATGCGATTTGCTGCGATCGCCGACACGGGGGGGGGGGGGGGGTCTCAGGACCCCCCCTGGGCGACGTGCCGGGATGCCTGCTGAATGATGCCGGCTAGCGGTGGGGACCTGAATTACCACCGGCATATGCACACGCCCCACGTCCTTAAGGTCTCGGGATGCAAGGCGAATACATACGCCCGGCGTCCTGAAGAGTTACATAGTTACATAGTTACATAGTTACATAGTTAGTACGGTCGAAAAAAGACATATATCCATCAAGTTCAACCAGGGAATTAAGGGGTAGGGGTGTGGCGCGATATTTGGGAAGGGATGAGATTTTATATTTCTTCATAAGCATTAATCGTTAATTTCTAACGATAATTTGTTTTCCCTTAGTCCTAACAGTAGCACAGATGGGGTATTCCACCCCCCGCGAACTGGTAGGACAGATGGAAGTTTTATTGAACCTAATTAAACAATCAGTAAGACACACCCACAACCCCCTGTATAAGTAAGAGGGTCATCCTCTGCCTCATTGTGTAGTAACAAGAAGAACTAAAGGTAAATAATAGAAGAAAATAACTTAACTAGGGAGGGAAAGTTGTGCTACTGTTAGGACTAAGGGAAAACAAATTATCGTTAGAAATTAACGATTCCCTTACGTCCTAACCAGTAGCACAGATGGGGAAATGGCAAGCAGAAACCCTATGAGGGAGGGCTCTCATGCCTGACGGCAGATAATACTGTCCGTCCAAATGAGGAAAAATCGGCCAATCTACTGTCAAGTCTGTAGTGGGTGATAAATGTGGAGAGTGAACTCCAGGAAGCAGCTTTGCATATATGTTCCAAGGGAACAAGACTCCTTTCCGCAAAGGAGGTAGATACAGACCTGGTGGAATGAGCTTTTACAAACTCAGGAGGCTCCTTACCTTGGGATACCATGGCAATACGAATGGCATCTTTTACCCATCTACTGATGGAGGGCTTTGAAGCTTTAAGACCTCTTTTGGGTCCTGAAAAGAGAATTAGCAGATTTTCATCCTTCCGAAACTCCAAAGATCTTCTTATATAGATCTGGAGACATCTCGAGATATCTAGGCAATGAAGAGAACTATCTTCATTGGAGGATGGAGGAGGAGAAAATACTGGCAGGGATATAACTTGATTTATATTTTGGAATGATGGAACCTTAGGTATAAAGGATGGCATGAATCTGAGTAACACTCGATCCGGCAAAAATTTAGTATATGGTTCAAGTGCCGAGAGCGCTTGAAGTTCCCCAATCCTTTTGGCTGAAGTGATTGCCAGTAAAAAAGTTATTTTAATGGTAACAAACTTCATGTCCACCTCCTCCAAGGGCTCAAAGGGGGGAGATGCTAACCCCTTGAGCACCATCGATAAGTCCCATGCTGGGACAGGTTGTATAATTGTAGGTTTTAACCTTGAGGATCCCCTCAAGAATATTTTGACTAGTCGGTCTTGAGACAATGGTTTATTGAGAAAGGCAGAGATGGCTGATACCTGCACTCTGAGTGTGGAAGGAGATAGATTCTTGTCTAATCCCTCCTGGAGAAAGTTGAGGATTGTGGCAACAGCTGGATTCTGTCCAGGTAGTTGTTTCTTGGAGCACCAAGACTGAAAAGTTGTCCAAATTCTTTTATAGGCTCTGTTAGTGGACTCCGCTCTGGAATGCGAGAGGGTATTCAAGACCGCACTAGAAAGCCCTTCTAGATGTGGAAGGGACTGGTCAACCTCCAGGCTGTCAGGTTGAACATTTGAAGATTTGAGCAGCTGTGAGTGTCCCCCGACACTAGTGCTTGCTCTGGGGGAAGCCTCCAGAATTGTCCCCGACTCATTGCAAGAGTTGGGTAAACCAAGCTCTCTTGGGCCAAAATGGAATTATGGCTATGACAGAGGCTTGGTCCTGCCTGATTTTCATCAATACCCTTGGGATCAAGGAAATTTGAGGGAAGATGTAGGCCAGCCTGAACCTCCATGGGATTGAGAGAGCATCGATTGCTACTGGGTTGTCTTCCCTGTACAGGGAACAAAATCTCACCACTTTGGTGTTGAACCTTGTTGCCATAAGATCTATTTCTGGCATGCCCCACCTGAGAATTATTTGTTTGAACATCTCTGGATGGAGAGACCATTCTCCAGTTGAAAGTCCTCTGCTCAGGCGGTCGGCGATCACATTGAGAGATCCCCGAATGTGAACTGCCGACAGGTGGGTTAGGTTCCTCTCTGCCCAATCCAAGATCAGACCCACCTCTCTGAGGAGGCTTTGTGATCGAGTGCCTCCCTGCTTGTTGATGTACAATACAGCCGTCATGCTGTCGGATTGGATCTTTACTGCTTTCCCTTGAAGAAGAGAAGCAAAGTGGAGGAGTGCTAATCTGATGGCTCGAATCTCGAGGAGATTGGAGGTTAACCCTCTCTCCTGAGGAGACCAAGATCCCCGCACTAACAGATCCAAGAGATGCGTGTCACGATGCCGGCTGGCAGGAGGTGGATCCTCTGTGCCAGAGAGGGATTGGCGTGGACCGTGCTAGTGGACCGGTTCTAAGTTACTACTGGTGTTCACCAGAGCCCGCCGCAAAGCGGGATGGTCTTGCTGCGGCGGTAGTAACCAGGTCGTATCCACTAGCAACGGCTCAACCTCTCTGACTGCTGAAGATAGGCGCGGTACAAGGGAGTAGACAAAAGCAAGGTCGGACGTAGCAGAAGGTCGGGGCAGGCAGCAAGGATCGTAGTCAGGGGCAACGGCAGGAGGTCTGGAAAACAGACTAGGAACACACAAGGGAACGCTTTCACTAGGCACAAGGGCAACAAGATCTGGCGAGGGAGTGCAGGGGAAGTGAGGTATACATAGGGAGTGCACAGGTGAACACACTAATTGGAACCACTGCGCCAATCAGTGGCGCAGTGGCCCTTTAAATCGCAGAGACCCGGCGCGCGCGCGCCCTAGGGAGCGGGGCCGCGCGCCGGGACAGGACCGAGGGAGAGCGAGTCAGGTACGGAAGCCGGGGTGCGCATCGCGAGCGGGCGCCACCCGCATCGCGAATCGCATCCCGGCTGGAGGCGGTATCGCAGCGTACCCGGTCAGTGGATCTGACCGGGGCGCTGCCGTAGCGAGGATGTTGCGAGCGCTCCGGGGAGGAGCGGGGACCCGGAGCGCTCGGCGTAACAGTACCCCCCCCTTGGGTCTCCCCCTCTTCTTAGAGCCTGAGAACCTGAGGACCAGACTTTTATCTAGGATATTGTCCTCAGGTTCCCAGGATCTCTCTTCAGGACCACAGCCCTCCCAGTCCACTAAAAAAAAAGTTTTTCCTCTGACCTTTTTGGAGGCCAGTATCTCCTTTACGGAGAAGATGTCTGAAGAACCGGAGACAGGAGTAGGAGAAATAAGTTTGGGAGAGAAACGGTTGATGATGAGTGGTTTAAGAAGAGAGACATGAAAGGCATTAGGAATACGAAGAGAAGGAGGAAGAAGAAGTTTGTAAGAGACAGGATTAATTTGGCACAAGATTTTGAAAGGACCAAGATAGCGTGGTCCCAATTTGTAGCTGGGAACACGGAAGCGGACATATTTAGCGGAGAGCCATACCTTGTCTCCGGGAGAAAAAATGGGGGGAGCTCTTCTTTTCTTATCAGCAAACTTCTTCATGCGTGATGAAGCCTGTAAGAGAGAATTTTGGGTCTCTTTCCATATGGTGGAAAGATCACGAGTTATTTCATCCACAGCGGGCAAACCAGAGGGCAAGGGAGTAGGGAGGGGGGAAGAGGGTGACGGCCGTACACCACGAAAAATGGGGATTTGGAAGAAGATTCAGAGACTCTGAAGTTGTACGAGAATTCGGCCCATGGAAGAAGATCTGCCCAGTCATCCTGGCGGCAGGAAACAAAATGCCGTAAATAATCACCCAGGACCTGGTTAATTCTTTCTACTTGCCCATTGGATTGAGGATGATAAGCAGAAGAAAAGTTTAATTTAATCTTGAGTTGTTTACAGAGAGCCCTCCAGAATTTTGACACGAATTGGACGCCTCTATCCGAGACGATCTGCGTGGGCAACCCGTGAAGACGAAAAATGTGTACAAAAAATTGTTTTGCCAACTGAGGCGCTGAAGGAAGACCAGGAAGAGGAATAAAATGTGCCATCTTGGAAAATTGATCAACGACCACCCAAACAACAGTGTTGCCATGGGATGGGGGTAAGTCTGTAATAAAGTCCATACCAATCAGAGACCAAGGCTGTTCGGGGACAGGCAAAGGATGAAGAAGACCAGCAGGCTTCTGGCGAGGAGTCTTATCCCGGGCACAGACAGTGCAGGCCCGCACAAAATCAACAACATCCGTTTCCAGAGTCGGCCACCAATAGAAACGAGAGATGAGTTGCAAGGATTTCTTGATGCCCGCATGGCCTGCGAGATGGGAGGAGTGACCCCATTTGAGGATTCCGAGGCGTTGGCGTGGAGAAACGAAGGTCTTCCCTGGAGGAGTTTGCCTGATGGAGGCTGGAGAAGTGGAGATCAGGCAGTCAGGAGGAATGATGTGTTGCGGAGAGAGCTCTACTTCCGAGGCATCCGAGGAACGAGAGAGAGCATCGGCCCTAATGTTCTTATCGGCAGGGCGAAAGTGAATTTCAAAATTAAACCGGGCAAAGAACAGAGACCACCTGGCCTGGCGAGGGTTCAGCCGTTGGGCAGACTGGAGATAGGAGAGATTCTTGTGATCGGTGTAAATAATAACTGGAAATTTTGATCCCTCCAGCAGATGCCTCCATTCCTCAAGTGCTAATTTAATGGCCAGTAGCTCTCGATCCCCGATGGAGTAGTTCCTCTCCGCCGGAGAGAAGGTCCTAGAAAAAAAACCACAAGTAACAGCATGCCCAGAAGAATTTTTTTGTAGAAGAACCGCTCCAGCTCCTACTGAGGAGGCATCAACCTCCAATAGGAAGGGTTTAGATGGGTCAGGTCTGGAGAGCACGGGAGCAGAAGAAAAGGCAGACTTGAGCCGTTTAAAGGCGTCTTCCGCTTGAGGAGGCCATGACTTAGGATTGGCATTCTTCTTGGTTAAAGCCACGATAGGAGCCACAATGGTGGAAAAATGTGGAATAAATTGTCTGT
This sequence comes from Hyla sarda, assembly GCF_029499605.1. NCBI lineage: Eukaryota > Metazoa > Chordata > Amphibia > Anura > Hylidae > Hyla > Hyla sarda. The sequence continues at coordinate 307,212,571 of NC_079193.1, forward strand.
AATAATTGGCGAACCCCAAAAAACGTTGGATAGCACGGAGTCCGGAGGGGCGTGGCCAATCTAAGACGGCAGAGAGTTTGTCTGGGTCCATTTGTAGTCCCTGGCCAGAGACCAAGTATCCTAGGAAAGGAAGAGATTGACATTCAAACAGACATTTCTCCATTTTGGCATAAAGTTGATTGTCTCGAAGTCTCTGAAGAACCATGCGGACATGCTGGCGGTGTTCTTCTAGGTTGGCAGAAAAAATCAGAATATCGTCCAGATACACAACAACACAGGAATATAAGAGATCACGAAAAATTTCATTAACAAAGTCTTGGAAGACGGCAGGGGCGTTGCACAGGCCAAAGGGCATGACCAGATACTCAAAGTGTCCATCTCTAGTGTTAAATGCCGTTTTCCATTCGTCCCCCTCCCTGATGCGCATGAGATTATAAGCACCTCTTAAGTCCAGTTTGGTAAAGATGTGGGCACCTTGGAGGCGATCAAAGAGTTCAGAGATAAGAGGTAGAGGGTAGCGTTTCTTTACCGTGATTTTATTAAGTCCGCGGTAGTCAATGCAAGGACGTAGGGAGCCATCTTTTTTGGACACAAAAAAAAATCCAGCTCCGGAAGGAGAGGAGGATTTGCGGATAAACCCCTTTTTTAAATTTTCCTGGATGTACTCAGACATAGCAAGAGTCTCTGGGGCGGACAGAGGATAAATTCTGCCCCGGGGTGGAGTAGTGCCCGGGAGGAGGTCAATAGGACAGTCATAAGGCCTGTGAGGAGGTAGAGTCTCAGCTTGTTTCTTGCAAAATACGTCAGCATAGTCCATATAGGCCTTAGGGAGACCGGTTACAGGGGGAACCACAGGGTCACGGCAGGGAGTACTGGGAACCGGTTTAAGGCAGTCCTTGAAACAAGAGGTACCCCAGCTCTTGATCTCCCCTGTGGACCAATCCAGGGTTGGGGAATGGCGTTGAAGCCACGGTAGTCCAAGGAGAATTTCGGAAGTGCAATTGGGGAGGACCAAAAACTCAATTTTTTCATGATGAGGTCCGATGCACATTAGGAGGGGCTCCGTGCGGTAACGTATGGTACAGTCCAATCTTTCATTGTTAACACAATTGATGTAGAGGGGTCTGGCGAGACTGGTTACCGGGATGTTGAACCTGTTGATGAGAGAGGCCAAAATAAAGTTTCCTGCAGATCCGGAATCCAAGAAGGCCATAGTAGAGAAGGAGAAGGTAGATGCAGATATCCGCACAGGCACAGTAAGACGTGGAGAAGCAGAGTTGACATCAAGGACTGTCTCACCTTTGTGCGGAGTCAGCGTGCGTCTTTCCAGGCGGGGAGGACGGATAGGACAATCCTTCAGGAAGTGTTCGGTACCGGCACAGTACAGGCAGAGATTCTCCATGCGGCGTCGTGTCCTCTCTTGAGGTGTCAGGCGAGACCGGTCAACTTGCATAGCCTCCACGGCGGGAGGCACAGGAACGGATTGCAGAGGACCAGAGGAGAGAGGAGCCGGGGAGAAAAAACGCCTGGTGCGAACAAAGTCCATATCCTGGCGGAGCTCCTGATGCCTTTCTGAAAAACGCATGTCAATGCGAGTGGCAAGATGAATGAGTTCATGTAGATTAGCAGGAATTTCTCGTGCGGCCAGAACATCTTTAATGTTGCTGGATAGGCCTTTTTTAAAGGTCGCGCAGAGGGCCTCATTATTCCAGGATAGTTCAGAAGCAAGAGTACGGAATTGTATGGCGTACTCGCCAACGGAAGAATTACCCTGGACCAGGTTCAGCAGGGCAGTCTCAGCAGAAGAGGCTCGGGCAGGTTCCTCAAAGACACTACGAATTTCCGAGAAGAAGGAGTGTACAGAGGCAGTGACGGGGTCATTGCGGTCCCAGAGCGGTGTAGCCCATGACAGAGCTTTTCCAGACAGAAGGCTGACTACGAAAGCCACCTTAGACCTTTCAGTAGGAAACTGGTAGGACATCATCTCCAAGTGCAGGGAACATTGTGAAAGAAAGCCACGGCAAAACTTAGAGTCCCCATCAAATTTATCCGGCAAGGATAGTCGTAGGCCTGAAGCGGCCACTCGCTGCGGAGGAGGTGCAGGAGCTGGCGGAGGAGATGATTGCTGAAGCTGTGGTAGTAGCTGCTGTAGCATCACGGTCAGTTGAGACAGCTGGTGGCCTTGTTGCGCTATCTGTTGTGACTGCTGGGCGACCACCGTGGTGAGGTCGGCGACAACTGGCAGAGGTACTTCAGCGGGATCCATGGCCGGATCTACTGTCACGATGCCGGCTGGCAGGAGGTGGATCCTCTGTGCCAGAGAGGGATTGGCGTGGACCGTGCTAGTGGACCGGTTCTAAGTTACTACTGGTGTTCACCAGAGCCCGCCGCAAAGCGGGATGGTCTTGCTGCGGCGGTAGTAACCAGGTCGTATCCACTAGCAACGGCTCAACCTCTCTGACTGCTGAAGATAGGCGCGGTACAAGGGAGTAGACAAAAGCAAGGTCGGACGTAGCAGAAGGTCGGGGCAGGCAGCAAGGATCGTAGTCAGGGGCAACGGCAGGAGGTCTGGAACACAGGCTAGGAACACACAAGGGAACGCTTTCACTAGGCACAAGGGCAACAAGATCTGGCGAGGGAGTGCAGGGGAAGTGAGGTATACATAGGGAGTGCACAGGTGAAGACACTAATTGGAACCACTGCGCCAATCAGTGGCGCAGTGGCCCTTTAAATCGCAGAGACCCGGCGCGCGCGCGCCCTAGGGAGCGGGGCCGCGCGCGCCGGGACAGGACCGAGGGAGAGCGAGTCAGGTACGGAAGCCGGGGTGCGCATCGCGAGCAGGCGCCACCCGCATCGCGAATCGCATCCCGGCTGGAGGCGGTATCGCAGCGTACCCGGTCAGTGGATCTGACCGGGGCGCTGCCGTAGCGAGGATGTTGCGAGCGCTCCGGGGAGGAGCGGGGACCCGGAGCGCTCGGCGTAACAATGCGCTCCCCAACCTACAAGGGACGCGTCGGTAGTAAGTATGATCCAAGGGGGTTGGATCATTGACTTGCCGTCCTCGAGGTGAGACCACCATCTGAGAGAGGACCTGACTCGATAAGACAGGGAGTGGCACTTGTTTAGGCCCGAGGGCCTGAGATTCCAAGTGGCGAGCACCTCTGAAGAGGGCGTAGATGCCAAAGAGCCCAAGGAACCGCATCCACGGTAGCGGACATAAGTCCCAACATCCGCATGAGAGTGCGAATGGAAACTCTCCGGGGTACAGAGAGAAAAAGGGCCGATTCCTGCACCCGAGATTTCCTCTCGGGAGAGGGGTAGAGTGTCATGGAGATTGAGTCGACCATGAAGCCGAGAAACCTCACTGAGGTAGTTGGGAGGAAATTGGATTTGGCCCAATTGACTATCCACCCTAACTGGTGAAGGAAGGATACTGCTAGTTGCAGATGTTGGGACAGGATCGCAGAAGAAGGAGCTCTGAGGAGCCAATCGTCTAGGTAGGGAACGATGCTGAGCCCCTGGAGCCTTAGAGCAGCGACTACCGCTACCACCACTTTGGTAAATGTGTGTGGGGCCGAAGAAATTCCAAACGGGAGGGCTACAAACTGGAGGTGTTTTAGAACTCCCCCTACCTGAACTGCGATCCTTAGATACTTTCTGGATACCGGATGAATAGGAATATGAAGGTAAGCATCCTTTAGATCCAGAGTAGCCAGGTAATCCCCTGGCGAGATGAGGTTGACCACAGATTGAATAGTTTCCATACGAAAGCGTTTGTGCTTCACATACTGATTGAGATATCTCAGATCTATAATCATCCGCCAGTCTCCTGTTACCTTGGGAACTAGGAAGACTGGAGAATAAATTCCTGACCCCCGCTCTGAAAGAGGAACTTCCTCTAAGGCATTCTTCTGGATGTATTCCAGAATGTAGGTTTCTAGCGCCCCCTGTTTGATTGGTGAAAAAACTCTTGTCTTCACATAATTGGATGGGGGAATTGATTCGAGGTCTATCGAATAACCATCCGAGATTAATCTCAGGACCCAAGGATCCTGAATGTGGAGGGACCAGGCGCTTGAAAAGTGGTGAAGACGACCACCAACTGGAATCTGGGGGGCAGGATGGGAAACTGGAAAGGTCACCTCGGCAAGGAACCCAGAGCTTCGTAGAAGCCCGCAGTCAGAGCTTTCTGTTGTCTTTGGAGCCACGGGAGCGTTTTCCGCCCCGGCGTTGATTACCCCATTCTCTCTGAGGCTTAGGCTGGGGGGCTGATCCGCCCCCAGAACGCCGGCCTCGACCACGAAAGGAGGAATAAGGAAGGGACTTGCCTTTCTTGTCAGAAAGTCCCTCCATAATGCGGTCCAGCTCAGCTCCGAAAAGAATGCCGGGTTCGTAAGGCATAGCACATAAGGTGTTCTTGGAAGAGTTGTCAACCTTCCAAGGTTTTAACCATAGAGGACGTCGTCCAGCGGAAGCCAGGGCCATAGACATCGCCACTGATGCAGACGCAGAAGCAGTGGAGTAGGAGCGCCTCATGGCACAGTCAGCCTTCCGATCCATTGGATCCTGCAAGGAAGACCCATCCTCGGCAGGGACCACTGTCCTCTTGGACAGTTTGGCAACTGCCATGTCAACCTTAGGGACAGGGCCCCAGGAAGAAAGCTGAGATTCCTGTATAGGAAACATGGTCTTAAATCTTTTAGTTAAGACCTGACCCTTTTCTGTTTTTTTCCATTCCGTTCTAAGCACGGACAGAAGGGTATCATCCGCTTTAAAGACCCTAGGTCCCTTAGAGGCGGAGGTAGAGGCTTCCCCGGGATCAACATCCTGGTCCCCCGACCGGATGGATCTCAGAAGACGCTGGGTCTTTTCCAGCGGAAAAAAATAAGATGCAGTGACCTCCTCATCCGAAGAGGAGGACTTGGAATCTTCTCTCTCCTGATCCACAGACATCTCCATTCTGGGAGGTGAAGAAGGTCTGGCGCGTTTCTGAGAGACAACGTGTTTCAGCTCCTCAATAGAGGCTTGCATAGCCGACATGTTAGAGGAGACCCACACATACATATCCTGGACTGTAGGTTCAGTCTGATGGGAAGGTAGAGACTTAGCCCTACAAGGAGGGCACCTGGAAAATTCATAATTATCCTCCAGGGGAGTATTGCAGTCATGGCAAGAGAGGTGCTTGCGCTTGGCGGATCTTTTTGCCAAGCCTTCACGATCCCCTGAGCCCTCGGTCGACATATCTAGGTAAATATGAGAGGAGGATTAGATAATGTAGCGGCAAGAAAAAATTGCGGCTAGCTAAAATATAATAAAAATACCCAAAGTTCTCAGCAAGAGACCAGGTACTAGACTCAAAAAGACAGGACTGTGGAAGTACCAACAGCTCTAGGAGGCTGAATGGCAGCCTAGGGGGAGATTAAATATCCTCCTGACTGGTGCCAAAACAAGACTCCGCTCACAAGGCGGAGTTGCAGAAAAGAGAAATCCTGTCTTACAAAAAACAGGAGGAAAAGGAACCCTATCTGTTAGAGGGTTATAGAGGAGGCTCCTCGCTCGGTTTCGCCGCATTATTGGCAAAAACGGCGCAAAAAACCGAGTCGGGAGCGAAAGAGAGAAACAGGAAGTGACGTCAGACGCCGCTGACGCACTTCCGGCCGGGGCCGCGATTGGAGTCGCGGCTCCGAGGATAGAAGCAGATGGGCGCAAACTAAGCCCAGAACTGCAAGTAAGAAACCCCCCCCCCCCCCTCCAACAGGAGTAAGGGGGTCACCATCTGTCCCACTGTCCGGGAGGACAGAAAAAAACACAATGAGGCAGAGGATGACCCTCTTACTTGTACAGGGGGTTGTGGGTGTGTCTTACTGATTGTTTAATTAGGTTCAATAAAACTTCCATCTGTCCTACCAGTTCGCGGGGGGTGGAATACCCCATCTGTGCTACTGGTTAGGACGTAAGGGAATCTTATTTTGTTCCAGGAATGTATCTAATCCTGTTTTAAAGCTGTTAATTGTTCCTGCTGTGACCAGTTCCTGAGGTAGACCGTTCCATAAATTCACAGTCCTCACGGTAAAGAAGGCGTGTCGCCCCTTGAGACTAAACTTTTTCTTCTCCAGACGGAGGGAGTGCCCCCTCGTCCTTTGGGGGGGTTTAACCTGGAACAGTTTTTCTCCATATTTTTTGTATGGGCCATTAATATACTTATATACGTTTATCATATCCCCCCATTAAGAGGTTAATATTGTTCAGCTATTATACGCCCTTGTATTTTGGGGCAGTATTATGAATATTTAATATGGGGGTGTTGTCCAGGGCCAGCCAGGTGGGCGTACCAGTGTATCAAGGGGCTAGAGCAGTGGTCTTCAACCTGCGGACCTCCAGATGTTGCAAAACTACAACTCCCAGCATGCCCGGACAGCCGTTGGATGTCCAGGCATGCTGGGAGTTGTAGTTTTGCAACATCTGGAGGTCCGCAGGTTGGAGACCACCGGGCTAGGGAATGCCCTGAGTGCACCAAAGAAACTAATTTACATAATTAGATTTTGGGGTATATCTCAGGAAGGGCACCACATAGAAAAAAAAAAAGGCAAACACTTTTGTAATCAGTGTCACCCGCACAATTAGCCTCTACCAGCATGTTAGTGTGGGCGACACTGCTGTCAGTTCTCTTTAAGGAGAGTAAGATGGAAGCATTGTTAGTTAGCATACACTATCTTGGAAAACATTTTAATTTCTGAATAAAAATTTATGGAACTTGGATATAAAACTATAGTCCCTTAAAAGGAAATGTGTCTGTCACCAGTGTCACCTGCACTAACCTGTTGGTGCAGTTGACACTAATGACAACGGTTTCTTCACCACCAGGCCCTGCTTGGGGCATGGGCGGAGCTTTGTGATGTCACCGCTGCTGCTCTCTACTGGGTCCCACTGCTAGAGAACAGCAGCGGTGACGTCACTAAGCTCCGCCCATGCCCCAAGCTGGGCCCGGTGGTGAAGAAACCGGAAAAGATTATCGAAGAACGACGGCACGGACCGGGACAAGGTAAGTACTGTTGTCAACAGTGTCATCTGCACTGCCTGTCGGTAACGACAGGTTAATCTAGGTGACACTGGTGACAGATTTCCTTTAAGATTCACTGCGGACAGTGTCAGATATCTTTTAAATCTTTTTTGTTTAGCAAAAGCATTATTCTATATGGAGATTTGGTAGGTGACAAAGAAATACTAAAGGGTCTATTATTAAAATAAAATTCCCCATTCATAAACGTGCCTCATCTTATATTAATTATCAGATTCAGTACATGAGAAAATTATTATATTCCCTTGTAAGGGAAATATTCATTGATAGATGTAAATAGGGCATTATAGATATTTAGCATACAACAATAAGAAAATCTGCCATTGGGTCAGAATGTGGTGATTGAGAAGGGAAAGCTATTGAGAACTGACTATTTTTTCTTGTTATATTGAGAAATAAGAAAAGTATTAGAAAATGTTAAATCTGAGTGCTGAAGTTGCTGTCATTAATAAAAATGGGTCTCCTAAGCAAAAATTAATCAGCTTGGGATTTCAGGGCTTCATGCCAAAGCATACTGCATTTAAATGGGCTAGAATGTTAAACAGATTTGTAAATTACTTCTATTAAAAAACCTTAATCCTTCCAGTACTTATCAGCTGCTGTATGATACAGAGGAAGTTGAGTAATTATTTTCAGTCTGACCACAGTGCTCTCTACTGACAATGTCAGAAACTGTCTGGAGCAGGAGAGGTTTGCTCCTACTCTGGACAGTTCCTGACATGGACAGAGGTGTCAGCACAGAGCACATGTGGTCAAAAAGACAGCAGCTGATAAGTACTGGAAGTGTTAAGATTTTTTAATAGAAGTAATTTACAAATCTGTTTAACTTTCTGGAGCCAGTTGATATTTAAAAAAATGTTTCAAACGGAGTACCCCTTTAATGTTGAAGAAGGTCAATGAGAAGGTAAAAGCCAGGCTGTCTTCAAAAATACCCGTGAGTTACACAGCAACAATACAAATAATAAAGACGTATAAAATGAGATTACCTAAGAGTAACAGTCACTAGGTACAATGTGCACCACTGGTGGTAGAAACATCTTTCTGAAGAAACAGCAGGTTGAGGCTCCTAACCAGTAAAATACATTTAAAATAACAATGGTGTAGTAGTAAAAACAGCCATGCTGCTTAAGATATGTAGGGGGCAGTCAGAGGGATGCGAGTGAGTCCATCATGATGCTTCATCAATTTTGGAAGGAAAAGCCAAACCCAAAAGAACACATGTTGCTCCATTCAAGCCAGTGAGTTTAATGGTGAAACGCCATTTTCATTTGATATTCTCTTTGTGGAGGGCTGTAACTGGAATAATAATCCCACACAGCTACAAGATTGTCAAGAGATCTAGATACATAGTGGCAAACTCATATGGAGCAGGGAGGGAGCTTATTTTCCTGGTCTCTACTTGAAGACTGTTCTTAGTCTGGTAAAAGGGAAGTTGAGCTAGGAGATCTTTTTTTGACATTTTCTGGTACAGATTCTGCTTATAAGATCCATTAGTGTCTGGCAATGACAGATGCTAGCAGGGTTTGAAACTCTTTGAAAATATTGAGGCCCTTCCTCTGAGATGCCTCTATATATTATATTGTTTCTTTTCAATCTTTTTTCCCAATTTACTTCTCCGTCAAGTGAGTGGGTTATAACTTATAACGCACTCACCTGACAGCACGACTAAAAAATCAGCTTGGAAGAAAGATTGAGAAGAAACAATAAGCATTATAAGCATTAAACAATTCAACGAGATCAATAGAAAGTGAGCTAATTTTTTGTTCAATATGGGCTGTGCACATGGCCAAGCTATCTTTGTTTGCCGCTGATCATTTATTTCATGGGCTTTAAATGATAAGGAAATTTACAAAGTTCTTTTTTTTTGTTAACACTGGTATCTTTGGTCCCATACTGCTCATTTTCTGCGAAGCTGCATCATGATGTTTCTTCTACAGTAATTTCATACAACATATCCATGCCTGTCTTTTGCTACCATGGAGCATGTTATCCCAAGGATATTAATTTCAAAAGTTGGGCAGAAATTGTGACATGCCATTCTAAACAACAAATAGTGGAGGAGCTATGAAATTGGAAAGGAATGGAGAAGAAGTGGCAAAGAAAGTTTATCATTTTACTATTTTAGGTCTATATAAACCTTGTTTGTTATTTGAAAAAAAAATTTGAGAAAGTTTACATTTTAAGTGAATCCATATGATCTACAGTAGATAGACAAATACACATAAAACATCACTAGCTGTTTTGAAAAACACACATCTTGACATTGAGAATGAACAGTCATAATGTCAGGGACAAACCAGGGGACAGGGAGAGTGAGCCCTAAACTTGCCCTAAAACCACTCTCCCTGCCTACTTGCCCATCCACCCTAACCGGTGGATCGAAAACTGGGCAACGGTCCCTTCCTAAACTAAAGTGCAAGGGCCTAAAAAAAAAACACATACTAATAAATAGTCGGTCACAAACCAGAAACATAACAGGAACATAGAACTCTATAACAGATTAAGTTCAGAGGACACAGATCAGTGAGCAGCACAGGGGACACTATGGATCAGCGGTCATGAACAAAGGACACTATAGATCAGCAGACATGTACAGAACTCCAAAGATCTGAAATCCATAACTAATAAAAATAGAATTCAAAACACCAGACAGGAAAACGGATAAGTCAACAGACTTTAGGAACAGACAGGACCCCCCCCCCCCCCATTCTCCAGTATGGCTCTTACCAGGAGCAGAGAGTGTCGACCCCTGCATGAAGCGGCAGCTGACACGTCCTCCTCATGTATCTCTATGGGAGAGCTGGAGCTTCTCCGACTCTCCCATAGAGATACATAGAGGGGTCAGGGTCATACGAAGTTAACACGCCCCATTCCTAGGGATAGTCGGGGTGCTGCGCAGGAGATTGCAGGGGGTCCGTTAAATAGGGGATAAGTGTTCCTGTACCACAGAGGGAGTGTATCAAGACCGTGTCAAACTGGACTAATTTGGGGATGCTTCCATCATAACATTTAATAATATAGACAAGTGTTCCCCAAACTCCTCCTCTTTCATTCCTTGCACTGTAACACACTTTTATTTTTATACACGGATACTCACTTAATGACTGGATCATTCCCCTTTATCTATAAAACTTTACTAACTGCTTGTGTCACCCCTATTTCTTTAAATATTGTAAGATTTTGTGATCAGGACTCACTCCTCTTGTGTCACCCCTATTATGACATAGATTGTAGCTCTTGTGAGCAGGGCCCTTCATTACTATTGATCAAAGTGATGATTTTGTCCCTACACGTTCTCTCTGGATTGTACAGTGCTACGGAATATGTTGACGCTATATAAAGATTTTTTTTTTTTTTTTTTTTTTATGATTATTTATCATTATTATTATTTGTACATGCACTCGAAGGAATACTGGTTCAATAGATGTCTTGGCTTATGTGAACCCCTGGTTGAAAATATTCATAAAACTAATGTCACCACTTTTAAAAATTTGCGTGGGATATTGCCTATACAGCCGTTTTCCATGTCCAGCATTTCATGTCTTTGTAACACGTTCAATCAACAGGAACATATGTTGTAAATTCTTTATCAAACAGAATGCATAATGGAATGGTGAAAGACGGCTGGAAACAGCTGCTACAACAACGGCGCGAGATGTGCTTCATGCTGAATAGAGAACATTTTATAAAGGAAGACTAACCTTTCATAGGCATGAATACATTTGATAACATACAGAACATTCATATTAATGCAGCATTTTATATACTGTGTTGCCGGATAAAAAACATTTGGTCTGCCCAATAATCTGAATCCTATGAATAGTCCCGGGCCCTATCTTATATGAAGGATAGCCTTATGCTTATCCCATGCATGCTTAAACTCCTTCATGGTATTTGCAGCAACCACTTCTGTAGGAAGGCTATTCCATGCATCCACTACTCTCTCAGTAAAATAATACTTCCTCATATTACTGCAGAAACCTTTGCCCCTCTAATTAATAACTATGTCCTCTTGTGGTAGTTTTTATTCTTTTAAATCTCCTCTCCTCCTTTATCTTGTTGATTCCCTTTATGTATTTAACATTTTCTATGATATCTCCTCTGTCTCGTCTTTCTTCTATACATGTTAAGGTCCTTCAACCTTTCCTGGTAAGTCTTGAACATAGTCATAATTGGAAGCTTATATATTTCATAAAGAATGATCTAGACCAAATTTTGGGACACATGCCATTGTCCAATCCTTGTTGTCATGGCAGGCAAAGTGCATCTGTACATGAGATTTTTGGCCTGGTCTAGGATGACCATTTAAAGCGCAACTGTCATGGAAATTATACCCCCCAGACTAATAACATGACAGTATAGAAGATGATACGTGTAATGCAGCTGTACTTTTAGCTGCTGTTTATCACTCTTTATCAGCAGGAAAATAGTTTTATTGTGCGGTCAGCAACAGTCAGATAGGCGTGGCTGGGGATCGTAATGCCCCACCTCCGCCACGCCTATCCCCTGTAAGTGAGCCTGGACCACTGTGTGATTGACACACAGGTCCCCACCCCCCCTGATGTCCATGATGTGCGGGCCTGTCCCCACACTATGTTGACCTTACATGGGGCATATAGCATTAAAGAGTACCTGTCATCAAACCATAAATTCTAAACTAACTCAGATCATATTCTCTAATCTACTCCTAACACCCTTCCTTCCATCTCTGTATTATACCTTTCCCCTTGCTCACATTGTGTGAGCTCCCAGCAGGAGAAAGTGGGTGTTCCCCAGCAGGCGCGACATCACAGAAGCCTGTGAAAGCCATGGACTTCCTGAGTTTGGTCTCATGCCAGGCCAGGGGGAGACCAAACTAAATGTTTGATTTGCCAGGGAAAAGAACAGAGCCACCTAGTGGATGTTTTTTCAATCACGTTAAAAACAGATAAAGGTTGAAAATTCTAACAGCAAGTAAATAGCTAAGTGTCTTATAATTACATAAGGAACAATATATTAAAAGTTTAGTTTGGGGACAGGTACTGTTTGAGTCAAGTATAATGTGTTCTGTTATTAGTATGATACAAGATGAAAGCTGCCCTAAAAAAACACAATGAAGGCTATTTCAGGTCAATATTTAAGAGTAAAAAGGCATCTGTTAATTTACTTAGCAAATTTAGTCTATAATATGGTGAATATCATTTGTGCATTATTCAAATGAGTAAAACAGGTGAACTGTACAAGAGGATATACATGTCTGTAGTTTGCACCTGCACTACCTTCGAATTGTGTTTCAACTGTAGAAACTAAAATGACAACAATAAATGTTTTTTACTCTTATTTTACTCTTAAATCCGCATTACAATACGCATTGTTCATAAGGTTAAAAAAAGACCATCAAATCCATCCTGTATACCTATCGTGTATGAGGCTGATGCCAAGTGCCCCATACCGGGGGGGGGGGGGGGGGGGGGAGGGGGGGAATAGAGCTGCTGCAGTGACAGTAAAAATTGAATACCCTATGACAAATATGTGGCAGATATGCTGCAAAATTTGGGTGAAGATTTTTCAGTGAAAATCTGTAACTAAGTTCAGAACAAAGCGCATGGGGATTTTACAATGTTTTCAGCATCTCAGCAAAAGTCTGGAACAGACAAATACAGAACCTTAAAATGTACATCCAGTGATGATCTGGCAGCAGGATATCTGTTTAAACTTCCCAGGCAGATTCCGAGCCGAAGACTAGCCCAGAGGCTATGGCAATTTTGAATACAGATTTGCCTAAAGTCCTATAGACTTGCATGGGACTTCTGTCAAATACATATCCCCATCAGGATAGTCTCTGTGTTTAGAAGTTTTCTGCGAATTTTGAACTGATATTCTTCTGCCAGATTATTGCTATATTTACGTTTAAACGAAAAGGTAGTAATATGCCACATGGTCAACAACCACTTGTCAACCCCAATACAGTGATTTATCAAAACTTGTGTAGAGGAAAAGTTTACCAGCTTCCCATAGCAACCAATGAGATTGCTTCATTCATTTTTAAAAATAACCCTGAAAAATGAAAGAAGCAATCTGATTGGTTGCTATGGACAACTGGTAAACTTTTCCTCCGCACAGGTTTTGATAAATCTCCCCCATAGTCTGCAGAGTTTATTCTTAGGCTATGTTTTAACTTGGCAGGTCTTGGATAGCTGCCAATGCAGTATTTGAGCCAAAACCAAGAAGCCTTTCCTTTATATTTCACATTCCTTTTGAATATGCTTCTGGCTTTGGCTCAAAAACTGCCAAGAGTTTAAATTAATATGCAAATTAGTCTTTGGAGCCCACTGAACATTCCCCTCAGCCACTATAGCCCAGCACAGTTTGGTCCCTTCACCAGTAAGTCACTCCCCTCTGTGTACTAGTCACCTCCTCTATCCGATTGATTGACAGGAGGAGTGACTAGCTGATGAAGAGGCTGAAAATTCCCAGGGGCAGTGAAATATTTGTACCATTCCACAAAATAAAGGGTACAAGGATGTAGTGTCACATGCCCAACTGACAAACTAGAAGGATAAACAGAAAATAAAGACAATCGCACTCACCATTCAGTGAAAAGGTATTTTCTTTACTGTAGTCCGGCATTAACAGCAATGAGGCAGGTATAACATAGAGCAGAGGCAGAGGTGGTTATGGGACAGAACTGTTTCGCACTATAGAAGTGCTTCCACAAGTCGACACCAAACTAGAAGGGCCGTTGACCTTTTCCTTGACCCTGAGGCAAGTGGCTTTTTCTCATCAAACCTTAGGAAGACCCCACTGTACTCTGGTGTCTGGCTAGGCAGTGCAAAAACTCCTAAATTTAGTTTTCAATCCTCCATTAGGGAAATCTGGGTTGCAAGTAAGTAAGGAATTTTATGACCAAACACATTTCTTTTAGGTCACCATGAGGGACACCTATAAAAGCACCAGACCCTAAAAAAGCACAACACATAATAACAAAATAGTGCACAATGTTATAATTAGAGATGAGTGAATCGAAGCAGACGAACCCGAATTTGTTGCGAATTTCAGGATTTATTCGATTCGTAACGGATGCGAATATCGCCGCTATTCTATCGCGCAAATCGCTTAGTTAAACACCATTTTACAGCGTTCCAGGCTCCAGGACACCTAAAATGGCGGATCCACATGTCAATACATGGGGCAGGGGATGTTGAGAATGTGGGAAGGCAAGGCGGGAAGGGAGTAGGCGGGATGACCCTGAATCACATGCAGGATGCAGCCTATCAGCATTCATTGACCCCTGTGATGTCACAGCCCTACATAATCGGCAGCCATTTTGCGGCTGCTCATTTCATGCCATTCACTGCAGAGAGAGAGAGGGGACGGCTGCGTGTCTCTGTGTGTTACACAGACACGCTGAATTGATCATACCGCAGCGTTCCACTTCCAACTGTTAGTCACATCAGCGTTGTGGACAGAGAGCAGTGCAGTGCTTTGCTTGTTCTCACTGAGAAGGATTTTAACGCCAGCCATTAACCTGGGGCAGATAGCTTTTTGTTGCCTGATACATATCAACAAGTTGCCTTAACTTCATGAACCATATCGCAGGAGGCAGGAATGATTTTTCAGCACAATTCAGTGTATTTTTTCCACAAGAAATCATCTGCTGCTTATACTAGTCTGTAGATGGTATAATAACCAGCAGTTCACACCATTCTTAATACTCTGTGACAGAGTGCAATTTTTTTTTGTGGTGCTGCACTATCGTGTCCTGCTGCTGTGCAAAAATATGTTATTTCAGTGGACTGTAGTGCATTTCTGCCCTCATACGTGCATACCACATATCTACATGAAAGAAGTCTACAATTTTGTATCTGTAAATCTGTAACAAGTCTAGATACTGGGAAAGTCCAGGCAAAAGTAATCACCTGCTGGTGTTTTATGAAAATATGTTTTCCAAGCGTACTGTAGCGCATTTTTTTGCCCTCATACATACATACCACATACCTACATCTAAGTAGTGCACTTTTTTGTACCTGTTATTCTGTAAAAAGCCTACATACAGGGAAAGACCAGGGAAAACTAATCACTGGATGTTGTTTTATGAAAATACGTTTTCCAAGTGTACTGTAGTGCATTTTTTTGCTCTCATACGTGCATACCACATACGTACATCTAAGTAGTGTACCATCTTGTATCTGTTAATCTGTCAAGGGCCTACATACTGTGAAAGTCCATGCACTAGTATTCACCGGCTGGTGTTTTACAAAAATACAGAGTTTTTAGGCGTATTGTAGCGCATTTTTCTGCCCTCATCAGTGCATACCACATACGTACATCTAAGTAGTGTACCATTTTGTACCTGATAATCTGTCAAGAGCCTACATACTGTGAAAGTCCAAGCAATAGTACTCAACAGCTGGTGTTTTACAAAAATACAGAGTTTTTAATGCGTATTGTAGCGCATATTTCTGGCCTCATCAGTGAATACCGCATACGTACATCTAAGTAGTGTACCGTTTTTTACCTGTTAATCTGTCAAGGGTCTACATACTGTGAAAGTCAAAGCAATAGTACTCACCGGCATGGCAGTTTTTCATCAGACATCCTGAGGAGGTTCACGTAGCCACATGCAAGATATGTCGGCAGAAGGTGAAGCATGGCTAGGGTCCCAATGTTGGCACCACAGCCCTGAGTCAACACATGCTTCACCACCATGAAGTGGCCTGGGAGAACCGTGGCTCCGATGTAGTGGTCCAGCCTGCTGCATCACCCAGTGGCATGCCGCTCCCTCCTTCAGCCAGCCAAGGCTCCACCACCTCAGCCGAAGGGAGCTGTGTGTCATACCCTCCTTCTGTCGCACCAGATGCTTCTGCTTCTCCCACTTTTAGAAGCCATGTCCAAGAGACAACAGTATGCACCCACTCATCCAATGCTGCAGAAGCTGAATGTGCTCCTGTCTAAGTTGCTGGTGCTGCAGTCCCTCCCTTTTCAAGTGGTGGACTCTGCACCTTTCAGAGAACTGATGGCTTACTGCTGCTTGGCCTGGGTCTGGGAATAAAAAATGTTGTTATGGTAGGTAGCACTAGCTATCCAAAATCTTCATTTTCAATTTCAAAAATGTTTCTGTTTTTTTGGGGGTGATTGTGAAGCCCTGGTGTGTACTCATGCTTCAGACAACTCAAGGCTGTATCATTCAGGAAATATATGGTTTACTGATACTGCTGCTGTGCCTGGGTCTGGGAATACAAATTTTGTTATGGTAAGTAGCACTAGCTATCCAAAATCTTCATTTTAAATTTCACAAATTCTTCAGTTTTTTCTTTGGGATTGTGAAGCCCTGGTATGTACTCATACTTCAGACAACTCCAGGCTGTGTCATTCAGGCAATATATACTCTCCCAGCATTATTGCCATGTTTATACCAGACCAGTAATAAAAGGAATATTGCCAAGGACTATCAGAAACAGGGAACTGTGGATACTGACCACCATCTGTTGGAATTGACTGACTATCCCAGGTGGTAGATTTACCATTTTGAAGTTCCTCAGTTCCAGTAGGTTTTAAGTCGTTCATTCTTTGTTGTTGTTCTTCAGTTGAAGAATTAAGTTGTATCATGTTTTCCTGTTCCTCCGATGAGCTAATGTCACTGGGACACACAATACTCATATTGTCATCTAATGAAGAATCCTTTTCTTCTGAGAAGGTATCTATCATTTTGTTATTTTGAATATCAGGTGGTATTCTGACAATTTTTGTGAAGCCCTGGATCTCCTCATGCTTCAGCCAACTCCAGGCTGTGCCATTCAGACACTATATGGCCTCCACCTACAGATGCCACCTCCAGGCTCTGTCATTGTGCTGACATGTTTTCTGATGCTACTGGGACTGGGATATTAACTCCAAATATGTTCTGGTAGCACTAGCTAACATAAATGCTTAATTGAGATTTCAAGATTGATCTTTCAATGTAAGGGGTTATTAAAACCTCTGGTGTACTGCTGATCCTGCTCCTGACTGCTCCTGTGTCTTTCAGGAATTACTTGGCTTACTGATGTTTCTGGGCTTGGGCCTTACATTTTTGGATGTTTAGCACAAGCTAAATACATGTTTAATAGAAATTTCAACTTTGATCTTTTAATGTAAGGGGTTAAGAAACCCTCTGGTGTACTGCTGATGCCTGCTCCTGACTTTGTGTTTCAGGAACTACTTGGCTTACTGATGCTTCTGGGTGTGGGCCTTACTTTTTTGGATGTTTAGCACAAGCTAAATAAGCGCTAAATAGAAATTTCAACATTGATCTTTCAATGTAAGGGGTTATGAAACCCTCTGGTGTACTGCTGATGCCTGCTCCTGACTGTGTATTTTAAGAACTAATCTGCTTACTGATGCTGCTGGGCTTCGGCCTTAAATTTTTGGATGGTAGCATTAGATAACATGCATCTTCAATAGAGATTTCAACATTCACCTTTTAATGTTAGGGGTTGTGAATCCCTCTTGTGTACTCATGCTGCTGCCTGCTCCTGTATGTGTCATATAGCAACTACATGGTTTAGTGATGCTGCTGAGCCTAGGACATTACCTATATATGTTTATGGTAGCACTAGGTACCATACAACTTTAATTGAAATTTCAAAATTCATCTTTTATTATTAGAGATTGTGAGGCCCTATTGTCTCCTTATCTGCCACCAACTGGGTCTGGGAATAAAAATTTTGTTATGGTAGCACTAGCTACCCAAAATCTTTGGTTTAAAATTCAGAATTCATCTTATAA
Organism: Hyla sarda; assembly: GCF_029499605.1. NCBI lineage: Eukaryota > Metazoa > Chordata > Amphibia > Anura > Hylidae > Hyla > Hyla sarda. The sequence continues at coordinate 307,230,395 of NC_079193.1, forward strand.
TCTTGGGGATTGTGAAGGCATAGTGTCTACTCATGCTGTTGCCAACTCCTGGCTGTGCCATTAAGCCACTATATGGTCTCCTCATGCTGCCAACACCTCTACGCTGTGTCATTCAGCCACTATATGGTCTCCTCATGCTTCAGCCTCATCCAAGCTCTGTCATCCAGCCACTATATGGTCTCCTCATGCTGCCACCACCTCCACGCTGTGTCATTCAGCCACCATATGGTCTCCTCATCCTGCCAACACCTCCACACTGTGTCATTCAGCCACTATATGGTCTCCTCATGCTGCCAACACCTCCACGCTGTGTCATTTAGCCACTATATGGTCTCCTCATGCTGCCAACACCTCCATGCTGTGTCATTCAGCCACTATATGGTCTCCTCATGCTTCAGCCTCATACAAGCTGTGTCATTCAGCCACTATATGGTCTCCTCATGCTGCCACCCCTCCACACTGTGTCATTCAGCCACTATATGGTCTCCTCATGCTGCCAACACCTCCACGCTGTGTCATTCAGCCACTATATGGTCTCCTCATGCTTCAGCCTCATACAAGCTGTGTCATTCAGCCACTATGTGGTCTCGTCATGCTGCCAAAACCTCCACGCTGTGTCATTCAGCCACTATATGGTATGCCAGTAATCTGCATGTTATTCTGAATAACAGTATTATTTCACTACCCCAGTACACTACATATGCGTGTTAGAACACAGCAAAGTGTTCTACACCCCTATTGAGGCTCTCTGTAGGCCATTTTTAATATAGATTCACCGCAAATAAATTTGAATCGAAACAAATTTTTTCAAAAAATTTGCCAAATCGGCCAAATCAAATTTTTCAAAAGTTCGCTCATCTCTAGTTATAATAGTTTCTGACAGCTGCCATTAGTACAAACAGCTGTATAAATTGTAGCTGTAATTCATGAACTGGAGCATTGCAACAGATTAGGAATTTTACAGATTCCTGAAATGGTGGGCATGCCATAAAAGAAAATGTTGTTTAACACTTTTGTTTTAGCAGAAACAAGTAGTATGACAGCAATTTGTCATAGCAATTTTTCAAGCACCAAAGAAGAAATGTTCTAGGGTGTTGCAAATGTTGATACATAAAGTTCATGATAGTTTCTTTAAGGCATCTATAAATAATTTGAAAAATGAATCATGTTCATTTACTGTATCTGAATTAAAACAGTTCTGTAAAAAAAAGAATGGGTGACAGAGAAATAATAACAACAATGTAAAAGTCTGATATCAACATATGAAAAGAGTTTTGGATAGTTTGTTAAAAAAAAATTAAATATAAATAATAACAGTAAGGCCATGTTTACAAACCGTAAAAAAATTCTGTTTTTTGTTTTGCCCCCTACTTTACCGCTGTTTATGGCAAAAAACAAAAAAAAAACAAACATGAGACAAAAAAAAACGTATGTTTTCTTGTGGTCTATAGCCGTTCTTTATGGTGTGTGAACATGGCTTATAAAGGCCACAGTGAAACATTTTTTTAACAAAGTTTTAAAACTATTGGTTTTCTCTTCTTTCCAATTGATTTTTATTGAAAATTTAACAGGTAGGTAAAACATGTCAATATACAATTTAAGACAGTATTTTGATCAAAATACATGAAAAAGAGAACAAGGAGAGAATGATTGTCTCCAGAAACTCAACAATATTTTGTCGCTATATTGAAGTAGAAATAAGTTTCCTGCATTGCTCTCGACCATAAAAGGACAGTGTTGTATCACTATATCTCGAAGTCACAAAGGTGAGTATAATGTATGAGGCTGATCTCGCTTAGATAATGGAAAGTAGTCAGGAAGACAGAAGTAACTTAGTCGAGAAGAGTACATGAGAATATGAAACAAACTAAAATTAACATAAATAAACAATTTCTTATAATAAAAATAATAGTAATAGTAAGGCTGTGTGATGGAATGGAGTTCTAAGAGGAGTGCACCAGAGCACATGGTGAAATATCTCAGGTAGAGATATATAGAAAAGAAATACTATTAATAAGTAGTATAAGGACTGGTACACACCTCCCTTTGATACAGTGGTATTCCCAGACCCCTCCCAAACCCCCCGAAACAGCATTGTGGTCGCACCTATAAATGACAAATTATTGGAGTAGCCGACGAAATCAAGTGGAATCAAAGTGGGAACATTCCACCCGAACTGGCCCTCTTAATGATAGAGGATTTTCCTGTCACAGTCATGTGATTTCCTGTCACAGTCATGTGATTTTCCTGCCTATCTGTCATGTCCTTCATAATTATAGATTGCTAATTGCTAGAAAATGGAGAACCCAAGATGTCCCGTCCATTTCTGGAATTATCTATATGATCAATTATAATTATATCTTTGAAGAAGTTATTGCCAAACAACAGCGCAAATACGATAAATTCCTTAAGTTATGAAAATTATTGGTTTTCTCATTCTGGAAATAGGACTTTTGAGTTCCAGAGCTTGGATGTGACCACAACCTTTATAGCTACAATTCTGTTGGAAAGTGCTGGAGAATACATGAGGCTCAAGTGAGTCATTTTACAACCAAAAATGCAGAAATATGTTGACTAAAAAATTAAAAAAAATCAAAAAAAAAACACCAAAAACTGTGATTGTAATGCCCCAAAAAGTGTGGACCCGCTGTTCCACTTACCAGTTTAGCTTTGGGCCAAACTCGAGAGCAGTGTCTAAGTATCTCCCTGGTTTTCATCCTTTATCCCACTCTGCATGCAGAAGCTAGTCTTAGCTACAGGGGGATGCTAGGTAGCTGCAACAAGAGTGTTCCTGGCAAAGTGGCAGCTGGCCAAACAGGCTGGAAGACCCAGGTGCAAAGCACCTGAGGTACAGGCATGTGGGGCTACCTGAGGCTAGGTGAAGTTAGCACAGCAGCAGAGTCTGCAGAGACTAAACATTCTAGATATTATAGCTGAGTTGGAGCTTGAAACAGCATAGAGGAATAGTACAGGGGCAGATGGTGTTTAGCTCAATAGCAGTCAGAGGTGTAGTCCAGCTTTCCAAAGTCTGTACCAGGAGAGTCAGGAAAGTACCTAGGAGTCAGGCAAGAGGTGGCCTCACAAAACAGGCAGAGGTCTGGAAACACAGGATACAACAGAACAGCATAATCAACGGTACCTTCCTAGGCGAGATGGTGAGGGCAGAGCACCCTTAAATAGGAGATGGCAGTCAGGAATTGGAGGGGGAATAGAGTCAGAGGCGCGCATAAACCCTTAAAGAGACAGGCCTCTAGCGGCCCCTGCTAGATGCACCAGACACAGTGCAGAGGAAACAGTCCGTAGTCTGCAGCGAGGAAGGGTAGCCACGCGTGCTGTTCAGCCAAGGTAGGCAGTGAAATGTGTTACACATTGGAGGCTGCCAACCTGCCAGTGTTACAACCATATTATGCCAGTTTTGAATTTAATCTCCTGTGACTTTTTAAACAATTGTTACAGGCTGTGTTCACACACTATGGCTAATAAGCTGTATTGCACCTCATGCTTTTTGCTGCAAATTAGCCCATCGCAGTAAAAATGGTGCATTTACCACAATTATGCTAATTGCATTTTTACTGTGATTGTGGTCATTCGCAGCAAAACCACATTCAGTAATTAGCTACAGTACTGCTAATTACCTAACACAGCAAAAGGTTTTGGAATTTGTACATTTAGAAATCCTGCTCAACTAGGCTCACAAAAGTCTGCTATGAACCTTGCTGAAGACTGTAGCCCAGATTTCTCAATAGGTCAGAGACAAAGACTGATGACTAATTCCCATAGCAACCAATCACAGCTTAGATTTCATTTTACCAAAGCTCCTTAAAGTGTACCTGTGAGATCCAACAACATTTTTTTTATATATATATATATATAACTCAGTACCTAATCCTGACCATTTTTATGTGTCTAGCAACTTTATTTTTTTTTTATTACATTCTTAATTTATCTCACTAATCTGAATTCCTCTCAAAGGCAGGGGGTGTGGCCTCACTGTGCACTGTCTCCGCCCCCTCCCTCAGTGTGCTGTCTGCTCACATCTCCCCTTGCATTAGCAAAACTACAACTCCCAGCTTGTCCTCACTGACAGTAGCGGGACACAAGCTGACAGTTGGAGGATTTTTCCTCCAGCTCTGAGCCCTGCACTCACAGCTGTCAATCAAGGAAGTGTGTCCATGACATAGGTGATGATGCATGGACACAGCAGGACTAGTATGTTTCCAAGCAGGCGGGGGGGGGGGGCAGTTGTTTGACTGCTTTTTTCAGTATGAAATACTGAAAATTTTCTAATGAAAGCAATTGCAAAACTATTGGTTTTGCATGCTTTACAACATATCAAATGCTTTAGTATATGAAGGTGCCCATTTAAGAAATGAAAGCTCAGCTGTGATTGGTTGCTATGGGAATTTCAACCAGTTTTCTTCTCCAAGAGATTGATCAATCTGGGCCTGCGTGCTTTCATGTTAAAGTGTAAGTTTTCAACTACTTTTGAGTAAAGAAAATTAGGAGTTTGATTGTTCCTAGTTACCCAGGTTTCCTGCTTTTTATCTGCACAACTCCACCTAAGGCACTGGACTTAACATCAGACAGGAGACCATGACAGTGTCCCGGGGCACTATTGTCCCCATCATTATTATCACTATCATTATTATAACCATTGATATTATTACCATTATCATATTATCACTGTGCCAACCCAAGAACTGTGGGAGGTCTGGGGAAAAGATCCAGGCCCTGTGACTGATCCAAAAATCTGTTAGACACCTGTGGGGTGTTAAGGCTCACTATACCCCTTATTACATTCCGTGAGGGGTGCAGTTTCCAAATTGGGGTCACATGTATTTTTTTTTTTCTTTTTGCTTTTATGTCAGAACCACTGTAACCAGCAGCCACCCCTGTGCAAATCACCAGTTTAGGCCTCAAATGTACATAGTGCGCTCTCACTCCTGAGCCTTGTTGTGCACCGTACTTGGGAGAAATTGTGTTACAAATTTTGGGGGTCTTTATTTCCTTTTACCTCTTATGAAAATGAAAAGTGTGGGGCAACACCAGCTTGTAAGTGTAAAAAATTCAAGTATTTTACACTAACAGGCTGGTGTAGACCCCAAGTTTAACTTTTCCTAAGGGGTTAAAGCCCCCAAAATTTGTAGCGGAATTTCTCCCGAGTACAGAGATATCCCATATGTGGCCCTAAACTGTTGCCTTGAAATAAGACAGGGCTCTGAAGTGAGAGAGCACCATGCGCATTTGAGGCCTAAATTAGGGATTTTTTTAGGGTGTACCCAGATGCAAGTGTTTCACTTGCCTCCTCCACCAAAAATACTGTACGTCAGTTTTCCCCAAACAGGGTGCCTCCAGCTGTTGCAAAACTCACCACATGCCTGGACAGTCAATGGCTGTGAGATGTTATTGAGATGTTATTTTGCAACAGCTGGAGGCTCCGTTTTGGAAAAACTGATGTACAAGACATTTTTAATCTTTATTGGGGGGGGGGGGAGGGGTGACAGTGTAAGGGTTTAGTGCATATGTAGTGTTTTACTCTTTATTTAGGGTTAGTGTAGTGTAGTGTTTTTAGGGTACATTCACACGGGCCGGGGTTTACAGTGAGTTTCCCGCTGCAGCAGAAAATTTGCCGCAATTCAAACTTGAAATGGGAAACTTGCTGTAAACCCCTGCCCATCTGAATGTACCCTGTACATTCACATGGGGGGGGGGACCACAACTCCCAACATGCCCTGACAGACAGTGCATGCTGGGAGTTGTAGTTATGCAACAGCTAGAGGCACACTGGTTGGGATTGGGAAACACTGAGTTAGGTAACAAGACTACCACAGTGTTTCCGCACCACTGTCTGTTTCCTAACTCAGTGTTTCCCAACCCATGTGCCTCCAGCTGTTTCAAAACTACAACTCCCAGCATGCATGGTCTGTCAGTGCATAATGGGAGTTATAGTTTTGCAACAGCAGAAGGCACACAGGTTGGGAAACACTGAGTTAAGAAACAGACAATGTTTCCCAACCAGTGTGCCTCCAGTTCTTGCAATACTACAACTCCCAGCATGCCAAGACAGCCGAAGGGCGTGTTGGGAGTTTTAGTTATGCAACAACTGGAGGAGAACAATCTGGAGACCACTGTGTAATGGTCTCCAAACTGTAGCCCTCCAGATGTGGCAAGACTTCAACTTCAAGCATGCCCAGACTGCCCAGGCAGGGTTTGGAGTGGTAGTTTGGAAACATCTGAAGGGCCAGGTAGGGCATATCAGGTTCACCACCCCGCCCTGCCTGTTGTCCCTAATCTATCACCCCCAGAGTCAAGGGGATAGGGTGAATGACAGTCAGGAGTGATACTTATATTATTTAATTTTGTACCGAAATTTAATATATTCCTATCAGTGTGATATTGGTCATCTTTTAAGCACTTTATCTTGTGTGTCTAAAAATTTATGGTAGCCCATTTAGGGGCGTCTTTTTAATCTGAATCCAATAAAGGTTAAATTTTTGTCTATAAGTTTGTTTTTTTCACAATTGTGGTAGTAGACTATGAGCATCCTTAATTTTTGATTTCTTCATAAAAAGTAATACACCAACACTAGTAATAAAAACAAGAAACAAAGAATTTGTTGCATACGGGTTAATGCACTAAAGCAAATATGTATCGGAATATTTCCTAAATTACATGGCCATGTCCAGAGGAATAATATGATACACATCTAGAAAAAAAACATTTAGAGTAAAGCATTCATTTAACTTTTTTGGGCTCAAGCATTCCAACATCACTATTTAGTAAGCTTCTTTCTGCAATAATTTCTCTGTATTCCGGTAAGTATCTCTCCCATTAATTTCTTCCAAGATAAGCCATCTAAAATGATAAACTTTATGCCCTGCTTCAAAAAAAATGTCAGGTAACCTTAGCTGCATGTTCTGCTCTCAAGTTCTTTATTTTCTTTATAATAGTTCTAATAGTTTAATCTGTCCCACATACATTATTCCACATGGGCACCAGAGCATGTTTTTTATGTTTCTTGTGTCACATGTGAACATGCCTCTGACCTGAAGAGCTTGAGCCCTTCGGAGGATCCTCCACACATAGAGAAACTGATACTATGCTTCCATCTAAATACTGACTGTAGGGGAGCATGCTGTCCTCCTGTGGATTGTATTTGTTTTGTATGGACTAAATATAGCTATTGGATTTATGGTGAGTGCCTCTAATTTTTCTTCTTGTACATGTGATGTCAATGTCAACACTGACTTTACCTATTTAGCTTATGCTAACAATATTTGTACATTAAAAGTTAAAGGAGTAGTCCAGTGGTGATTCAGTGGTGAGCAACTTATCCCCTATCCTAAGGATAGGGGATAAGTTGCAGATCGCGGGGGGTCCGACCCCTGGGGCCCCCCGCGATCTCCTGTACGGAGCCCCGACAGCCCGCTGGAAGGGGGCGTGTCGACCTCCGCACGAGGCGGCGGCCGACACGCCCCCTCAATACAACTCTATGGCAGAGCCGAAGCGCTGCCTTCGGCAATCTCCGGCTCTGCCATAGAGATGTATTGAGGGGGCGTGTCGGCCGCCGCCTCGTGCGGGGGTCGACACCCGCTATCTCGGCGGAGAGCCGGGGCCCCGTACAGAGAGATCGCAGGGGGCCCCAGCGGTCGGACCCCCCGCGATCTCAAACTTATCCCCTATCCTTAGGATAGGGGATAAGTTTTTCACCACTGGACTACCCCTTTAAACTAGTGGTAAAGAAAAAGGGATTGGAGCCTTTGGTGTATGAGAACAACTTTGTGATACCATTTTGGTAGGTGTTTAACAATATTTCAAAGCTGATATAGTGAATACATCAATACAGTGTATAATCAATAGCCACCTTTGAGGTCTAGCATCTACATATTGCATATTGTCAATGCAACATTGTTAAAACATAATGTTTCTTTAGTATAATGGAACTAAATAAGCTTCAGTGGACTATCAGTGCTTATAGAGCATGGGACTGACTTTTTTTCAACAGCCTTGAAGGGAAATTTTTTTAGCAGCATCACCTACACTAACCTTCTGATACAGGATAATAATGTGGGTAATGCTGCTTCCAACATTAACCCCTTAAGGACCGAGGGTTTTTCCGTTTTTGCATTTTCGTCCTTGCCTTTAAAAAAAATCATAACTCTTTCAATTTTGCACCTAAAAATCCATATGACACAACCAATTCTACTTTGTAATGACATCAGTCATTTTGCCCAAAAATCTACGGCAAAACGGAAAAAAATAATCATTGTGAGAAAATTGAAAAAAACACTGTTTTGCAATTTTTGGGGGCTTCCGTTTCTATGTAGTCCATTTTTCGGTAAAAATGACACCTTATCTTTATTCTGTAGGTCCATACGATTAAAATGATACCCTACTTATATAGGTTTGATTTCGTCGTACTTCTGGAAAAAATCATAACTACATGCAGGAAAATTAATACGTTTAAAATTGTAATCTTCTGACTCCTATAACTTTTTTATTTTTCTGCGTATAGGATGGAATGAGGGCTAATTTTTTGCGCCGTGATCTGAAGTTTTTAGTGGTACCCTTTTTGCATTGATAGGACTTATTGATCGCTTTTTATTCATTTTTTCATGATATAAAAAGTGACCAAAAATGCACTATTTTGAACTTTGGAATTTTTTTTGTGCACACGCCATTGACCATGCGGTTTAATTAACGATATATTTTTATAATTCGGACATTTCTGCACCCGACGATACCATATATGTTTATTTGTATTTACACAGTTTTTTTTTTTTTTAATGGGAAACTTTTAATAGGGAAGGGGTTAAATTATCTTTATTCACTTTTTTTTCACATTTTTTTTGCAGTGTTATATCTCCCATAGGGACCTATAACACTGCACACACTGATCTATTACATTGATCACTGGTTTCTCATAGGAAACCAGTGATCGATGATTCTGCCGCTTGACTGCTCATGCCTGGATCTCAGGCACTGAGCAGTCATTCGGTGATCGGACAGCGAGGAGGCAGGTAGGGATCCTCCAGCTGTCCTGTAAGCTGTTCGGGATGCTGCGATTTCACCGTGGCTATCCCGAACAGCTCCCTGAGCTAACCGGCATGCTTCAACTTTCACTTTAGACGCGGCGTTCAACTTTGAACGCCGCGTCTAAAGGGTTAATAGTGCGCGGCACCGCGATCAATGCCTCGCGCTATTAGCCACGGGTCCCGGCCGTTGTTAAAGGCCCCGCGTTATAGATCGGGAGCGGACTCATGACATACCTGTACGTCATGTGTCCATAACCACCTAAGGACCTAGGACGTATGGATACGCCTTGACATCCTGGTACTTAAGGACCCGGGGATCGCGCAAATGCCCAGGGGGGGTCATCAGATATCAACCCCCCGGCGGCGATCGGCCCAAATTGCAAGTGACTTCTCACTTGCGATTTGCGCCGATTCCGGGTCATACGGGTCTATGGTGACCTGGTGAGCCGGAATATAAGGGGGGTTGCGGTTGTCTAAGTCACCCACGATCCCCCTGTAGGCATAGGAGTGAGGTGGCAGGAGTGCCACCTCTCCTATCCTTGCTTTTGGTCTGCTATTGATCGTCAGAGGCGACGACCAATAGCAGACCGGGGGCGGAGGGGTTAACTTTCGTTTTCCCCGTCCTGCCCACCCACAATAGGCGGGGCAGAATGGGGAACCGAAGGGGACCGGGCGCCGACGTCCACTTACTGATCCGGAGGCTGCGGCGATGGTGATTGGCGTGACGTGCGTCAGAAGAGGTCGGCTCCCGGGATCCTACGGAAGCCGGTAAGTTGATCTGGAGGGCTACAGTCTGAGACTGTGGTCTCTAAACTGTAGCCCTCCAGATGTTACAAAACTACAACTCCCAGCATGCCCAGACAGCTGTTTGGGCATGCTGGAATATGTAGTTTTGCAACAGCTGGAGGGCTGCAGTTTGAGACCACTATATAGTGGTCTCTAAACTATATCCCTCCAGATCTTTCAAAACTACAACTCCTAGCATGCCCACATAGCTGTTTGTTGTCTGGGCATGCTGGGAGTTGTAGTTTTACAACATCTGGAGGTCCACAGTTTGGAGATCACTGTGCACTGGTCTAAAAACTGTAGCCCTCCAGATGTTGCAAAACTGCAAATCCCAGCATGCCCTTCTGTGATTAGTACATGCTGGGAGTTGTAGTTTTGCAACAGCGGGAGGCACACTGGTTGGAAAATATTGAGTTAGATAACAGAACCTAACTGAAGGTTTTCCAACCAGTGTGCCTCCAGCTGTTGCAAAAGTACAACTCCCAGCATGCATGGTCTGTCAGTGCATGCTGGGAGGTGTAGCTTTGAAACAGCTGGAGGTTTGGCCCCCCCATGTGAACGTACAGGGTACATTCACACGGACATGTTTACAGTAAATTTCCTGCTTCAAGTTTGGGCTGTGGCAAATTTTTCGCCGCAGCGCAAACTCCTAGCGGGAAACTCACCGTAACCCGACAGTGCGAAAGTACCCTAAAAACACTACACTAACACATAATAAAGGGTAAAACACTTCATATACACCCCCTTACACTTACCCCCCCCCCCCCCCCGATAAAAATTTAAAACGTCTTGCACGGCAGTGTTTCCAAAACAGAGCCTCCAGCTGTTGCTAAACAACAACTCCCAGCATTTCTGGACAGCCACTGACTGTCCAGGCATGCTGGGAGTTTAGCAACAGCTGGAGGCACCCAGTTTGGGAATCGGTGGTGTAAAATACCCCAATGTCCACCCCTATGCAATCCCCAATTTAGTCCTCAAATGCGCATGGCGCTCTCACTTCAGAGCCCTGTCGTATTTCAAGGAAACAGTTTAGGGCCACATATGGGGTATTTCCGTTCTCGGGAGAAATTGCACTACAAATGTTGTTTGTTTTTTTTTCCTTTTACTGCTTGCGAAAAGGAAAAGTTGGGGGCTACACCAGCCTGTTAGGAAAAAAGCCCCCCAAATTTGCAACCCCATCTCTTCTGAGTAAGAACATACCCCATATGTGAATTTAAAGTGCTCTGCGGGCGAACTACAATGCTCAGAAGAGAAGGAGCGCCATTGGGATTTTGAAGAGAAAATTTGTTAGGAATTGAAGGCCACATGTGTTTCCAAAGCCCCCATAGTGCCAGAACAATGGACCACCGACACATGTTACCCCATTTTGGAAACTACACCCCTCATGTAATGTAATAAGGGGTACAGTGAGAATTTACGCCCCACAGGTGTCTGACAGATTTTTGGAACAGTGGTCCATAAAAATGAAAAATTAAATTTTTCATTTGCACAGCCCACTGTTCCAAAGATCTGTCAAACGCCAGTGGGGTGTAAGTACTCACTGCACCATTTATTAACTTCTGTGAGGGGTGTAGTTTCCAAAATGGGGTCACATGTGGGGGGTCCACTGTTCTGGCACCATGGGGGGCTTTGTAAACGCACATGGCCCCTGACTACCATTCCAAACAAATTCTCTTTTCAAAAGCTCAATGGCGCTCCTCCTCTTCTGAGCATTGTAGTTCACCAGCAGAGCATTTTACGTCCTAATATGGGGTATTTCCATACTCAGAAGAAATGGGGTTACAAATTTTGGGGGTCATTTTCTCCTAGTACCCCTTGTAAAAATGTAAAATTTAGGGGGAAAACTGCATTTTAGTAAAAAAAAAAAAAAATTAATTTACACATTCAACTTTAACGAAAAGTCGTCAAACACCTGTGGGGTGTTAAGGCTAACAGGACCCCTTGTTACGTGCCTTGAGGGGTGTAGTTTCCAAAATGGTATGCCATGTGGGGTTTTCTGCTGTTCTGGCACCATAGGGGCTTTCTAAATGTGACATGTCCCCCAAAAACCATTTCAGAAAAATTCACTCTCCAAAATCCCATTCTCGCTCCTTCCCTTCTGTGCCCTCTACTGCACCTGCCGAACACTTGACATACACATATGAGGTATTTCCTTACTCGAGAGAAATTGGGTTACAAATTTTGGGGGGCTTTTTCTCTTATAACCACTTGTAAAAATTCAAAAACTGGGTCTACAAGAACATGCGAGTGTAAAAAATGAAGATTTTGAATTTTCTCCTTCACTTTGCAGCTATTCCTGTGAAACACCTAAAGGGTTAACACACTTACTGAATGTCATTTTGAATACTTTGAGGGGTGCAGTTTTTATAATTGGGTCATTTGTGGGGTATTTCTAATATGAAGGCCCTTCAAATCCACTTCAAAACTGAACTGGTCCCTGAAAAATTCCGATTTTGAAAATGTTGTGAAAAATTTGAAAATTGCTGCTGAACTTTGAAGCCCTCTGATGTCTTCCAAAAGTAAAAACATGTAAACTTTATGATGCAGTCATAAAGTGGACATATTGTATATGTGAATCAATATATAATTTATTTGGAATATCCATTTTCCTTATAAGCAAAGCTTCAAAGTAAAAAAAAAAAAATGCAAAATTTTACATTTTTTCATCAAATTTTTGAATTTTTCACCAAGAAATGATACAAGTATCGACAAAATTTTACCACTAACATAAAGTAGAATATGTCACAAAAAAACAATCTCGGAATCAGAATGAAAGGTAAAAGCATCCCAGAGTTATTAATGCTTGAAGTGACAGTGGTCAGATGTTCAAAAAATGGCCGGGTCCTTAAGGTATATTTGGGCTGGGTTAAATCAACTGGTGGCAGAAAGTTAAACAGATTAGTAAATGACTTCTATAAAAAAAATCTTGATCCTTCCAGTACTTATTAGCTGCTGAATACTACAGATGAAATTATTTTATTTTTGGAACACAGAGATCTCTTCTGAAATCAAGGCCACAGTGCTCTCTGCTGACATCTCTGTCCATTTTAGGAACTGTCCAGAGCAGCATATGTTTTCTACGGGGATTTTCTTCTACTCTGGACTGTTCTTAAAATGGACAGGGATGTCAGCAGAGAGCACTGTGGTCATGATGTCTGCAGAGAGCTCTGTGTTCCAAAAAGAAAATAATTTCCTCCGTAGTATTCAGCAGCAAATAAGTACTGGAAGGATCAAGATTTTTTAATAGAAGTAATTTACAAATCTGTTTAACTTTCTGGCACCAGCTGATTTAGCTGAAAGTTTTCCGCAGGAGTACCCCTTTCATTACCTTTTTCTCTATGTGGCCCCATTCCCATGTTGTGGCCAAAAATCCAGATATGCAAGTTAAGTGCTTTGCTGGACTAGGGGCGTTGATGCACAGTTCATATCACATGAACATCATCATCATCACAGGTCCTTCAGCCACATCCTCTTCTATCCTACAATGTAACTAAATCGGTTACAGTTTTTCGATTATTTATTTTGAACATATCTACATAGGAGTAGGAGCTTCATTTGTCTCACACAGAGACCCAAATTCTCTGCACAGATACAGACTTAAAACATAACATGCCAGTTGCCACCACCACTGGGTGAGAGGGATTCTCACTGAGTAAGACATGTTTAAACCAAATTTCCTTAAAATGAGTTTATTTGTATTTGATTATTTTTTTTTTGTCTTAGAGTTGACTCTTGGTCATAATACAATATTTCAATAGGATGTTTGATCGAGGGGCCACAAAAACACAGAACTTTACGTGACGTTCCAATAGCTTAGAGATGCCATCAACCTCATTGACTGGGATAATCTACAGACATTAAATTCTATATTTCTAAATGCCCCTTACATTTTCACTATGAGTGGTACATACCCAATGATAATAATGGGACCAGGAAAAGGAGGAAGCCAATGTAGATAAATAGAAATTGCAGGGGGGCGGAGCCTGACCGTCGAGTTGGATGGACGCATAGCCGCGTCGCTCTCCACAGCCTGACCCTGCATCCTACTTATTAAGCACCAAGGGACCACCGAAATGGGCAAGGCGGACAAGAACCAAACGGGGGAAATTCCTGGCCCCACTAAGCAGCCGAAAACCCAGGCAGACATGGCTACATTTCTTAAAAAGAAGCCGTCCAACAGCCCGGTCCGCCAACCCAAGATGGCGCCGGCACCTCCCAAAACACCAGCGACATGGAGGGGGAGGAGGACTCTGAGGCGGAATCCACACTGGGAGGCCAAATGGACTCTGGAGGGGAAGATGCCAGGCTCTCTTTGACCAGGACCTTCATCCGGAAGGTAGTCCAACAAGCCATTGCTAAATCTCTGCAGTCCGCCATGACTCCGGTACTGCAGGAACTGGCCGAGATCAAGGCGGACGTGCGACATGTGGGACACCGCACGGAACAACTCGAATCTGCGCTAACGGAGACTGTATCCTTCTGCGATGCCGCTTCCCACTAACTTACAGCCCAGGAATCGCAACTAAACAGGGCCTTCCTGCTACTGGAAGATCAGGAGAAGAGGAGCAGGCGCAAAAATATTAGGCTGAAGGGGGTACCTGAGTCCTATGCGCCCGAAGCCCTGCGCGCAGTGACATCACAGATCTTCGCCATACTTCTAGGTGAGGAGCGGGCAGGGAAGGTGGTGGTTGAGAGGGTACACAGAGCGATCCGTCCCAAACCTCGGGCATCTGATCCACCCAGGGACATTATATGTGGACTGCTCAGCTTTCTCAACACCGAAGCCATCCTCAGAGCTAACAGAGAGACCTCTGCCCTGACATTTGAGGGCCATCCTGTCATGATATTCCAGGACATTGCCCCGTCCACCCTGGCTAAGCGCAGGATCCTGAATCCCCTTCTCCAGAAACTACGGGAATTGAAGCTGCCAAGAGGCAGGTCCCGTGGCTTCTCGATACTCTTGAGAGGCTGCGCTCCTTTGTGGAGGGCCCCATTATTCTAGGGGCAGATATGAATCTAGTATTACATCCCACATTAGATTCCTCCACCAACAGGTCCACGACCCCGCCCCTCCTGCTCTGCACCTTACGGAACAAACTACATGAACTGGGTCTAGTAGATGTGTGGCGCACCTTTCACCCGGTTGACAGATCATACACTTTCTTCTCAGCCCCACATCGCTCTCATCACAGAATAGACTATCTGTTTTGTTACAACAGCGTTCTGCAGTTGGTCAGCAATACTGATATAGGCCCCAGAACACTCTCGGACCACTCACCTGTACACGCTGACTTGGCACTGACGCACTTACCACGTAGAGACTGGACGTGGCGTCTCAACGAGTCGCTATTGACGGACCCTCTTCACTTGCAGTCTTTCACCACACACCTGACTTCCTACTTTGACGCCAATACAACTCCTGACGTCTCCATGCCAACTATTTGGGAGGCTCATAAGGCATACATTCGGGTATACTTATTGAATTGAAAAAGGACCGTTCTAAGCAAGTAACCAACCTGCTATCTCGGATAGCCACCCTTGAACAGCAACAGGCAGTCGCGGGCCCCAGTTTTGATGATAGGGAACTCACGTCCCTTAGGGACAAATTGAAAGACCACCTCAATAAAAAATATGCTGAAAACGTAATAAGGTTCCAACAGAAGATCTTTCTCCATGGGGATAAGGGGGGTAAACTCATGATGGCTATGATCAAAAAGAGGAAGGAGAGGGCATTCATTCATTGGATAGTGGACGGCCAGGGGCGCGTATGTACCTCCACCGCCGACATCACATAGACATTCACCGCCTTTTATCGGTCCCTTTATAATCTTGATCATGCGGACCCGCCCCTGGGCACCCGAGACCAGGCCATCAAAGATTTCCTATCGACCCTGAAGCTGCCCTCAATTACTGAGGAAGAGGGCCTGGCACTGCTCAGACCGTGCACTGTAGATGAGCTGGCCTCGGTTATTAAGTCCTTTCCCCTGGGGAAGAGTCCAGGCCCTGATGGCCTCAGCCTCTTTTATTACAAAAAACTGGGTGATGTTCTCCTTCCCCAGCTTACAAAGTGGTGTAACTCCCTTATGTCTGGGGAACTCCTCCCACCTCAAGCCCTAGGTGCACATATCACTATTTTGCCTAAAGAGGGAAAGGATCCTGCACTTTGCCCGAGCTATAGGCCCATCTCTCTCTTGAATTTAGATGTTAAAATCTGGGCTTAACTTCTTTCCCTACGAATAGGTGACCTCTTGCCCTCCATTATACACCCAGATCAGACGGGCTTTGTCAAAGGGAGGGAGGGACGGAGGGAGGGATGGCCCTGCGGGTCATGCATGCTGTTCACTATGCACGTGCTCACGGAAAACCATTACTCCTTCTCGGCACAGATGCCGAGAAGGCATTTGATAGGGTTGCATGGGACTATATGCAACTAGCACTTGGGAAGTTTGGCTTCCCTCAACCCTTCATATCGGCTATCATGTCTCTGTACCGGGGCTCTAGTGCACAGCTGAAGATCAATGGCTCCTTATCACCCAATTTTTCCATACACAACGGCACACGACAGGGCTGCCCCTTGTCCCCCTCCCTGTACATAGTCGTCATGGAGACGCTCCTACAGGCACTGCGACAGAATAGCGCTATTAAGGGGCTCACGATTGGGGGCCACACTCACCTCACGGCTGCGTTTGTAGATGACCTCCTCTTACTTATATCTAATCCCATTGACTCCCTACCCACCATCTTAGCTTCAATAGAACACTATGGATTACTGTCTAACTTCAAAGTCACTTACGCCAAGTCGGAGATACTGAACATTTCTATTCCTCCCAGCCGGGTGAGGCGCTTGCAGGCGTCATCACAGTTTCGGTGGCCCTCTGGGTGCATCACCTACCTGGGTATAGCCATCCCTCCCTCCTTGTCGGACTTGTATAGATTGAACTACGTTCCTCTCTTGGCGAAAATGAAGACGCAGCTATCTAGCTACAAGCTTCCTTATCTGTCATGGCTAGGCAGGCGCAATCTGCTCCAAACTTATATCATCCCTTCAATTGTTTATGTTCTACGGATGGTTCCACTGAAACTGCCTGCTTCCTTCCTGTCCCAGTGGAGACTAATGTTTTCTGCCTTCCTGTGGGCTGGTCGGAAACCTAGACTCTCTCATGCGCTTCTGACAAGGAGGAAGGGAGATGGGGGCATAGGCATTCCGAATGTTGACCACCTCTACATGGCCACCCACTTGCAGAGATGGACTGAGATAGCCTCTAAGACGAGTCTGTTGCAGGGACACTCACTTGAGGGTGATCAACTGGGCTCTTCTCGGTCTATGGCCATGAGGAACATCTGGCTTCCCACTCTTGGGAGCTTATCTGCAGTCTCCAACCCCATTCTTAAAGGCACATTGTTAACCAAGATGAAATATGACCAATCTCATGCTTAATGTGGTCTGGATAGGAAGGTGTTACCGATCTCGTTGTCCTCCTCACTAGCCCCGTACGTATTGTCTCCCACGCTGGAGTGCCATGCAGACATTTGGGACAGGTTGACAGACACGCCTCTTCTATCCCTCTGCACTGACAGACAACCCCCCACACCTGAACACATCAGGACCCTACTCCCGGATGTCCCGATTAACTTTCTCCAGATACGCCTTGTTAGGAGCACATGCATGGAGGTTCTCAGAGTGTGGGACATAGCGGGTGATCATACCTGGCTGGAGAGGTTGCTCCTGACCGCGCAATCCTCGAAGCATAGGCTCTCAGTGTTCCGCTCACGCCTCTTGGACGCAGGCGCTACACACACCCCCACGTATCTGGATTCGTGGGAGAGGGAGCTGGGTATTCATCTAACGGACTCGGACAAGAACACCATTCTACGCAACTCGCACGGCTTCTCAAGGTGCATTAAACTCCAAGAGAACCATTTTAAAATACTTTCACGCTGGTATAAAACTCCGGAACTCCTCCACAGGTGGGGCCTGTCGCCCTCCGCCCAGTGTTGGAGATGCAATTCTGAGTGCGGCTCCCTCTCCCACATTTGGTGGTATTGTGTGAACATACAGCCTTTTTGGAGTGAGGTAGAGAGACTGATCTCTACCATCCTGGGCCGCAAGGTTTCTCTTACGCCAACCCTGGTCCTTTTAGGTCTCCACATAAACGATCCCTCCTCGCACACCTGGTCTCGGCGGCTAAATGCTTAATTCCCCTCCATTGGAAGAAAACAGAGCCACCCACAGCCTCACACTGGCTACTTAGAGTAGCACACATATGTAGGATGGAAGAATTATCTAGCTGGAGAATGCTCTCCTATGACACATTATGCAACCTGGCAACCATGGCTTGCATATAAATCCAACAACCCTGTTTTTCTTTGATCTCCGCTTAGCACTTATATACGCCTCTTCATCCATCCCCCTCCCCTTCGTCCTGCTTCCCTTCCCTCACCTCTCTCACCTCTCCTTTCTACTCCCTTCCCCCCCCCCCCCTCCCCAATACCTTACTTCCTCACATCCCCACCGGAGAACTGCGGCCACTCACTGTATCTTCTCCCTCATCCCTACTCTCTATCTTCCCCTCTCTTCTACCCCGCTTCTCCCCATTCTCCTCCTACCTACCCTCCTCTTCTCTAGTCTACTTCTCTACTTGATCTCTTTTCTTTTCTTTATTCTGTTTCTGTATCTTCATGACAACCTGATATACTGTATTCCCTACCGCCTTGGTTTTCTATCCTCCTTCACCTACCCCAGGGCCCTACCCTTGGACCTCCCATGAAGGGCCCACCTCTATTAATACACTTGCTTATAAAGACTCCCCCCTTTTCTTCTTTCTCTACACATAACTGTTTTTACTCTCTTCTGCTCATTTGTTCACATCACCATATTAAGCCCTATGGGACTACCCGCACACCCCAATACGCACACCTCTGTGTTGAACTCTCTCCTGATCGCTATACTCTGATCTTACATAGTGTAGTGATTCTGTTATTTTGACTGCACCCTGATGTGACACACTTGAATGTACTTTGTACCTGTTAATTTGTTTCTATGTTCATGCTTATGCCCCACAGCTTAGGCTGCGACCTGAATCCGGGGGCTTTTTGTTAACTTTGCTTCTAAAAAACACAAAATAAAGATTTGAAGAAAAAAAAAAATAGAAATTGCAGTCAATTGGGCCCATCAGAATCAGTGGCCTCAGCCAACAGTTAAGTATATCACCAGATATTAGGGTCTAATGACAAATGTGACCACTATCTTTAATCCCATCTGGTTTTGGTTCATTATTGAAAGAATAGCACAGCATGCATTGTTATTATTGCCTTCAAGATGATGGTAACTTCAGTTATAAATCCATGGCATCCATCTTTGTAATCCATCTAATAAAAGATCTAGCACAGAATTTTAAGCTAAAGCCACATCACTATTGTGAACAATACCTTGCCCCTGTAAATAGCTGGTTTCTTCAATGAATCCCACCAAAAACATGTCATTGTTTTTCTCCCGCAGTTTATAAACATGGGATTACTAGCAAAGATTTAGCGCTGTGACTTACTTCTGGAGGAACAATGTTGATGCGTATAAAAATGATAATACTATTTTTAGGGTGCGATATCTTGTGGGAGAAAAACATGACCAGAAATTTTTATCATATGTTCTCAAGTAACTGTGTCATCTTGTCACCTATCTATACCATATGCAGAGATTTGCATTTTCAGAATTCAGATACATTAACTAATTTTAAGACATACGGTAGTTCATATTTCATTTGATTGACTCATTTTAATGTCATTTTTATGCTTATCAAGCAATTAATAACTGTGCACATTTTAATCCCTTCTGCACTAGCTCATTTTCATTCTGTAAATATTATAGCCCAAGGGCCCTTTTAGATGGGCAGACCCATGCCCAATGCCATATCAGCAATAATCTACCATATCAGCACTCATTGAAAGGGATATTCTGGGGAACTCCACTTATCCCCTATCCTCCGGTTAAGGGGGCCATCACTCGAGGTTGTGGGATAAGTGGAGTTCCCAGAATTTTTGTTCAGGCTGGGTTCTACTAGCAATAGCTGAATAATGTGTGCCACTCTTCACTTACATCATAATTGGTCATACATACCCTAGGAACGAAGAAAGCAGGGAGGTTCTACCCATTAAGCCGCAGTTATAAAAAATTATTTCTAGTCCTGTGTTTAACTGGGAAATGAGAATTAGTAGCAAAAACAATGACAATAGACAAATACATTTTTATGGAGATATTATTCTTTAAAAGGGACCTTAAAATACCCTATACAAATAGATGGCATAAATATTATAATGTTATAAACATTCATCAATAGTGTTTCAAAAATGGGTTTAACCATTTTTTTCTGGACCTAATCAAAAGCTATTAATGGACACACATTATTTTGTTCCATTTGTAATTGGCCATCACACCACTG
The DNA here is from genome assembly GCF_029499605.1 of Hyla sarda. Classification (NCBI taxonomy): domain Eukaryota; kingdom Metazoa; phylum Chordata; class Amphibia; order Anura; family Hylidae; genus Hyla; species Hyla sarda. The sequence continues at coordinate 307,250,652 of NC_079193.1, forward strand.
CTTTGGCACATGTTGAATGAGGACCATGTTCAGGTACAGGTCTAGGATAAACTTTAATTGATTAATCCAATATGCCCACCCCCCTTCCCTGCCCAAAAATTTGTGAAAATAACTTTTAAATTTGTTACCCAACTCACCAAGTGATGGGACCCAGCAATCCTACACAGCTGCTGACAGTGGTATGTAGTTGCTAGGCTTAAAGGGGTACTACGTTGCTAGACATCTTATCCCCTATCCACAGGATAAAATGTCTGATTGTGGAGGTCTGGCCGCTGGGAACCCCCCCCCCCCCCCCCCCCCCCCATGATCTCTATGCAGATATACAGTTTTAATTAGGTGTTTCCTCTTCTGCTTCTGTCTGAGGCACATCCCTGTTACTACCCCTCCTATCTGCTGTTATCATCCTGGTGAGAAGTTTTCCATTATTTTTGACTTTACAAGCTTGAATTTATTTCTTGCATGATTTCTGGTGGGTCTTCCTGTCCTGCCCTACAATAAGTCCTGGGACCATCTGAATACAAGAAGTTATTATCTGGACCCCAGAAAAGGGGCAACTATAGGTAAAGCCTGGTTCTGCAGCTCAGCGACCCATCAATATTATTTAAACAGATTGGCAGTAAACTCATGAGGAAGTTATGTTACCGCAGAACTAATGGTTGTCTTGAAGATAACAGTTTGCTTTACCCTGAGTTCTTGACACATGCTTGCTGAACAGAATGAAAGATGGACGAGTTGATTTTCATTGACATCTGTCTTTGTTGGTATCATGGGTGATAAAGCAGCTGCAGCTTAATTAGATATTAGCACTGACAAGGAGAACAGATGTGGTGACAGCACAGAACCTCCTCGTGAGTCTTCAGTAGACCGTAGATGCTTGTGAACCTCTGCTTTATGTTACCCTCACCACTGGTGAATGCTCTGTAGAGGTCGTATTCACACAGCACATGTGCTATTTCCACTTTACCATAATATGCAAATGCAATCTATTGAAACATAATGAGCTTGATTTTAGGTAATGTTGTTCTTCAATCACATTGATCAAAGGCTTCTCAGTTGCATGTGTTTTCTTGGCATCAGCCCGAATGCTCTATGCTGTTTAACATTATGACCTTATGACTTTCCATTCTGCTACTTTCACTTTGTGAGTGGCTTTTAATTGGTTTCATGCTGAGAAGAGCCGAGCAACAAATCTGTGTCTGTGTTTTCTAAACACAACAACGGTTTGGGTTTCAAAGCTTTCCTGGGATGTGTGGGAAATGTAATAATCGGCTCGCTAACAATATAAGGTGCAGACGCGTCTCCTATGACAAAAAAAAAACTTGCTAATTTGGCATTAACAGTAACTATAGGTATGGTGCCATTTCATATGTGCTATAGATAGGCCCTAAAACTAGGTTTATGCTAATAGTGCTACTTTAAAAATTTTACCAAGAGAACAAAAGGAAACATTTATAATGTGCCAAGGAATACTAAGTAGAAAAATATGAAAATTGCAGATAAGAGTGTCTTGATCTCTTAATGGCCCCGAATATGCCTCTTTATGGCACTTGGCGGTCATTAGAAATAGAGTGAGCAAAGGGGCTGGTCAATAAAAATAGAGTGAGATAGTGGGCTGTGTCAGGTGCTAGCTGTGTTATATAGCTGATACCTCAGACATTTAAACAGTTTAAACTTTTGCATATCAGGAATAGTAGCAATCACTGCAAGCAGAGAGTAAACTTACAGCTAATATCATAAAAACCACAGACAAAAGGGGAGGCAGCGATTCCAATTCAATCTAATTTACAAAAACTCTAGGATACAAAGCCCAGGGCACTAAATCCCCTTCTTAAACCTACCCTATAAAACGTAACTTTTATTGGATATTAATATTAAAATAAAAATATATATAGTGACCAATAGAATTGTTAAAAAGTAGTTTTTTCACTGCGTCTTATCTTATTATTGCTTTCATTGGTTGGGATATTTTGCCTAAAATGTTTATACTGTATATACTCGAGTATAAGCCAAGTTTTTCACCACAATTTTTTGTGCTGAACACGCCCCCCTCGGCTTATACTCGAGTGAACATAAACCGCTTCTGGCTTAGCTGTGAGGGGATGGGCCAGGCCATCCATCTTCGGCCATCTATGCTGCAGGGACCGTCCGGTGGGGAGGGTTAGTCGTTCCGGGCTGTCCATCTTCACCGGGAGGCCCTCTTCTCTGCTCTAGGCCAACCCCAAACTAGTGACGCTGCATTGACGCCACTGCACAGGGACGTTCATGCGCACGAACGTCTCTGAGCGTCGTCGTCAACGCAACGTCACTAGTCCGTTGCCAGCCCGGAGCAGAGAAGAGGGCCTCCTGGTGAAGATGGACTGCCCGGAACGACTAACCCTCCAAAACGGACGGTCCTGCAGCATAGACGGATGAAGATGGACTCTTCCTTCCCAGCTCACCCTTCCTTCCCACCGAAAAAGCAACCACTGGGGAGGTGAGTAGAAAAGAAAAGGGGGGTCTGGATGATGACGAAGGGATTGACAGGCGGTGATGATGAAGGGGGGGATGATGACGAGGGGGATGATGATGAGGGGGATGATGACGAGGGTGATAATGACAGGGTGATGATGACAGGGTGATAATGACAGGGTGATGATGACAGGGTGATGATGACAGGGTGATGATGACAGGGTGATAATGACAGGGTGATAATGACAGGGTGATGATGATGAGGGTGATAATGACAGGGTGATGATGATGAGGGTGATAATGATGGGGGTGATGATGATGGGGTGTTAATGACGGGGGTCTGGATGATGACAGGGGGGATTATGACATGGGGGGATGATGTATTTCCCACCCAAGGCTTATAGTCGAGTCAATAACTTTTCCTAGGTTTTTGAGGTGAAATTAGGGGCCTCGGCTTATATTCAGAACAGCTAATACTCGAGTATATATGGTAATTTGTACCATATGAGTCTGCAGTACTCAATATGGTTTATTAGCACAGTGGTAACAACCTTAAAACCAGAACTTGTTTCGGTGCACCAGCACCATCATCAGGAGGAACATGAGGCAAACAACCTCCAAAATGGCAGCCAATTGTATTTATAACCTTTAGAGCTACCATCATAAGCAAGCGCCTGCAATTTGGCCTATAACACATAGCCACATATTATCCAATCAAGCATCCACCAATCAGTTGTCTCATATGATGGCTTGAATGTATCTGAATCACTAACTCACCAATCAACTAGCGCTATTCGTATCTCCCGTGAGGCTGTCATCATCACTTACCAACTGCTCATCACCAAGGATGCACCTGTCAGTGCCGCACAAGCACATAGACTTATTCAGATCGTTCTGTCTGCTGAGTCTGCGCTAAAAATGCCGGGCATTCGTGCGGACTTATACTTTAGTTCAGAGTGCTCTGATTACTGAGTCTGGGCTGACAATGTCGCGCATGCGCAAGAACTTATACTTTTATTCGGACCACTCGGATCTCTGAGTCTGCGCTAAGATACATTATGTGCAGACATAAAAGTCACCGCATTCTTCTCATTCTCGGATACATTGCGCTAGCCATAGTAATCACTACATACTTCTCATCTTCAGATACCCTTCCAGTGCTGGGCAGGAGCCAATATATGTATATTATAGTAATTGTTATACATGCATCATAATCACCAATTGATAAGATCATTCACAACCATCATAAGCAGGGACATGCTGGAATGATAGTAACTAATACCATCGCTACTAGGAATTAAACACTCAAATGATGTGAAATAGCCACTGAGATAATACAATCAAACGGCCATGGGTGGCCAATAGTCTCTGGCAATGACTGCTTATTACAAGGAGCCAGCGTGGACAAAGTCTTGGCACCATTTGTAGTTTCCTTACTGTTGTATCTTAAGGATACTAATTATACGGTTTCTAAACTTCAAGACATTTCTGTTACCAATACTACAATAATGGCCAGTCTCGATGTCGAGAGTTTGTATAGTAATATCAGGCATGAATTGGGGTTGATGGTGGTGGCACACTTTCTGAATGCACGGAGCACCTTCTTTTCTTTGTACAATTCATTTGTTCTTGAACTTCTTAAGTTCATCTTAATGCACAATTATTTTATATTTAACGGCACTTTTTATCATCAAACACAAGGCACCAAACTATGCTAATCTTTTTTTTTTGGGTGGTGGGAGGACACATGTGTTTTTTCAGAAGATTTCAGTTTTTTCACTAGTCACATTATTTTTTGGGGGCGCTCTATCGATGATGTCCCAATTCTTTGGGACGGAGATACTTCACTTTTCCTTTCTTTTGTTGATCTCTTGAATTCCAATGATCTGGGTATGTTATTCACATCTGAGGTGGGTGTCAGATCTATAAATTTTTTAGATCTCCACATTTATATTGATGATTATTTAACAATACAACCCCAGATTTTCAGAAAACCAACTTCTGCCAATGCCTTACTTCATTGGCAAAGTTGGCACTCGGAGCTGTTAAAGAGAAGTATTCCAATAGGCCAATATCTGCTCGCTCGGCCCAATTGCTTCGATGAAGCATTCTTTGAAAAAGAAAGTAGTGACCTTTTCCAAAGGTTGCGACAACAGGGATATCCGAGGAAACATCTAAAACGAGTGTTTTGAAGAGCGAAGGAGAGTGACAGATGGATCTTATTAGGAGATTTCCATAATAGGGATCAGAGTGAAAAGATATGACATATCGGGACATATGACGGTTAAACCGACAAAGTCATGTTGATCCTGAGATAAAATTGGTATCTTTTGACGTCTGATACAGATTTGGCTTCTATGGTCGGTAAAAAAAAGCTAGTGTGACATTTAGGAGAGGTCCTAACTTGAAGGACCAATTGGTCCATAGTCATTTGGATACTGCACAGAAAACTGTCTCTTGGTTGACCAATAGAACAGTAGGCTCATTTGCCTGCAGGTATTGTTCTTTTTATCCTTACATTAAAGGAGAACTACGGGATTGAAAATGTTATCCCCTATCCTAAGGATAGGGGATAAGTTTCAGATCGCGGGGGGTCCGACCGCTGGGGCCCCCCACGATCTCCCGTACGGGGCCGCGGCTCTCTGCATAGAGAGCACGTGTCGACCACCGCACGAAGCAGCGGCTGACATGCGCCCTCCATTTACTGCTATGGGAGAGCCGAAGCGCTGCCTTCGGCAATTTCCGGCACTCCCATAGCAGTGTATGGAGGGGGCGTGTCGGCCGCTGCTTCGTGCGGTGGTCAACACGCCCTCTCTAACCAGAGAGCCGGGGCCCCGTACAGGAGATCGCGGGGGGCCCCAGCGGTCGGACCCCACGCGATCTGAAACTTATCCACTATCCTTAGGATAGGGGATACATTTTTCAATCCATCCCGTAGTTCTCTTTTAAGAAGTAAGAATGTGATTCATGTTGCAATCTGCAGTTGTCCAAGCATATACCTGGGTAAAACCACGCAGGAACTAAGACGGAGAATATCTCAGCATTTAAGACACTACGTTGTCTCGTCATATCCATCTTAGGCATGGTGGCAATATGAAAGAACTACAGTTTGTTGGCTTATGCCAGCTATATGTAGGACCTAGACGTGGCAACATTGATTCTAAACTTGTTAAAGAGGAAGCGAGTTGGATACATAGGCTAAAATGTATGGCCCCATCTAGCCTCAATGAGGGCTTCTTGTTTGCGACTTTCTTGTAGACGAATTAATTATATATAATTTACAGTGTGTAATAGGTTTGATTTAGATGACATGGTTTCTTTCCTCCAATAAAATTGTCGAGTTAGGTATAGTTAGGTCGAGTTAGGTAGGAATTTAGATAGCTCGTATTATGGCTATGATGATGATGATGAATCATGGGATAATAGGAGATCATAATGGTCCCCTGCTTTAATGCACTAATCAAAATTAGATAAGAGGTTATGGGTTATTCACTTTTAGATACTGTGATATTAATTATGACATTGGCTACCTGCGTTAGGTGATGAGAGGAATAGTAGTTGTGAAATTTGTTTATTGTACATGTATAGGGATATGTACAGTCTTGGAATTCGTCCATTGTGTACATATTCAGTATATAGTGATATAGATATTTATAGTATAACATCTCCTATACTGAGCTGATCATAACATCTAAAACTTATAACAATTAAGCTGAGAACTACCTAACTTACTACCTAACTTGTATGATAATAACCTACCAGGTATAGTCATTTAGCCACACAATCATATTTTATATATGGAATGGGGAGAATGTTTCATCCCTCTTTAACCCCTTAACGACCACGGACGTAAATGTATGTCCTGGTTTGGTGGGACTTCCCGCACCAGGACGTACATTTACGTCCTGTGTATGACCGTGAGCATCGGAAGGATGCTCGCGTCATACACGGCAGGTTCCGGATGCTAGCAGCAGCCGGGGACCCGCCGGTAATGGCCGACATCAGCGATCGCGTGGATGTCCGCTATTAGCCCCTTCAATGCCGTGATCAATGCAGATCACGGCATCTGCGGCATTGTGGTATTTTGATTGGATGATCGGATCGCCCGCAGCACTGCCGCGGGGATCCGATCATCTAGCATGACAGCCGGAGGTCTCCTTACCTAGCTCCGGCTGTCTCCCGGGATCTTCTGCTCTGGTCTGCGATCGAGCAGACCAGAGCAGAAGATCACCGATAATACTGAGCAGTGCTGTGTCCTATGCATAGCACTGCTTAGTATTAGCAATCAAATGATTGCTATAGATAGTCCCCTATGGAGACATAAAAAGTGTTAAAAAAAAGTTGAAAAATGTAAAAAAAATATAAAAAAAGTGAAAAAAAGTGAAAAATTCCCTCCCCCAATAAAAATTAAAATTGTCAGTTTTTCGCATTTTACCACCAAAAAGCGTAAACAATTTTTTTAATAAACATATTTGGTATTGACGCGTGCGTAAATGTCCGAACTATCAAAATATAATGTTAATGATCACGTGCGGGGAATGGCGTAAACGTAAAAGAAAAGTTCACAAATGCTGCTTTTTTGTCACATTTTATAAAAAAAAATTGTTAAAAATGATCTAAAAGTTTTATATATGCAAATGTGGTATCTAAAAAAAGTACAGATGACGGCGCAAAAAATGAGCCCTCATACCGCCCTATATATGGAAAAATGAAAAAGTTATAGGTGGTCAAAATAGGTAAGCGGTACAAAAATATAAAAGTATCTGTGGGTATCATTTTAATCATATTGACCCACAGAATAAAGAACACCAATCATTTTTACCGTAAAGTGTACAGTGTAAAAACAAAACCCTCCAAAATGTGCAAAATTTTGGTTTTCATTTAAATTTCCTCCCTAAAAATGTTTATGGTAAAATGAGAGGTTTTATTACAAATTACAATTGGTCAAGCAAAAAACAAGCCCTTATATGGGTCTGTAGAGGGAAATATAAAGGAGTTATGGATTTTAGAAGGCGAGGAAGAAAAAACGAAAACACAAAAATAAAATTGGCCTGGTGAGGTGAAAATGGGCTTGGTCATTAAGGGGTTAATTTGGGCACTCCAATGCTCAGCGTGTGGAACAATCTGTTCCGAATGCTGGAGCCAGCGCTGGGAGCTTGTGACATCATAGCCCCGCCCCCTCATGACGTCACGCCCCATCTCCTCAATGCAAGTCTAAGGGAGGGGGTGTGAAAGCCATTACCCCCCCCCCCCCTCCCATAGACTTGCAGTGAGGGGGCGGGGCATGACATCATGACGGGGTGGGGCTATGACATCACAAGCTCCCATCGCCAGCTCCAGCATTCGAAACAGTTTGAGTACCCCTTTAAGACGATAATATGCCTTGATTTAATTATCTCAGTGGCTATTTCACATCATTTGAGTGTTTAATTCCTAATAGCGATGGTATTAGTAACTATCATTCCAGCATGTCCCTGCTTATGATGGTTGTGAATGATCTTATCATTTGGTGATTATTAAGCATGCCTAATATTTACAATAATATACATATATTGGCTCCTGCCCGGCAGGTGAAGATGTCAGCCTCCCGGGAGATACAAATAGCGCTAGTTGATTGGCGAGTTAGTGATTCAGATACAGTCTGGCCATAATACGAGAAAACTGATTGGTGGATGGCTTTTGATTGGATAATATATGGCTATGTGCGAGAGGCCAAATTGCAGGCGTTTGCTTATGATGGTAGCTCTAAAGGTTATAAATACCATTGGTCACCATTTTGGAGGCTGTTTGCCTCATGTTTCTCGTGATGACGGTGCTAGTGCACCGAAACATGTAAAGGGAGGCAAAGTTCTGGTTTTAAAGGGGTACTCCAGTGAAAACCTTTATTCTTTTAAATCAACTGGTGGCAGAAAGTTAAACATATTTGTAAATTACTTCTATTAAAAAATCTTAATCCTTCCAGTACTTATTAGCTGCTGAATGCTACAGAGGAAATTCCTTTCTTTTTGGAACACTGATGACATAACGAGCACAGTGCTCTCTGCTGACATCTCTGTCCATTTTAGCAATCATGCATAGCAGATGCATAGCAGATGTATGCTAAGGGCAGCATGGTGGCTCAGTGGTTAGCACTGCTGCCTCGCAGTGCTGGGGACTTGGGTTCAAATCCCACTAAGGACAACAATAAATAAAGCATTATTATTATTATTATTATAATAACGTCAGCAGAGAGAACTGTGCTCATGATGTCATCAGAAGAGCATTCCAGAAAGAAAAGAATTTCCTCTGTAATATTCAGCAGCTAATAAGTACAGGAAGGATTAAGATTTTTTAATAGAAGTAATTTACAAATATGTTTAACTTTCTGCCACCAGTTAATTTAAAAGAAAAAAGGTTTTCACCGGAGTACCCCTTTAAGGTTGTTACCACTGTGCTAATAAATCATTTTGAGTACTGCAGACTCATATGGTACAGATTATATACATTGTAGGGAAAATAACCCAACCTATAAAATCAATAATAAGGTTCAGTGACAATACTACTTCTTAACATTTCTATTGGTCACTATATATATTTTTATTTTAATATCAATATACAATAAAAGTTAAGTTTTATAGGATAGGTTTAAGAAGGGGATTTAGTGCCCTGGGCTTCGTGCCCTGTAAATTAGTTAAACTCACAGGTGCTGCACCTGTAAAGGGGTCCAATTGGCACCCCTGCAACACAATCACTGGGTGCCCATTGGTTAACATGGCAGCAGGAGGCTCTTCTCTTCAGAGGCCTCCATGTCTGCCATGGCAGATCTGTTTGTACAGTTTGCCTCAGGCAGAGTGTACAAGAAGAAAGCTGATTTGATAGATTACTGCTATTCAGTAGTACAGTAGTAAACTGCAAAAACAATCAAGTTATTGCATTTATAAATGTTGTTTTGTTTTTTGAATTATATAAAAAAAATAAGGTAGGTGATCCCTAATGGTTCCTCCCTGCCCCACTAGCCTTGAATGACAGATTTCTTACCAAACAGGGGGAGTTCTATCAATCAACATCGGAAGGCAGGGAGCGAGACCATCCAATGACTCAGAGTCCATGTTTTATAATGGTGATAGTTGGGGCAGCATGAAACTAATGAGTTCCCTTTATTGTATTAGCAGAGAAAAACTAACAATGTATATGTTAAACAGATGTGTGTCACAAAAATCTTTACCAAATTATACAATAAAAAAAAAGTTTAAAAACCCTCAGTTGGGCTTTCTGCTGAAAATTCCATTAGGTTATCTTCACACAGGCACATGCTGCCTTTAGATGTGCCTGCTCGGAGCGGCAATACACTGATACGAGCAGACACACTGTGATGCGTGAGACGCAGTGCCCGTGCGCAGTGTACTCACACATCTTGGCCGCTCTCAAGCTAGCTCATGGAGGAGGGGAAGCGGCGACTCACACATCACTTCAGTGTGTCTGCTCATAGCGGCGTATTGCCGCTCTTAGCAGACACATCTAAAGGCAGCATGTAGATGTCCTGCAGCAGCGGATCCGCAGTGTAAAATATGCTGTGGATCCGTCCCATGTGAACGTACCCTTAGGCTGCAGATTTTTGTGAGATTTTTTGTAGGTTTTTATTTCCCTAATAAATACAATGAGGAAAATCTGTGTTAAATCCCACACCACAAAATTGACATGCTGTGGATTTGAAACCTACACCACAGAACAATTTGTGCAGGGATTTTGTGCAGAAATTGTAATGAAATGGTGAAATGAGATTCACACAACGAAAAAGCTGCAGTATTTTTGCATCAAAATCAATATAAAAAAATAACCACTCAAAATAGGGCAGACGGTCGTGCACATTAAGCAAATGAAAACGAAAATGTAAACCACTGAGGATAAAAATCTGCAGTTCCATTTTTTTTTTACAATGAATCCACCACATTTCGTCATCAATAACACCTGTAAATTTATTGCACTTTTTGAGTCCCCTATTGAAGTACAAAGAGGGTAGTTTCACAGTTTTAACCACCCCCAGCCCCATCTATTTTGCTGGTAATGTAGGGCGGTAGTGTATATATCGGGAGCTTTCCTGATGTGCATGCTAAGGGTAGAGAAAGTGCATTGTGAACCCAGCTTAAATGGGCACTGTCAGATTCAAAAACGTTTTATATGTTGTTACTGATGAAATTAAAGACCTTTTGTAATATGGTTGTTTTACACATTTTGAATATTTAATAAAGAAAATGGCTCCTGAAAATCCAACCATTAGGGGTCCCCATACCTACTAGGACACTAACCAGTCCTGCAGCAGCATCAGGCTTGTCCATGAGTCATAGACAAGAGATGACTTATGGACAAGGCTGCATGAGCAGACACATCAATCACCTCCACCCCACCTCATTTCTAACACTGTGAGCTAAAAAATTTTTATAATAAATATAGGTGATAGAGGCATAAAAATTAGATGTACATTGTCAGGATTAGGTACTGAGTAATATATTAATTATTATTATTTGTGGGATCTGACAGATTCGCTTCAAGGTTTAGACTGATCCACCAGTGGCCCAATCAATTCTCTAGTAGGCTGACACAATAATTGCCTGCAAAAGTCCAGAAGGACATCATTCCTTCTGGAGTCATTCACTTGGAACTAAGGTCTATGTGAGTGACAAAATATCTCTTAGACTTATGGTATGTCCTATGTATGCAATGTTAACAATAACACTTAAGATGCAAATACAGATGGATCTTTGTAATAATGGGGCCTCAATATCTTTTCTTCAAGTTAGCCTAAGGGACTCAAGTTCAACATTAAACAGGAACCTGCCTGAGTCCAAACAATTCAGCATTTTGTTTTCATCGCAAATATTAGTGAAAGAAAAAAAAATTGATCATCAAAGAACTAAACACATGTTAGAAACTGACGTAACAAAGCAACAAACATCAGGGACTGCAACACAAAAATACAGTGTTTCCTAAACATACAATGTAAATGCTTCTGGGAGGATCATTGTACGTTGAGTCCATAACTTTATGGATAAATGCTTAACCAAGTTCTGATACCCACAAAATGTCATCCTAAAAAAAGAAATAAGCTAAAAATAATAACAAGAAACACTGTCTTTATTTTTATCAGTCAGAAGAAACTAAAAATGGTTAAACATTTTCTAGAGGGATGGTAGCACTGATGGTGAATGAAGTGGGGGTTACGCAGGAATTCTATTACTCCGTTCACATGGGGCACTCTTTGACCTCTGTTTTCTTGCCTAATGTGAATGGAGCTGTAGTATATTGTCATAATCACTATTCCATTTACCACCAATGGCACAGAAGGCGATAGCTGAGCACAGTGCTCAGCTATCGCTATCATTTCAATAGACATCCTACTGCTCTATTCATACATAACTGCTGTTTTGTTGACTAGTTGAAGTCCTAGTGGTCGAACCCCCCAACGATCATACATTTACCACATATTCTTTGGATAGGTGATACTTGGTTTTAGTTGGCCTATAGGGACCCCTTAATGTTTTTATTTTACTGTACATGTGTTCTTTTACTGTTCTCAGTCCAGTGCAGTTTTTCTGCCAACCTGTGTTCACAGTGTTCAGGAACGTAGTGAATTTGTCTCAAAGCTTTCAGTCACTTGCAAAATGCTGGGACTACAAGTTCACAGTAGTATTGAGCGCGAATATTCGAATAGCGGATTTTGATCGCGAATATCGGCACTTTGCAATTTCACGAATATTTAGAATATAGCTAAATATATTCGTTATGATGAATATCCATTTGTTTTTCTCACAGTACACATCACAATGATTATCCCTCCCTGCTTCCAGCTTGTGGTCCAAAGAAGGCAAATATGCGAATATGCGAAAACTGCCAATTATCGGCACTTCCAGAGGACACTGATCCCTCCCTTCTTTTAGTTTGTGGGCCAATGAGAAGGATGCAAATACAGTTGTCAGAGGTTAGCAACATCCCTAGCAACCAATAGGAAAGTAGTTAGTTGAAAGATATAATCGTGCATGCGCATTTTGCGAATTTCATTACGAATTTCACATGAAAAAAAATTGAACGAATGTGCGAATTTGTGAATATAGGATGGATATTCATCCATATATAGTGAAATATTGCAAATTTGAAAATGGCCTATGCCACTCATCACTAGTGCACTGCAAAAAGTTGGATATTCCAACCAATTGCTGCTTCATCCTGGTTGGTAGTATAAAGTATTAAGCAGTCCATGATCTGCTTCATTCCAATAATACCTGACATAGTAAACGGCAGAAGTTAGCAGTGCCTGCTGCTGACTTCAGACAACAAATTGATGCTGTATACAACATACACTGGCCTATGAGAGGACATTGTAGGTTGAAACCATCATATGTTGGGACCATCGTAATGTTAAAGGACCACTGTACCAGAATCTACAAGAGATATTGGTACCAGGAAAGGAACCTTCAGGGACATTTCTCCACCCTCAGCAAATCAGATCCAAGGTAGCAAGGAGCCCACATACTGTTGCTTCACAGGGCCATCTACTCTTTGACCTCAATACTGGCCCAGATCAATCCAAAACACATCATTACAATAATTAATACAATAAACAAAAAATAAAATATGTATTGATTTGTAAATCTTAAGTCTTCCGATACTTTTTAGCTGCCGTATGCTCCAGAGAAAGATATGTATTTCTTTCCAGTCTGACCCCAGTGCTCTCTGCTGCCACCTCTGCCCATGTCAGGAACTGTCCAGAGCAGGATAGGTTTGCTATGGGGATTTGCTAATGCTCTGAACAGTTCCTGACATAGGCGCGAGCAGCAGCAGCCGGACAGTCACGGCTCCCTGCACACGGCAGGTTCTGCTCAGCAGCCAGATTATGAAGAGAGGAATGTCGCAGTATCCAAGTTATATGACGGACAACTCTAGTCGCTTGGAACCATATACGATGTCTCTCTGTGTTGATTTTCTTACAGGAAAAACTTTTTTCACTCCACAGAGCGATCGCATTGATCGCATAATGGTGAAACTAAGCTAATGCGAATGCAATGCAATTATATGCCTGTGGATAGACAGTGTGTAATGCAGTTAATATAAACATTTTATTACTCCACTGTGCTGCGCAATTATATGTATACAGGAGATATAGACAACTGCTCCTGGTCATAAGTTATTGCTATCAATATATATACATCTAAAAAGACATTCCGCCATCCTGATGACGTCACTCATTACAGAGTGACAGAAACGCGTTGAAGGCGGTAGCATAGTGGATATCTGTCCACAAGTGAACAGGTCCGAGCATAGCAATATTGTTTTGAGGATAACTGAGTCTGGAAAACTATTGGCTCAGACTAAGTTATCAGCTTGCTGTTTAATACTTGTTTTAATGGTGATGAGCTCACTTAGAATTTTTGGTGTGTTTTTTTAGACATAAACACTCATTAAAAGTTATGTTTTAGGCATAAAAGTTATGTTTTAGGCACCATCTATATATCATTATTGTTTTTTTCTTATTTAGCTTGCCGGATAGTACCACCTAGTGGGGCGGATGAGGCCATTACTTTACTCATCATAATTATTGATCAGTTCCTGACATAGACAGAGATAGCAGCAGAGAGCACTGTGGTCAGACAGGGACGAACTACACAACTTCCTCTGGAGCATACATTAGTAACCCCTTAACGACGCAGGATGCATAATGGTGAAACTAAGCTAATGCGAATGCAATGCAATTATATGCCCATAGATAGACAGTGTGTAATGCAGTTAATATAAACATTTTAAACCAGCGCAACAGGAGTTTTAGGGTTAAACGATCGAACTGATTTGGCAGCCTGCTTCTAGACAGAAAGGTACCTCCCCCTCCTTCCCAGATCATCGGGTCACATGACCTGGATTCAGGGGAGTGATTGGAAGCACACCTTCACTTACCTGTGTATAGTCACAGTCTAAGGTTTGGTTAACATGGCCGGAGGAAGCACGAACATCGTGCGAAACGGAGCTTGGTCGCCATCCTGTGTCCCCCCACTACCCTCTTCCCATATGAGATTTTTGTGAGTATGAAATAAAAGAAGATTTACTCAGCTGGCCGCGGTGAGTTGCCGATTATTTCTCTTCTTCTTTGTTGCGATTACATTTTATTACTCCACTGTGCTGCGCAATTATATGTATACAGGAGATATACACGACGCAGGACGTAAATATATTTACATATAGTTCTGTCCTGCACCGGCTCCTGTGATATAATGTGGGGTCACGCGGTGACACGTGTCATATCGGGTCAGTCCCAGGGGCTGACGTTAGCCGGTATCCGCGGCTAATACCGGACATCACCAATCGCGGCGATGCCTGGTATCAACCCGTCAGACACGGCGATTAACCCCTTTAAGGACCAAGCCCATTTTAACCTTCAGGACCAGGCCAATTTTATTTTTGCGTATTTTAGCAAAAAATGAAAACCACAATTTTGCTAATTTTGGAGGGTTTCCTTTTCTTGCTGTACACTTTACGGTAAAAATGACATGTTTTCTTTATTCTGTTGGTCAACATGATTAAATTGATACCCATGGTTACATACTTTTCTATTATTGTACTACTTTTTTTAAAAAATCTACGTTTAAAACCGCCCTATTTTGATCACCTATAACTTTTTCATTTTTCCGTATATGGGGCGGTATGAGATCTCATTCTTTGCGTTGTGATCTGTAAGTTTTATTAATACCACATTTGCGTATATGAAACTTTGTAATCACTTTTTATTAATTTTTTGGGGAATAAAATGTGACAAACAAGCACCAATTTGGGAATTTTTTATTTTTAACATTCACGCCATTCACTGTACGGAATCATTAACATTATATTTTGATAGTTTGGACATTTGTGCATGTGGTGATACCAAATATGTTTATTCATTTTTTTTTTCTTACACTTTATGGAGGTAAAATGGGAGAAAGGGACAATTAAAATTTTTATTGGGGGAGGGGACTTTTCAATTTTTTTTTACTTTTTATTTTTTACATTCTTAAACTTTTTTTTTACACTTTTTATGTCCCCATTTGATTGCTAATACTGTTCAGTGCCATGCATAGGGCATAGCACTGATCAGTATTATTGGTTATCTTCTGCTCTGGTCTGCTCGATCTCAGACCAGAGCAGAAGACCCCAGGAGATGACCGGAGGCAGCCATTTTAGATGACCGGATCCCCGCTCCGATGCTCGCAGTCATGTACAGGACATAAATGTACGTCCAGGTGCGTGAAGAACCTCAGCACCAGGACGTACCTTAACAGCTGTGGTCGTTAAGGCATTAAAGCTGATCGCCGTGTCTAAATTAAAAAAAAAAGCATTCCGGCAGCTTAGTGAAACCACAGTGTCCCAATCAGCCTTACGGATACGAGGAGGGTCCCTACCGGCCTCCTCATTGTCCAATTGCCGAATGACTGCTCCAAGCCTGAGAGCCAGGCAGGAGCAGTCCTGCACCGAAAACACTGATCAATGCTATGATATGGCATAGCATTGATCAGTGTGGGCAATCAGTGTAATGCATGTTATAGTACCCTATGGGGGCTGTAACATTGCAAAAACTAAATAAAATAAAAAAGTTAATAAAGATTATTTAATCCCTTCCCTAATAAGAATTTAAATCACCCCCCCTTCCCATAAAAAAAATGTGTAAATAAAAATAAATATAAATATAAACATATGTGGTATTGCCGTGTGCATAAATGTCCGATCTATAAAAAGATATTGTTAATTAAATTGCACGGTCAATGGCGTACACGTAACAAAATTCCAAAGCCCAACATTTTTTGGTCACTTTTCATATCATAAAAAAAATGTATAAAAAGTGATTTAAAAAAGTCTGATTAAAACAAAAATCAATAAAAACTTCAAATCAAGATGCAAAAAATGAGCCCTCATACATCCCCGTATGCGGAAAAATAGAAAATTTATAGGGGTCAGAATGTGACATTTTTAAACATATTAATTTTCCTGCATGTAGTTATGACTTTTTTCCAGAAGTACGACAAAATCAAACCGATATAAGTAGGGTATCACTTTAACCGCATGGACCTATAGAATAAAGAGAAGGTGTCATTTTTACTGAAAAATGCATTGTGTAGAAAGGGAAGCCCCCAAAAGATACAAAATGGCATTTTTTTTTACATTTTGTCACACAATTATTATAATTTTTTTTTTATAGAATTGGTGGTGCTAAAAAAAAAGCCCTCATATGGGTCTGTAGTTGCAAAATTGAAAGGGTTATGATGCTTAAAAGGTGAGGAGGAAAAACAAAAGTGCAAAAACAGAAAAACCCTTAAGGGGTTAAGATATACAAATCTGTAACTTTCTGGTACCAGTTGATTTGAAAACATTTTTTTTTCCTCCGGAGTACCCCTTTAAATTTAACCCCTTAAGGACCTGGGGGGGTTCCATTTTTGCACTTTCGTTTTTTGCTCCTTGCCTTTCAAAAATCATTACTCTTTCAATTTTGCACCTAAAAATCTTTATGATTGCTCATTTTTTGCACCACCAATTCTACTTTGTAATGACATCAGTCATTTTGCCCAAAAATCTACGGTGAAACGGAAAAAAAATCATTGTGAGACAAAATTGAAAAAAACGCCCTTTTGTAACTTTTGGGGGCTTCAGTTTCTACATAGTACATTTTTCGGTAAAAATTACACCTTGTCTTTATTCTGTAGGTTCATAAGATTAAAATGATACCCTACTTATTTTCCGCGTATGGGGCGGTATGAGGGCTCATTTTTTGCGCCGTGATCTGACGTTTTTAACGGTACCATTTTTGCATTGATAGGACTTATTGATCGCTTTTCATTCATTTTTTCATGATATAAAAAGTGACCAAAAATGCACTATTTTGGACTTTGGAATTTTTTTGCGCGTACGCCATTGACCGTGTGGTTTAATTAATGATATATTTTTATAATTCGGACATTTCCGCACGCGGTGATACCATATATGTTTATTTTTATTTACACTGTGTTTTGTTTTTTTTTATGGGAAAAGGGGGGTGATTCAAACTTTTAATAGGGGAGGGGTTAAATGATCTTTATTCACTTTTTTTTTCATTTTTTTTTTTGCAGTGCTATAGCTCCCATAGGGACCTATAACACTGCACACACTGATCTTTTACATAGATCACTAGTTTCTCATAGGAAACCAGTGATCGATGATTCTGCCGCTTGACTGCTCATGGCACTGAGCAGTTATTCGGCGATCGGACAGCGAGGAGGCAGGTAGGGACCCTCCGGCTGTCCTGTAAGCTGTTCGGGATGCCCCGATTTCGCCGCGGCTATCCCGAACAGCCCACTGAGCTAACCGGCACTTTTTACTTTCACTTTTAGCCGTGTGGCTCAGCTTTGAGCGCGCGGCTAAAGGGTTAATAGCGCGCGGCACCGCGATCAGTGCCGCGCGCTATTAGCGGCAGGTCCCGGCTTCACTATGACGTCGGGCCCACCGTGATATGATGCGGGGTCACCGTGGGACCCCGCGTTATATCAGGGGAGCTGGACCAAGGACGTACTCACACGTCCTTGGTCCTTAAGTTAAATTAATGGAACATCCTGATGCATGCTTGACTTTGCCACCTTACCATGTGAGCAAGTGATAAATGCTTTTTTTATGGGGAAAAAAACCCTTTCATTTTCATTTGAGATAACCTATTTGAGGCTTTGGCTTCACAGTAAGAAGAGTAACGGAGCACTCACCCGGTCAGCTGATTGCAACGGAACTTCTCAGATCATGGCAAGTCGGTGGTCGAGCAGGGAGGCGGTAGATGGAAATGGGGTTAGTTCAGATGTCAGGCTATGGACCCTATCACACCTAATGGCCTCCCTGCTCGACCACCGACTTGCCATGATCTGAGAAGTTCCGTTGCAATCAGCTGATTGGGTGAGTGCTCCATTACTCTTCTTACTGTGAAGCCATTATCTGCCTTTTATTCTATACGTGCGGCACCGCGAGCAGCCATCTTTTTGCACTCCTCCACACCTTATGCATCCTTACAGTTACAGTGCCAAACTCTGTCCTCTATTGTGACAATATACTATTTGAGGCTTTATTTTGGCTGCTTTAATAAATATTCTCAATAATATCAGCTTATTTTTCTAACCACGTATATTCAACTGTTCAGGTATTATGTGGAATGACTCCCATTGCAGCTTAGGACTCAGGATAGATAATAAAGAAAGTAACCTAAAGTATCATCACATAATGTATTTATTTAGGATTGAATCACCAAAAATCATGTAATTGCCTTTCAATCTACTTTTCCGGTTCGATACATCTCATTTCCACAGTGAGCTCTTTAGCTTGGGACCTCAGGCAATTTGGACATCTTTTAACTTGTAAATCCTTATTTCATTTCCCAGAAATTGCAAAGCAATGCATGCCGGTGACACTTTTGTAAAGTTACAGTGACACAGCCATGAGTTTGAATTGACAGTCTGCCTTTTAACTACGTAAAGACCAAATCAGTTGGGTCTTGAGGACCATGCAAAGTTTTTCTATCATGGCAACACAAAGTTTGTTCCTTTCTAGGTTCTGATCCAGTGCATGTTGGGCTTTTAAAGGGGTACTCCGGGCTAAGACATCTTATCCAGGGGCGTACCTAGAGCATTTGGCAACCGGGGCAGACCCTTTGTTTGGCTGGTAGGTAGTCAGGTAAATAGGTAACTAGGTAGGTAGATCAGGAAGCCAGATATGTAGGTAGGTGACATGTTAGGTAGGTAGAGGGCTAGCTAGGTAGTTAGGCAGCCATGTATGAAGGCCAGATATGTACATAGTTAGGTAGCTGGGTATGTAGGTAAGTAGTTAGGCATCCAGGTATAAAGTTAGGTAGCCCCCCTTCCCCGTAGGTATAGGCAGCAGAGTTAAACCCCCTTCGCAATAGGTATAGGAACAGAGTTAACCCCCCTTTCTCCTTAGGTATAGGCAGCAGAGTCCCCCCCCCCTTTCCCCGTAGGTATAGGCAGAGTTAAAAAAAAAAACTCCCCCCGTTTCCCATAGGTATAGGCAGAGTTAAACCCCTTTTTTCCATAGGTATAGGCAGATTCCCCTCCCCTTCCCAAATGGTATAGGCAGAGTTACCCCCCTCTTCCCCATTGGTATAGGCAGAGTTACCCCCCTCTTCCCCATTGGTATAGGCAGAGTTACCCTCCCACTTCCCCATTGGTATAGGCAGTTACCCCTTCCCCTTTCCTCTCCTTTCCCCATAGGTATAGGGAGAGTTACCTTCCCTCTCCCCTCTTTCCCATAGGTATATGCAGTTACACCCCTCCTCTTTCCCATAGGTATATGCAGTTACACCCCCCCATTCCCATAGGTATATGCAGTTACACCCCCCCTTTCCCATAGTTATATGCAGTTACACCCCCCTCTTTCCCATATGTATATGCAGCTACACCCCCCCCTTCCCCATAGGTATATGTAGAGTAACCCCCCCCCCTCCCCTTAGGTACATGCAGTTACACCCCCCCTTTCCCATAGGTATATGCAGTTACACCCCCCTCTTTCCCATATGTATATGCAGCTACACCCCCCCTCTTCCCCATAGGTATATGTAGAGTACCCCCCCTCCCTTTCCCATAGGTATATGTAGAGTAACCCCCCTTTCCCATAGGTATATGCAGTTACACCCCCCCTCTTTCCCATATGTATATGCAGCTACACCTCCCCCCTTCCCCATAGGTATATGTAGAGTAACACCCCCTCCCCTTCCCCATAGGTATATGTAGAGTAACCCCCCCTCCCCCATAGGTATATGTAGAGTAACCCCCCTCCCCTATAGGTATATGTAGAGTAACCCCCCTCCCCTTCCCCATAGGTATATGTAGAGTAACCCAGCTCCCCTTCCCCATAGGTATATGTAGAGTAACCCCCCCCCCCCCCTTAGGTATATGAAGAGTAATCCCCCCTCCCCTTCCCCACAGGTATATGTAGAGTAACCCCCCTCCCCTTCCCCATAGGTATATGTAGAGTAACCCCCCTCCCCTTCCCCATAGGTATATGTAGAGTCACCCCCCCTCTTCCCCATAGGTATATTTAGAGTAACCCCCCCCCCCTTCTCCGTAGGTATAGGCAGAGTTAAAAAAAAAAACTCCCCCCGTTTCCCATAGGTATAGGCAGAGTTAAACCCCTTTTTTTTCCATAGGTATAGGCAGATTCCCCCCCCCCTTCCCAAATGGTATAGGCAGAGTTACCCCCCTCTTCCCCATTGGTATAGGCAGAGTTACCCCCCTCTTCCCCATTGGTATAGGCAGAGTTACCCCCCACTTCCCCATTGGTATAGGCAGTTACCCCCTCCCCTTTCCTCTCCTTTCCCCATAGGTATAGGGAGAGTTACCTTCCCTCTCCCCTCTTTCCCATAGGTATATGCAGTTACACCCCTCCTCTTTCCCATAGGTATATGCAGTTACACCCCCCCCCATTCCCATAGGTATATGCAGTTACACCCCCCCTTTCCCATAGTTATATACAGTTACACCCCCCTCTTTCCCATATGTATATGCAGCTACACCCCCCCTTCCCCATAGGTATATGTAGAGTAACCCCCCCCCCCTCCCCTTAGGTATATGCAGTTACACCCCCCTTTCCCATAGGTATATGCAGTTACACCCCCCTCTTTCCCATATGTATATGCAGCTACACCCCCCCTCTTCCCCATAGGTATATGTAGAGTAACCCAGCTCCCCTTCCCCATAGGTATATGTAGAGTAACCCCCCCCCCCTTAGGTATATGTAGAGTAATCCCCCCTCGCCTTCCCCACAGGTATATGTAGAGTAACCCCCCTCCCCTTCCCCATAGGTATATGTAGAGTAACCCCCCTCCCCTTCCCCATAGGTATATGTAGAGTCACTCCCCCTCTTCCCCATAGGTATAATTAGAGTAAACCCCCCCCCCTTCCCCATAGGTATAGGCAGAGTTGAGAAAAAAAAATTAAAAAATGATGCTCACCTGATATCCCATGCAGCGATCTCCTCAGCTGCAGGGCCCGCGTCTTCTCCCCTCCACAGTAAAGGCGCTGATGAGTGACGTCCCGGCGCCTGTACTGCGTGCTGCATGGGGGCGGAGGTCACGTCTCCTCTGTGTAGCTGCAGATGCGGCTCACACAGAGGAGACACCTTCTCCTGTATGTGCGTGTATTGCGCATACAGGAGAATGTAGCGCTGTCTGCTGGGGATCTGGGATGAGTGTCCCGGATCCTCAGTAGTGTTGGCGGCGGCGGCGGGTCAGTCCGCCGCTGGCACCCCCCTTGTGAGAGGCCCCCCCCTGCCGCCCCCCTCCCCTTAGTACGCCATTGCCCCTATCCAAAGGATAGGGGAAAAGATGCCTGATCGCGGGGGTCCCGCCACTGGGGACCCCCGTGATCTTTCACGCGACACCCCGTTACCATCAGCCCCCAGAGCATATTCACTCCGGGTCTGATGACTGGCAATCACAGGGCCAGAGTATTGTGATGTCACGGCTCCACCCCGTGTGACATCACACTCCGCCCCCTCAATGCAAACCTATGGGAGGGGGCGTGACATCTTTGGATAGGGGATAAGATGTCTTAGCGTCGGAGTACCCCTTTAATACCATTTACAGCTTAGCATTTTAAAGAAGACCTGTCAACAGCTAAACAGGGATAAAACAAAAATTGATCACATTTGTACACAGTAAATAAAAGGTTTGGCATGCTATCTTGCAACTAGTACCCTGACAATCATGTGACCAATGGAATTCAATGGAGAAAGCACCACTGTCGCAGTCTCTTCATCATACTAGTGCCAAAATATATGGGCACTGTCAGATATAAATCTTTTTATATGTTGTACATCTTGGCAAAACAATAGTTTATTAATATACTTCTAAAAAAAAAAAATCACATTTTATTAAAGAAAACTGCCTTTAAAAATCCCACCACTAGGGGTCCCTATACCTCCTGGGACACTGATAAGTCCCACAGCAAAAGGGCCAGATTAGATTAAATGGGTTATCCAGGGGGGGGGGGTGTATATATCAACTGGCTCCAGAAAGTTAGACAAATTTGTAAATTACTTCTATTAAAAAATCTTAATCCTTTCAGTACTTATGAGCTTCTGAAGTTAAGGTTGTTCTTTTCTGTCTAAGTGCTCTCTGATGTCACATGTCTCGGGGACTGCCCAGTTTAGAAGCAAATTCCCATAGCAAACCTCTTCTAAACTGGGCGGTTCCCGAGACACGTGTCATCAGAGATGCACTTAGAAAGAAAAGAACAACATTAACTTCAGAAGCTCATAAGTACTGAAAGGATTAAGATTTTAAATAGAAGTCATTTACAAATCTGTTTAACTTTCTGGAGCCAGGTGATATATATAAAAAAAGTTTTTTCCTTGAATACCCCTTTAAAGCTGCCTGGAAGATGGAGCACTTCAGTATGATGGGGCCCCCAAACAACGCCCCCTAGACAGTGCCCCCCCCCCCCCACTGAGACTTGTTGCCGGCTAGCAGGGGTAGACTGACAACTCATAGGCCCCCCATGCACCCGCACTCATATAGATGCCCTGCCCACATACAATAAATACATTTTTCAATTCATAAAGAAAATATAGCAAAATAAAACAATTTTGGAAAGTTTTGGGTGGGTGGGTTTGTTTCTATGCAATATATTTTACAGATAAAATTAAATTACAAATTACAAAGATACCTAATTAATGTAGGTTTTGTTATATTTTACTACTTTTTGTGAGAAAATGAACGATAAAAATGAACATTAAAAATTAAAATGTTCCCATTCCGAACCCTATAACACTATTATTTTTCCGTATACAAGGCTATATGAGGGACCATATTTTTTTGTGATATGAGCTGTAGTTTTTAGAAGTATCATTTTTGTTTAGATGGGAATTTTTTATCACTTTTATACATTTTTTATGTTATATGATGTGACCATAAAGCAGCAATTCTAGACTTTGGTATTTTTTTTCCATTTACGCTATTCACTGTCATCTCCAAATCTCACCACTGAGTGCTGACTGACATCAACAAGTAATGTAATGTATGTACACAGTGACCCCACCAGCAGAATAGTGAGTTCAGCTCTGGAGTACAATACAGGATATAACTCAGGATCAGTACAGGATAAGTAATGTAATGTTTGTATACAGTGATCTAATACAGGATATAACTCGAAAGGCCGGACAGTGAGGGAAAAAAATATGTTTTGCATTGGGGCCGCTGATCCCATTAATCAGCGGTGCCCTGATAGGACTGGAGAAATTGCTGATGAGACAGAGGGCACTAACAAGAACAGGGCTGAGGCCTCCTCTAGACTGGGTAAGCATGCTGCCCGGTCCCTTAAAGGACAACTGTAGTGGAACACTTTTATATATGCCCGTGCCTGGGCCTCAAAAATAAACAAAATAAACTCATGCATACCTTCCTACGAGCCCCCGTTGGTCCGGCACAGGCCTCACGGTCCGGCAGTGCTGACGTCATTCCACTTCCTGGGGACGGGGATGCTGCAGAGCCATCAGCATATCACCGGCCGTCAGCATATACCCCGGCCTGTGATAGGCTGAGCCCACTGTCATGTAAGGAGCTCTGGTCGGCTTCTTACATGACAGTGGGCTCAGTCTATCACAGGCCGGGGTGGGACATCACTGCGGCCAGTGATACGCCGACGGCTCTGCGGCGTCCCCATCCCCAGTAAGTGTAATGACGTCAGCACTACCGGACTGTGAGGCCTGTGCCGGACCAACAGGGGCTTGTAGGAAGGTATGTATGAGTTTATTTTGTTTATTTTTGAGGCACGGGCATATATAAAAGTGTTCCACTACAGTTGTCCTTTAAAGGGCCAGTGGAGGTTGTCCCAGCCCTAGTGCTCCGTGATGCCGAGGCAAAACGGACTGAAAATTAATCATCATCATCTGCTGCTGCTAGTTTATCTGTTTCTGGTCCAGCCAGTGTGAATGAGAAGGTAAATGGGGGTGCGGGGTGTATGACTGGGGAGAGGATGGAAGTTGATGTTACCAGGGAAAGTGTTTTTGGGGGATGTGGTGCTGCTCTTGTTTAGGGTGGTGGTGATGGGACTAGAAAAAATGTTGTTGGGGACCATGTTATTGGGGTTGGTGCTGATGTTGTTGTTGGGGGTGGGGGAGATGTAAATAGTAATGTAGGGTCTTGTCCGGTTGCCCCCCCCAGTGGTGACAGACCCTAGGAGTTATGCAAATGTCACTGCTGGGGGTAGTAGGATACTTTCCTTGTCTCCTGACTGTAGGGACGGTTTATTGCAACAACGTCTCCTGGAAGCTCTGAAAAAAGGGGGAAAGGTCGATCAATGTAGAGGGTAGAGCAATTTATTTGTCATTCTGGATAGAAATGCATGGTCTCTCTGCCTTCTGAGAGGAAAGAGGAGGATACTGTGTGTTCCCTCCCAACAGCCGATCCAGGTAGTAACCGTAGGAATGTGGTTCGTCTTAGTGGGAGGGCAAAGATATGTGTCCATCAAGGACCAAAGTGGTTGAGCTCTTTCTAAAGATGGGCTTCAAGGCAGTTGATATCTATGCCTTGATATATCCCTATGGTTCTCCTGAATTTGATATCAGTTTTGTTCGGCCGGAGGGGCTTTAGCTTTTCTGGTCAAACTATGAATTGGTAAAGAATGAGCCTGGCTGGCGAGACTTTGCTGTGCAGGCATTGCCTCATCAAAACGAAATCAAGAAAGTGACCATTTTGACTAGTGTTGAGCGGCATAGGCCATATTCGAATTCGCGAATATTCGCGAATAAATGGACGAATATTCGTCATATTCGCGAATATTCGCATATTTGTAATATTCTCGTTTTACTTTCGCATATGCGAATATTCGCGTGTGCGAAAATTAAGATATGCGAAAATTTGCATATACAAAAATTAGCATAAACGAAAATTCGCATATGCGAAAACTTAGCATATGCAAATTTTCACATATGTGAAAATGCGCACGCCAGTCTCACACAGTAGTATTAGAGCCTTCTTACACCACACAAGCTGGAAGCAGAGAGGGATGATCACTGTGATGTGTACTGTGAAAAAAAAAAAAAAGAATATTCGTAATTACGAATATATAGCGCTATATTTGCGAATATTCGCGAATTCGCGAATATGCGATATTCGCGAATAAAATTCGAATTGCGAATATTCGCGAGCAACACTAGTTTTGACCCGTAACGAATCACTCTCTTGTGTAGACATCATCACCTGGTTAGGATGGTATGGCGAGTTGATGGGGGTTCCCCAGAAGGACAGGGATGAGTTTGGCATCTGGTCAGGAGCCTGGACATTTTTGGTAAAACTTAAGCGTTCAGGAAATACAGTTACCCATATTCCATCCTCTGCCTTTCTCGGTAGGGATCGTATCCAGATTTTCTACCGGGGTCAGCCGAAGCTCTGTCACAGGTGTGGTGACCCCACACACTTCAGTGCAAACTGTACGGTACAGAAATGTGCCTTGTGTGGGGGTGTAGGCCATCTTGCTGCATCTTGTGCAGAGATTAGGTGTCACCTGTGTGGGGACATAGGTCACCCTTTCAGTATTTGTTCTCGTTCTTTCGCTAATGCGGTCTTGGCCCCAGCTGATGAAGATTACGAGCTGGAATCTGCTGGGGAGGGGGCTAGCAGAGGTGAGGGAACTGAGGGGTCAGTGAGGAACAGCAAGAAAAAGACACCAGCCCAACTAAGACATCTTGATAAACACCAAAGGGATAGGGTGATAGGGAAAGCCCGGGTTACCGGGACAACCTCTAATCCTGTCCCAGAGGCTAACCTTGCTGCTGAGACCCTGAGGAATGATGAGCTGGATAAGATGGTCAGGAGGATCCAGAATGAGGAAGGTGCCATCTCCTCAGATAGTGTGGAGGAGGATGATGAGGGATGGCAGAAGGAGACACGAAAGCCAGGTACAAGTAGAAAAAGGGGAGATTTAACATATTTTCCCACCCTGGTTCAGAAGCCAAAGGAAGGCAAAACTGACTCCCCTCTAATTGGTCTTTCCAATTGATTCTGACCCCTCAAGGACATCTCTTCCTCTTCTTCAGAAGGGTAGGCTGAGGGTGAGGTTCTGAAGGTGGCAGTGGGGCTTCCAGGGGGCACAGAGTCCTCTTCTCCTGAGGAGGTTATGTCCTCGGAGGAAGGGACTGACCTGGAGTCCGGAGACAAGGAAAGTAAAAATGTGTTTTGTATGATGGATACTTCAGTGTCTCTCTAGAGGGTGAAGAGTTCTTCTGATGTGCAGGGTGAGAAGGGAAGTGGGAAAAAGAAAGCTGTCTAACTTTATCACCCTTGATGGTGGCACCCTCTCAGTTGACACTGGCATCCTTTAATGTCGCCAGCATTAAGTCAGATACGGCTCGATTTGCAGCCTTTGATTTTTTTAGCCATATGAATGCCGACATTTTATTTTTGCAGGAGACCAGATTGACACATATGTCATCTATATTTAAAGCCAGAAGGAAGTGGAAGCATAGGCCTTCCTACTAGTCTATTGCGGCAGAGCCGTATAGCAGAGTGGCGGTCCTTTTTACCGCAGCGGTAGATTGCCAACGGGTTATCGAGTTAGAAATGGGGAGGTGCCTGATTTTAGATGTCCTCATGAAGGGACAAGATCTTTGCCTTATTAACATCTATGGCCCACAGTCTAAGTAGGACCAGAAGTGTCTCTTTTTGAGGATCAAGCCCTATCTTTTTACAAGTCGGCAGGTGGTCTTTGGAGGGGACTTTAATGCTGTCACAAGGCCCCAAGACAGAGGAGGTTCCAGAGATTAGCTAACTAATGATAGCGTTGCCCTTAATAGCATAGTGAGTGAGGCTCGCCTGGTGGATGTCCACATCCGGCACACCCCAGGTCACCCGGGATTCACCTATCATAGGGGTAGTTGTAGGTCCAGAATAGACAGGTTTTATTTAAAGGAGGAAGCTGTCTCTTCAGCAGTGTCTGTTGTTGAGGTGGAATTCTCCAACAACTGTTTAATTTTGTTTTCTCTGAATGTTACAGAGACCCCCCCCGGATGGGCAAAGGCTATTGGAAGCTCAATTTGTCTCTCTTGGATTAAGCGGAGATAAGACAGTCCTTTGAGGATTTTCTTCAGAGCCAGTTACCATTGCTGGGCTTTTGTAGCAGTAAGTCAGAATCGTGGGAAATCTTCAAAAAAAGGGTTGCGAGATTCTTCCGCCAGCTCTCAGGCCTCAGAAGCCTAAACAGGTACCGCTTGTACCAGGGCCTGAGGAAGAAACTTGAGCACCTTGTCTCGACTGGAGGTAGCCGAGAGGATATCTCCAGAGTGAAGTCCTTGCTGATGAAGTGCCAGTACGACAGACACGCATCTTTGGTTTTTGAGAGGGATTACTGGTAGTACCGCTCGCCCGACCCTTACAGAAACTGTAAGATGTCAGTGAATAGTAAAGTAGTCTCAGGACTGATTGATAGTACAAGATCCTTGATAAAGTCCAAATCAGGGATCAGATCCTTTTACTCGCACCTCTTGGGAAGGAAGGATCTAGATCGAGATGGGGTATCAGCTTTCTTGGCTGAAGCTGTCCCTGAACCAGGAGTAGACCCCTCTCTTGACATTTTGACAGAGATGATCCGGGAAGAGGAAGTGAGGATGGCGATTGATGGGCTTGCCCTCAAGAAGTCAGCTGGTCCAGAAGGCTTAACATCTGAGTTCTATAAGACCTTTAAGGACACTTTGGTTCTTAATGAGTGTCTATCCTCGGGCACTCTGCCAAAGTCAATGAGGAGGTCAGCACTGATCATCTTGTCAAAGGATAAAGACCCATCCCTCAATGAGATTTGGTGTCCCATAGCACTTCTCAATGCGGACAGAAAGATTCTGGCTAAAGTGCTGTTTAATCGGCTGGTGGAGTTTGCACACCAACTCCTTTTGGGGGCTCAGCATTGCTCTGTTCTGGGCCGCAGTACCTTTAGTGCTGTGCTCAGTGTCCGAGAGGCTGTGGAGCAGGGCAGGGCTGGCCACTGGAAGGGGTACTTGCTGTCCTTGGATCAGGCAAAAGTGTTTGATCGGGTTAACCATGAGTACCTCTGGTCTGTTCTTCTGAGATATGGCCTGCTGGGGGGGTTGTTGATTGGCTTAAGACCTTGTATGTAGGGGCAGAGAGTTTCCCGCTTGTGAATGGTTGGATTGGCTGCTCTTTTGAGGTTGGGTCTGGCGACCATCAGGGTTGCCCATTGAGCCCGTTGCTGTATGTGTTTGCAATTGATACTTTCCTTGGGAGGATTGATTGTGGACCGTTGGCGGGGGGTGAGAATGGTACTGGCGGTGCCAGACTCGGCTCTGAGGGTGGTAGTGTATGCTGATGATGTCACTGTGTTTGTCAGCTCACAAGAGGAAGGCCAATGAGTGATGTCAAAGGTGGACTGCTACTTGGAGGCATCCCGGTCCAAGATCAACCAGGATAAGTGTGAGAGTTTCTGGCTGGGAGGAAGAGATCCTGGTTTTGATCTCCCGGACATCCTCCCAGAGCCCAAAGAAACTGCAAAAGTCCTCAGCATCGAATTTGGCCAAGGGGATTACCCCAAACAAAACTGTGACACAGGCTTAAGATCGCCGCTCAGAAGGTGGATTAGTGCAAGGGTTGGTCTTATATCCTCCGGGAAAGGGTTAACCTTATCAAAACATTCCTGCTTTCTTTGCTAATATATCTGGGCAGTGTATACATGTTGCCAGAACCTCTCTGGACCCGGGTCTACAGTGTTTTCTTTCAAATGTTATGGGGGAATAGACTGAACCTAGTGAAGAGGGAGGTTACTTACCGTACAAGGAGACTAGGGGGGTTGTGTATGGTCAACCCTGTGGTATTCTTAGTGAATACCTTTCTTAAAACCAATATTGCAAACTTCTGGAAAGAGTGGGCTCCTCTGTGGGTATCCTCCTGTAGCGGATGGTTTCGGCCTTTCTTCCAGGAATGGGAGACTGGTTCTGAAGGTTATTCGTCAGTGGGGTCTAGGGATGTGGGAGATTAGGACTCTATCTAGGAAATTCCTGGACAAGAGAGTTCTGTCTTCTCATTTCCAGAGGCCATTGGGGCTCAAGGATTGCCCAAGTAGGGATCTGGAGATTGGTTTAAAGCTTTTGAATTCTATCAGGATCCCCTTGATGTTTTGGGAGTTGACTTGGCGCTGCTTCCATGGGAAACTGTGTGTGAGGGACAATCTGAAGTGCCGGAGCTCTGAGGACCTTGGATGTCCCCGCGAAGAGTGTGGAGGCATGCTGGAAAGCATGGAGCATTTTCTGCTTCATTGTCCCTTTAACACAGAGGTTTACAACAGAGTGGGCGCTTCCATCGGTTGGCCTGTGCTGACCAGTCTCTTCTATCCGGTATGGGCCTATGGGGCATTCAGAAACCATGGAGGCTGGGACCAGAGCACTTTATTCCTAGTCAGCTCAGTGGTCAGGTAATACACATGGAACTCACAGTGTTTAGTATTGACGCAGCGTAAAATCCTCCCTGTGGGTGAGGTGCTTTGGAACATACTTGGTGAAGGTGCATTTTCTGGAGTACAAGAGGCTGGGTGCTGGCAGGGCTTCTCGACTGCGGAGGGGCTCTGCCTTTAACCCCTTAACGACCACAGATGTAATGTACGTCCTGGTTTGGAGGCAATCCGAGCGATGCTCGCGTCATACACGGTGCTCGCCTCATACACTGCAGGTTCCGGCTGCTATCAGCAGCCGGGGACCCGCCGGTAATGGCCCACATCTGCGATCACGCGGATGTCCGCCATTAACCCCTCAAATGCCGTACAGAGTGGTCTCCAAACAGTGGTCCTCAAGATGTTGCAAAACTACAACTCCCAGCATGCCCAGCTGCAAATGGCTGTCTGGGCATGCTGGGAGTTGTAGTTGTGTGCCTCCAGCTGTTGCAAAACTACAACTCCCAGCATGCCCTGACAGCCAATTGCTGTCTGGGCATGCTGGGATTTGTAGTTTTGAAACATCTGGAGGGCCACAGTTGGAAATCACTGTGCACTGGTCTCTAAACTGTAGCCCTCCAGATGTTGCAAAACTGCAAATCCCAGCATGCCCAAACAGCTGTCTCGGCATGCTGGGATTTGTAGTTGCGTACCTCCAGCTGTTGCATAACTACATCTCCCAGCATGCCCTTCGGTGATCAGTACATGCTGGGAGTTGTAGTTTTGCAACAGGTGGAGGGACCCTCGTTGGAAAATACTGAATTAGGTAACATAACCTAACTGAAGGTTTTCCAACTAGTGTGCCTCCAGCTGTTGCAAAAGTACAACTCCCAGCATGCACGGTCTGTCAGTACATGCTGGGAGTTGCAGTTTTGCAACAGCGGGAGGTTTTCCCCATGTGAATGTACAGGGTACACTCACACGGGTGGGTTTACAGTAAGTTTCCTGCTTCAAGTTTGAGCTGCAGCTAATTTTCTGCCGCAGCACAAACTCCTAGCAGGAAACTCACTGTAAACCCGTCAGTGCGAATGTACCCTAAAAACACTACACTACACTACACTAACACATAATAAAGAGTAAAACACTACATATACACCCCCTTACACTGCCCCCCCCCCCTCCAATAAAAATAAAAAACGTATCGTACGGCAGTGTTTCCAAAACAGAGCCTCCAGCTGTTGTAAAACAACAACTCCCAGCATTTCTGGACAGCCACTGACTGTCCAGGCAAGCTGGGAGTTTAGCAACAGCTGGAGGCACCCTGTTTGGGAATCACTGGTGTAGAATACCCCTATGTCCACCCCTATGCAATCCCTAATTTAGTCCTCAAATGCGCATGGTGCTCTCTCACTTCGAAGCCCAGTCGTATCTCAAGGAAACACTTTAGGGCCACATATGGGGTATTTCCGTACTCAGGAAAAATTGTGTTCAAAATTTTGGGGGGCTTTATCTCCTTTTACCCCTTATGAAAAGGAAAAGTTGGGGTCTACATCAGCCGGTTAGTGTAAAAAAAATTTTTTTTACACTAACATGCTGGTGTTGCCCCATACTTTTTATTTTCACAAGAGGTAAAAGGAAAAAAAGACCCCCAAAATTTGTAACGCAATATCTCCTGAGTACGGAAATACCCCATATGTGGGTGTAAAATGCTCTGCGGACGCACAACAAGGCTCAGGAGTGAGAGCGCACTTTGTACATTTGAGGTCTAAATTGGTGATGTGCACAGGGGTGGCTGATTTTACAGCGGTTCTGACATAAACACAAAAAAATAAATACCCACATGTGACCCCATTTTGGAAACTAAAACGTGAAAAAGGAACGTAAAAAAGGGTATGGTGAGCCTGAACACTCAACAGGTGTTTGACGAATTTTTGTTAAAATTGGATGGAAAAATGAAGAAAAAATTTTTTTGTCACTAAATTGTCATTTTCACAAGGGAAAATAGGAAGAAGAAAAAAATATGTATCCCAATTTCTTCTGAGTAAGAACATACCCCATATATGGATGTAAAGTGTTCTGCGGGTGAACTACAATGCTCAGAAGAGAAGGAGCGCCATTGGGATTTTGGAGAGAAATTTTGTCCGGAATTGAAGGCCACGTGTGTTTACAAAGCCCCCATAGTGCCAGAACAATGGACCCCCCCCCCACATGTGACCCCATTTTGGAAACTAAACCCCTCATGTAATGTAATAAGGGCTACAGTGAGCATTTACGCCCCACAGGTGTCTGACAGATTTTTGGAACAGTGGTCCGTGAAAATGAAACAATTTATTTTTCATTTGCACAGCCCACTGTTCCAAGTATCTGTCAAATGCCAGTGGAGTTTAAATGCTCACTGCAATTCTGTGGGGGGATGTAGTTTCCAAGATGGGGTCACATGTGGGGGGGTCCACTGTTCTGGCTCCAAGGGGGGGCTTTGTAAACGCACATGGCCCCTGACTTCTATTTCAATCAAATTCTCTCTCCATAAGCTCAATGGCGCTCCTTCTCTTCTGAGCATTGTAGTGCACCAGCAGAGCACTTGACGTCCACACATGGGGTATTTCCATACTCAGAAGAAATGGGGTACAAATTTTGGGGGGCATTTTCTCCTATTACCCCTTGTAGAAATGTAAAATTTGGGGAAAAACCAGCATTTTAGTGAGAAAAAAATAAAAATTCATTTACACATCCAACTTTAACTAAAAGTCGTCAAACACCTGTGGGGTGTTAAGGCTCACTGGACCCCTTTTTAGATTCCTTGAGGGTTGTAGTTTCCAAAATAGTACGCCATGTGGGGTTTACTTGCTGTTCGGGCACATAGGGGCTTCTTAAATGTGACATGCCCCCCAAAAACCATTTCAGAAAAACTCACTCTCCAAAATCCTATTGTCGCTCGTTCCCTTCTGAGCCCTCTAGTGCACCCGCCGAACACTTTACATATACATATGAGAAATTGGGTTACAAATTTTAGGAAGATTGTTCTCCTTTTACCCCTTGTAAAAATTCAAAAACTGGGTCTACAAGAACATGCCAGTTTGAAAAATGAAGATTTTGAATGTTCTCCTTCACTTTGCTGCTATTCCTGTGAAACACCTAAAGGGTTAACACACTAACTGAATATCATTTTAAATACTTTGAGGGGTGCAGTTTTTAT
Organism: Hyla sarda; assembly: GCF_029499605.1. Classification (NCBI taxonomy): domain Eukaryota; kingdom Metazoa; phylum Chordata; class Amphibia; order Anura; family Hylidae; genus Hyla; species Hyla sarda. The sequence goes on from NC_079193.1 coordinate 307,283,682, forward strand.
AATGGGGTCATTTGTGGGGTATTTCTAATAAGAAGGCCCTTCAAATCCACTTCAAAACTGAACTGGTCCCTGAAAAATTCTGATTTTGAAAATTTTGTGAAAAATTGGAAAATTGCTGCTATACTTTGAAGTCCTCTGATGTCTTCCAAAAGTAAAAACATGTCAACTTTATGATGTAATCATAAAGTAGACATATTGTATATGTGAATCAATATATAATTTATTTGGGATATCCATTTTCCTTATAAGCAGAGAGTTTCAAAGTTAAAAAAAAGCAACATTTTCAAATTTTTCATCAACTTTTTGAATTTTTCACTAAGAAATGATGCAAGTATCGACAAAATTTTACCACTAACATAAAGTAGAATATGTCACGAAAAAACAATCTCGGAATCAGAATGAAAGGTAAAAGCATCCCAGAGTTATTAATGCTTAAAGTGACAGTGGTAAGATTTGCAAAAAAGGCCTGCGTCCTTAAGGTGAAAATGGGCTGCATACTTAACCTCTTAAGGACCGCGGGTTTTTCCGTTTTTGCATTTTTGTTTTTTCCTCCTTGCCTTTAAAAAATCATAACTCTTTCAATTTTGCACCTAAAAATCCATATGATGGCTTATTTTTTGCGCCACTAATTCTACTTTGTAATGATGTCAGTCATTTTGCCCAAAAATGTATGGCGAAACGGAAAAAAAAAATTCATTGTGAAACAAAATTGAAAAAAAATACAGTTTTGTAACTTTTGGGGGCTTCCATTACTACGTAGTACATTTTTCGGTAAAAATGACACCTTATCTTTATTCTGTAGGTCCATACAATTAAAATGATAACCTACTTATATAGGTTTGATTTTGTCGTATTTCTGGAAAAAATCATAACTACATGCAGGAAAATTAATACGTTTAAAATTGTCATCTTTGTCACAGAAAGTCGCAGTCTAAATATGTGCGACTTTTCTGCAACTTTTGCTGTAGAGGATTTTTAGAACATGATGCATGCAAGTCTATTTTAGACAGAAATGCATTGGAAAATGCGTTGGTGCTGAATTTATCAAGTGCGACTTTTGTGCGACAAGTCGCATCTGCCCAAAGTACGCTGAAATGTCAGACCATGTTGGAGCAGGTCTAAATGCAGTTTAAGCTGTAGACCCTGAAGTCTGAGCACAGAATTTATCAAAGGCTGTGAGACCTTTGATGAATTAGGAGCACAATAGACAGGAGAATACCACATACGCTGGTCTATAAGCATACCCAGAATAGACTAGATTAGTAAATGTCCCCCATTGCATCTATATATTGTATGTTGTTTGTATGTTATTGTAATGGTGTCATTTATTATTATTGTAATGTTTTATATTTTTTAAAACTTCACGCCAACAGTTTGCAGGAAGAACTCACCACACTACTATCCTGGATGTGCCGGGAACTTTAGCACTGCCCCCCAAATCACATGATCGTGACATCACCACAGGTCCTCAAAGCAATCACCCTCTCCAGCATTCAGAAGGTACAAAGCAGGTCCTGACCGGGCAGTCACTGCCATTATGTTCTGTGTGGAAAACCCTGTTTTTTAGTGACTGACGACCAGGACCTGCATGATGCAGAGGGAGTGGGGCCCCCTTTCTTTTCTGGCCATGCAGGGCCCAGAGCATGAGCTTCAAAAGCTTCAATGATACAGCAGCAGCATTAGTGTGTCCAAGGGTCATGGACACAAGATGCCTGATTAACTAGGCTGCAGGGGGAAAAAAGTAATTGGCAACACTACTGTAACACAGAGTTTTAACAATCATGTGCCTCCAGCTGTTGCAAAACTACAACTCCAAACATTCCTGGACAGTTAAAGGATATCTGGGCATGCTGGGAGTTTTAGTTTTGCAAAAGCTGTAGGCACACAGCTGAAGGCAACACTTCTGTAAAAAGAGTTATCCAAACACTGAGCCTCCAACTATTTCAAAACTACAAGTCCCAGCATTAAAGGACTGCCTAAGGATGGCACACATCAATGACATAGGAAAATCTAAGTTATACATGCACCATATTGTTTTTGGTGGTATAATAAGTATAATAAGATTAATTATATATACCAGTCCTCAAAGAGAAATGGGATACAGTAATTTAATAAAATATATAACAATTTATTATTAAATAAAATGAAGTAACTTAGCTTCCTATCACCTTAGCAGGGGCCTTGCATTGGGTGAAGGGGCTAAAACAAATTGTAGATAAAATATATAATAAATGTCAAATTCCACACATGTATACCAACTAGATTAAAATAATAGCAGCTGGATTGGTGTAATAATAATTAATGTTAGGATAGGTGTAACATGTGTTAGGATATATAACTGCTGTTGATGGTAAAATTGTTCATAAGAAAAGTTAATTGATGGTAGAGTAAAAAGTTTGTTGGTGGTATAGTGAAATAGGTTCTTAAAGTACCATTAGTAATGCAAAAGCATTGGTAGTCACAACAGTATTTCACCTAAAAAACATGGGATTTGGTGCACGGCACCACTCACCGACCACAGGAGATGTATTGGAGCGCACAGTTTGGGCTGGCACGGTTGCGTCTGGCACTATGGTTAATGCCCGTCTGGAGAGGATCACGGAGTCTCCTGGTGGTTTGACAGTCCTCAGCTGGCACGGGTGGCATCCGGCCTGGTGGGGAGGTGGTCTCCATGGCTGGCAAGCTTGAAGTGGAGACAGCAGTGAGTCTGTGATGGTGCGGGAGTGAGAGCCGGCGTCCGCGTGTGAATGATGCGCTATGAGCACGCGTATGGCAGTAGTCCCAGGATAAAGGGCATACAGCTGTTGCAAAGTAGCGATGTAGGAAGGAATCTCCAATAATTATTGTGTTTGTGTCTGTACAGCATATAACCAGAGTGGAAAGGGTTATAGAGCAAACCCGCCAGGCTTGCTCCCCAAAGCATTGAGTCAACAAAGTGAGGGAGGGGGGGGGGGGAGTCCTCACAGTGCAGCCAAAAGAGAGACACGCCCCTCCCTTTGGCAAGATGGAATAGAGGGTGAGCAGCTATAATATGCTATTTGTTTAGTGAAATATTTGTGATAGAGACATAAAAAATACATGTACATGATCAGAATGAGGTACTGAGTAACATATAACAGGTAAGCTTTAAACTGATGGTTTGGTACTTGTCCATGATTCATATCAGGAAAGGTAAGTGCCGCTAAGTTAGTGTGAATAGGCTCTGTGCTACCAGCTCCCAAGATTTTTAACACAGCTTTGGGGGTTTTTACCCTCTAGTGCTAGCAGACAGTTTCTGGATCCCATGTGGTAGATTCATCAAAACTTGTGGAGAGAAAGAGTTGACCAGTTGCCCAAAAGAACCATTGCTTCTTTAATTTTTCAGAGGCTATGGTTAAATAGGAAAGAAGCAATCTGATTGGTTGCTATGGGCATCTGGCTAACTTTTCCTCTGGTTTTGATAATTCTCCCCCTATATGTAGTAAAACCTATGAAAAAGATGTGGTCGAGAAATGAGAACAGCACATGATATTGGATTTGAGGATGGAATATAAGAATAGGATATGAGGATTGCATATGTGGTTGGGATATAAGGTCGGGATATGAGGAAAGAATGTGTGGTTGAGATAAGAGGACGAGATATGAGGACCGGATATGAGTATGAGATGTAAGAAGGAGAGCGTCATTGGTGCTTTTCCTCTCCCACAAGGTTTACTTAGGAAGACCAGACTACACGGAATATTTTGCTAGTCAGCTATAAAAAGCATATTTTGCACTGGGGTAGTGGGTCCATGGATTTCAATGAGTACTGAGTAATAACATGCTTTCTGGCTGCAGAAAAATAGTTGCTGCTAAGTTACCCCATAGAATACAGAAGATCTCTGGGGATCACAATAGTAGGTCACTCTGTGATCATCAGAGGACCTTCTAACACATAGGAATTGTTCACAGTTGACAGCCCCTTTAGTGGTACACAATAGTTCCATTAAAAACAAAGCAAGACTATGAAAGCTGCACAGACAGTCACTATCACCACTGCTACAATCTGACTGACCACTTCCATTAGCCATAAATGAAGATGCATCTGTGGTTATAATAATGGTAATAAATTCTGGTAGACAGGAAAACTATATGTAGAATATTATCTAAATACACATTTTAATGAAAATAACTACTTTGAACTTGGAAGGACAAATTTAATAGATTATTTTAGTCGACATTTATGGCAAAATAATAGATTGTGTGGCTGTACAAGGGCATTTTGCTTCAACTTGTCAAATTTTATGTACATTTCTGCAGAATTTTCAGCCTGTATTTCTACTTACTATTAATCCATTGATTTTCTTGGTTTCACTAATGGTTCACTGGGCAATTCAACACATTGTTCTTCTATTTTGGGATCCTTAAAAGGTTTTTATCTCTACCACAAGAATCTTTATATTACATAAGCTATTAAACATTCCTAGCATGTATTCTTTGTAAAAAATAAAGCATTTTTCATCCGGTATAAATAAAAATGGGAAAATGTTATTAGAATTTGCACTCTGCTATAAAAAAAAAAATCTGTGTTTCTACTAGTTTTACTTGAAACTACCATTTATATACCGTAAATAGGATCATCGCTATGCTGCACTGTAAAGGGCACCAAATGCTATGCCCCTATGACTGTTAATGGTCAGTACCTATCTTTAATGATTGTCATAGTTGCTGTTTAGTGATATCTGTATCTATATTACTTAATATAATTAACTAATTAACTTTTACATTAAGTATAGACTTACTTTACAAGTTATTCAAATAGCAGATGACATCATGAATAGACATAAGCAGAACCAGTTTCCAGTATACACATTGTAAAAAGTAAATCCAATCATGAACATCCACTATATATACACTTCCTAGAAATGTTTCCTGTAAACAACCCTGCCTGAAATTCATGGCTCCTGTGGCCTCTGTTGTCTTCTCCAGCTGCTTGATATTCTTTGCCATCCTTCTTTCCCCATGCCTACATTCCCCAGAGAGAGGTTCAGCACTAAAGAGAGAGTAATTCATCAGTACAGGACAGAAACCACGTGCCCTGTGACTCTCAAGAGGGCGGGGGCTGCTTTTAGAGAGGGATTTGGACAGAGACAGAGTGGGTGACTGGATGATGTCATCCCCTCACTTCATGCATGTAAGTAACAATGAAAGAGGGGAAACTGCCCTATGTAGCTAATGAAATATGTTTAGACAATTAAATAGGTTGATTAGAGGGAAAGAATGGGGTATGAGTTTAGTTCAGCGGAGTACCCCTTTTGCTTACATGGAAAAAGATGGCTGCCCAGCCATCCCCATCCATTTTTTGGCTGGTGGAGATGGTTGGGTGGGAAAAACATCTGAATCAGCTGTGTTTTGCAATCAACGTCACGCAAATTGCATAACCTAGCCAACCATCTTTTCTCCTTGTGGAAAATCTGCATTTATTAACCATTGGACTATGCTACTCTTATTGTGCTTTACTAAATAGACTTTTAGGGGGAAAATGAGGATGTTAAGTGCTGGATTCTTTTTATTTTTTTTTATTTAAAGATTGAAAAAAGACAATCATCCATTAAGTTCAAGCTATATCCTACTATGTCTGTACTGCATTGATCCAGAAAAAGGTAAAAAAAAAAAAAAAAAAAACTTCTGAGGCTAATGCCAATTGCTCCATACCATGGGGGAAAATTCCTTCCCAACTTCACTACTCTGTTACACAGTAGTGTTTTGCTATAAATGGGGGCACTAATATAGCAAATATTTACAAAAATTAAGAGGTGATAGAAAATTAACCTTGTAGAAATCTTCCCATCATTACAGTAACACTTGTCAACAGTCCTGACTGGACTGTAAATGTGTTTAAAGCTAATTTGTATCAAAAGGAGTGTTCTTGTGCAATTTTATAGGTGTTCCCTGATAGAATCAGACAGGGCTTAAAATGTTCTGCAATTTGGGATATAAATGTTGCTGAGTTTACCCACTTCAATCTTTCCATAGGCACAGACTGAATGTAATGACAGGTGAGGGCTCTGATCCTGAATGACAGTAAACTGACCAAAAATGGAAGCTAACACTCTGCTCGACTCTGGTTGCCAGAGCCTTAGGCTACCCCAGTGACTTCCTTTATGCCTTCCGCAAGGTTGGACAGACTTCATAGCCAGGGACCACATTGCATCTGCAGAGCAATATGAAATATTGGATCGGGACTGCTGTCTACTAACTATCACAGAAGTCTCAGGAGTGCATAGGGTGGTCGTCTTACTAGGTCAGTCCTAGCTCATCAGGACAAAGGGTCTGAAGTTCTGATGAGCCAGTTCTCTGGCATCCAAATTTAAAGGCACCTGCAAAAGGCAATAGTCTATTTTAAATAGAACACCAGTTTGAATGCCAATCCAGTGCCCTGAATGGCTCAGCGTCCTTGTGCAGTGATTGGCCAACCAGCAGTACTGAAAGTGAGGCTTTCCTAACTATATTGCTACAGTTGATGTTTTCTTTTTACATAAATGTGTGAACATTAGTGTTGAGCGTGAATATTCGAATAGCGAATTTTATTCGTGAATATCAGCACTTCACGATTTCGCGAATATTTACAATATCGCAAATTATATTCGTTATGATGCATATTCGTTTTTTTTTCTTTTATTTTTTTTTCACAGTACACAGTGCATGTGTATAAATAAAAAGTGATCATTCCTCCCTGCTTCCAGCTTGTGGTCCAAAGAAGGCGAATATGAATTTTATGCGAAAATCATGCGAATATCGGCACTTCCAGAGGACACTGATCCCTCCCTTCTTTTATCTTGTGGACCAATGAGAAGGATGCAAATACAGTTGACACAGGTTAGCAACATCCCTAGCAACCAATAGGAAAGTAGTTAGTTGAAAGATAAAATCGCTCATGTGCATTTTGCGAATTTTACTATGAACTTTGCATGGAAAAAAAGTGAACGAATATGCAAAATTCGTGAATATAGGACGAATACTCATCATAATATTTGTGAAATATCGAAAATTCGAATATGGCCTAGCATAGTAAAATTCTGCTCATCGATACTGAACACGCCCTGTAGCTATTCATGTACTGAATAGTGTAACACTGATGGTTGGCATCCACCAGCATTCCATGTGCCTTGTTTCGGCCATGATTCCTGGTCTTACTGCTCTGGTGTGTCTCCTGCTGCAGTTCCTACTAGGGTCCATGTGCTATCACTATTGGATTCTCCTCTGGCCTCAGCAAGGTTGTCTTTTGGACTTTGACTTGGACTGATTACCACTATTCCTGTCTGCTTGCAGCTTGTCCCAGCCTGCACCTGTAGCTATCCTGGCTAGGTTTTACAGCATCTGCTTAGCTAACATACACCTATTCAGCTCTGCTGCATCTGAAATGATCTTTAGTGTCAGTCTGCCCCATTCTAACTGCCTGGCCAGGGGACACTCGTGACACAGTGGGTCCACACCCATGGGTCATTACAAATGGTAAATGAAGCTAAATCTAATGGGTGGGTATTTTATGCTGGTAAATAGTAGTTCCTGACTCTGTGTTATTACAATGAATGAAAGTGTCTCTCCTCCCATGTAGGGTACATTCACAAGTACGCAGATTTGATGTGCAGGCTTTTCTGCTGCATATTTCAATGTAAACTAAATGACTGAGCACAGCTTCTTATCGGCAGTTACAAATCCAGCGCATCAAATCTGCGCAGGATCCAGTACTTGTGGACGTACCAGTAAAGGGTATTGGTGAGTGGAATAAAGAAACAGACTTAACACATGAACCAGCAATAAATAATTTCTTCACTAGAGGGAAGATGCAATTAAACCGTAAGGATTTACTACACATAAATGCACTTAAAGTAATAAAATGAAATTAGTAAATGGAAATAGTGAGAACAGTTAACAATCCAAATGCAATTTTATCAATAAGTCATGAACTACGTGTTGACAGAAGCTCATGATAACTCAAAGTAGTGCAAGTCCAGTTGAGGTAGAGTACCTTATAAATAAAATACACAGATTAACTTTTATGACTGGTGCTTAAGAAGTAACACTGACTTCCTCAGGCTCCTTTTACTCTTTACAGGTTTCTAGAGAACAACCCTACAATGCAGCAACTCACAGATCACCATGCAAATGCATACCAAGTTGTCAACAGCTCTGGAGTCTAGAGGCCCTGCCAAGTGCATGAGACCTAAAACGAGCATATTTACTGGACTGGGACTTTTGGGCCCATTTTGAAATGGGGTGACTATAGTATATAGTCCACTGAACTCAAAGGGCCCCATGCGAGTATGGCTGTTTATACATATAGGATACTGTATAGCTTCATGCACAAGACAGAGCTGTATTCACAGAGCCTCTATGGTGGTACATAGAGTCTCTACCGTTCCATAATATGGACCCATTGTCACTCCATGTGTTGTTATATACAGCAATTTATGGTGGAGACATCTGCTCTACATGCAATGTTTCTAGCTAGGAATAACTCTGGAAAAGCAATCAGTGGACATGACACTATTATTCTGTATAAAATAAGAATTATTTTAACTTTTAACTAGAGACATACAGAGGTGCAGGTTGGCTCCGTAGTATTCTACAGCTTCAGAATTTGTACAAAATCATAATATGGCTTGAGGCTTAAAGGGGTACTCCTAGACATTTTATCCCCTATGCAAAGGATAGGGGATAAGATGTCTGATTGCGGGGGTCCCGCCGCTGGGAACCCCTGCGATCTCTCCTGCAGCACCCCCAGTCATCTGGTGCAGGAGTCTGGAGGATCCTGAGGTCACGGCCCCAACGCCTCGTGAGGTCACGGCCCACCCCCTCAATGCAAGTCTATGTGAGGGGGCGTGGCGGCCACCACGCCCCCTCCCATACACTTGCATTGAAGGGGCAGACCGTGAAATCACGATGGGTGGGACTGTGATGTCACAAGGGGTGGGGCTGTGATGTCACAATCCTCCAGCCCCTGTATTGGCCGTCATCAGGCACAAAGCGAAGTTCGCTCTGTGCAGCAGATGACACGGGGTGTTGCAGAAGAGATCGCGGGGGTTCCCAGCGGCAGGTCCCCCGCAATCAGACATCTTATCCCCTATCCCTTGGATAGGGGACAAGATGTCTAGGGGCGGAGTACCCTTTTAAGTATCTTATGGAAAACCTTCCAAAAATAAAATGTCATCATCGCAGTTAGAAAAAAAAGCAAACCAAAAAAAAACCCCAACTGATTGTATCTATCATCATCGTGATATAGACACCAACTATATCTGGATTACTGAGAGAACAACAATTGTTAATTGGAGACACCAAACAAAAGCTGCCAGGCATGCTGAGTGCTGTAGTCCACAAAGGATAGAAAGCTGCAGGATGCCTAAGAGCCAGCGCTGTGTGTGCTGATTATAAAAGAAGCAGAGATGACAGCGTGTCACATCCTTAGCACTGCTGGAGGAAGGCTGGCAGCAGAAATTGTCAGGGAGGAATCTACTGCTAGGAAATGATGGGTTGCGAAAGATAGAATTAGCCCGAGGCCTGGCTGCTTGAGCCACCTGCTGCGTCTATAAGATGGAATTGCAGGTAGAAGAAATTGACTTCCAAGTGATTTTAACACTTTTATTTCTGGCCCTATGCGCGGTCTGTTTGTAGATGTGAAATGTGCAAATTAAATATTTAAAACTAAAAATAATTTCCTTTGCAGTATAAAAATATCGCACAGGACTTTCCAACGAGCAATGCAGTCCTGACCAGCACCTCTATTAAATATCAAGACGCCCAGGAGGTAAACATTTAGATGCTGTAAATATTTTACACGACAATCTTTACAATAGAAACAGAGGGATTGCATGTACTTCAGTGGCGTGCATAGACGAGTGGGGCCCCATAGCAAGATCATCTGGGGTTTTTTTTTATTTAAGATTATTGATGCAGTTAATCTGGAGGGATTGCATAATTTATTAGTGTCAATCAGCAAGAAAGGGGAAGGGACCACCCAGGGGCCACTTTATATAGAAACATAGAAGGTGTCGGCTAAGAGGAACCATTTGGCCCATCTAGTCTGCCCAATAATCTGAATGCTATGAATAGTCCCTGGCCCTATCTTATATGAAGGATAGCCTTATGCTTATCCCATGCATGTTTAAACTCCTTCACTGTATTTGCAGCTACCACTTCTGCAAGAAGGTTATTCCATGCAGCCACTACTCTCTCAGTAAAGTAATATTTCCTGATATTACTTCTAAATCTGTGCCCCTCTGGTTTAAAACTATGTCCTCTTGTGGTAGTTTTTCTTCTTTCAACCCCTTAAAGGAGTTCTCCGCTGCTCAGCGTTTGGAACAAACTGTCCTGAACACTGGAGCCGGTGTCGGGAGCTCGTGATGTCATAGCCGCGCCCCCTCATGATGTCACACCCCGCCCCCTCAATGCAAGTCTGTGGACTTGCATTGAGGGGGTAGGGTGTGACATCATGAGGGGCGGGGCTATTACATCACAAGCTCCCAGCGCCGGCTCCAGCGTTCAGAACAGTTTGTTCCAAACGCTAAGCAGCGGAGTACCCCTTTAAGGACACAGAGTTTTGCCGTTTTTGCACTTTCGTTTTTTTCCTCATCACCTTCTAAAATTCATAACGCTTTCAATTTTGCACATACAGGCCCATATGAGGGCTCGTTTTTTTGCACCGCCAATTGTACTTTATAATGACATCAATCATTTTACTACAAAAGTTATGGCAAAACCAGAAAATAAATATTTGTGGGGCAATATTGGGAAAAAAAATGCTATTTTGTAATTTTGGGGGCTTCCGATTCTATGCAGTGCACTTTTCTGTAAAAATTACACCATATCTTTATTCTGTAGGTCCATACGGTTACAATGATACCTAATTTATATAGGTATTATTTTATTTTACTACTTAAAAAAAAATTATAACTACATGCACCAAAATTAGTATGTTTAAAATTGTCATCTTCTGACCCCTATAACTTTTTTATTTTTCCATATACGGGGCAGTTTTTTGCTTTGATGGGACTTTTTGATAACTTTTTATAAAATTTTTAGGGTATGCAACACGGAAATACACCAGATTCGGGGTCGATCATGTTACAGGTGGGCACAGTTAAACTAATAGGAATGTTTGAACATTGGTGGTTAGGTATCACGGGTAACCAGTGCTGATAGGCCGGGGGTCAGTATAAATACAAGGACTGGTCCGTAGGTTAGCCACGCCCCCTGAGGAAGCGTTCTTACAGCAAAATGGTCGTTGGGGTTTGTATAGGTACGGTTGGCACATCCCCATTATGTTATTATACATTTTTTTCTTTGTGTTCAGGTCTGCTATAGTTAGCATGTTTGTACTTTATATTGTCTACTTTGGTTATCATGCCGTATTGACTTAGTGCTTGTGACCTGTTCCATTTCTCATGTATGCCTTGTGGGATAGCCTCCCGACCTGTACGTGTATGCATCTGGTGCTGCTCTTTCTTACTTTCTATATGTATCTTTATATATGTATCAATTTTAATATGTGATGAAATAAAGCAAAACATTTTTTATATTTAAATAAAAAATTATTTGTTGTGGTGCATTCTCTTTGTTTTGGTGTCACATATAAACACAGAAGAAGATGGCTATGTCGGTTATATAATGGGAACATCTGGAGATACTAAATGGTTGTGTATGTGGACAGGACACCCATTTGATGAATATGTTTAGTATGATTGTAAGTCCTATATAGGGTTGTAAGGAATCCAGACAGTATTTGGCAGGGAGGTGACATGGTCATGGTGATTCACGTGAAATGCGTTACACTACATATATCTCTCCTATGTCTTCCATTATTCCCGGTTGGACAGGATAACACCTGTCACAGTGGATGTTGGGCTGCGAGTGATCAGGTGAACGATCCCTTTGGACTGAGTGAATGAACTTGAAGTGGATAGTGTTTCCTGATTTCCCTTCTTACCTGTGTGACTCTAATGATGTTCCACATTGTATACTGTTTGACCACCCTTGTGTTAGGAATATTGTTTATTTTGATTATGGGCTACTTACCCTGAATAGTCCACTTCACACATGCACACACCCTTTGCTGACAGAAAAAAACGTATCTCCAGGACCTGGATTACGAGCTGAAGCTATTGAGTCTACGCATGTGTACGCATTTTACTTATCCAAGGTACACTCTGGAGCTACATTTTACTCTGAACGGCAACGGCTCTGTCATTTCCTGTCTTGCGCAGTTACAATATTTACAAACAACCCGGAGGGGTGTGGCCACCGGTTTTCACCAGAGCCTGCCGCAAAGCAGGATGGACTTGTTGCAGCAGGTCGCTACCCCTGATACGACTCTTCCTCACAGGCAGCCGATGTATAATGTGGCACAGGTAGGATGAGACTCAGATGTGGTCAGGACCGGCAATCAGAATACGTAGCAGGAGATCAGGTACACAGCAAGACTAGACACAAAATATGCTTTCTCTTGGCAACTAGGGCACAAAGATCCGTCAGTGAACCGCAGGAAGTGTCAGAACTAAATAGGGACTGATTCTGCAAAGCACCAATTATTGGTGCACTGGCTCTATGCATTTAACAGAGTCAGCGTGCGCGTGTCCCCGCCTCCTAGTGCCGACATGAATGAGCAGGAGGAGGACAGAGCGGGGCTTGCAAGCGAGCATGCCCTGCACCAGAGCGCAGGACATGATCGGAGAAGGCAGGGGCAGGTGAGCAGCAGTCCGGGGTTCGCATGTGGGCACGTCCCATGATGCAAACCGTGGCACTGCCAGGAACAGGGGGAGACATGACATGAATAATACACAGAGAATTATGTGCATATCTATTTTTTGTTTAATGATGTACACAAATGATGTCACTATGTATCCACCTCTCTCTTTTTTTGTATCCACCTCTTAATTATGATGTCATTGATTGACTTCCTTATATATGTATGTTTATTTGATTGTCACTATGCTTGGGAAAGACCGCTGTATAGGTCGAAAAGTTTAATTACCTGTATTGTTTGGGTGAATAAACTACCACTCGTTTTGAAAACTATTTTGTAGTGCCATCTTCCACTACCTTTCCTTTTATATCCTTCTGACGATACGGCCTCCAGTACTGCACACAATACTCCAAGTGAGGTCTCACCAGTGTTCTGTACAGCTGCATGAGCACTTCCCCCTCTGCTAATACTTCTCCCCATACATCTGAGCATTCTGCTAGTGTTTCCTGCTGCTCTATTACATTTTCTTCCTACCTTTAAGTCTTCTGAAATAATTACTCCTAAATCCCTTTCTTCAGATACTGAGGTTAGGACTGTATCACAGTCTATATGCTGCCCTTGGGTTTTTTACGTCCTAGGTGCATTATCTTACACCCATCCACATTAAACTTTAGTTGCCGTAGTTCTGACCATTCCTTTAGTTTACCCAAATCCCTTTCCATTTGGCGTATCCCTCCAGGAACATCAACCCTGCTACAAATTTTTGTGTCATCAGCAAAAAGACCAATACCTTACCATCGAGACCTTGTGCAATATCACTAATGAAGATATTAAACAAAATGGGTCCCAGTATAGATCCCTGAGGTCCCCACTGGTAACAAGACCTTGCTCTGAATATTCTCCATTAACTACAACCCTAAGTTGTCTGTCACTCAGCCACTGTCTAATCCATTCAACAACTTGGGAGTTTATTGATGTTGTTTATTGATAAGTCTTCTATGTGGTACAGTGTCGAAAGTCTTACTAAAATCTAGATATGCAATGTCTACTTCCCCTCTATCCTCTATTATTTTATCCACCCAATCAAAAAAAATCAATAAGATTTGTTTGACATGATCTCCCTGAAGTAATCCCATGTTGTTTTTCATCTTGCAATCCATTGGGTTTTAGATGTTCCACAATCCTATCCTTTAGTAGGGTTTCCATTAAATTTCCCACTATTGCTGTCAGACTTACTGGCCTATAGTTGCCTGATTCCTCTCTATTACCTTTCTTATGAAGGGGGACACCATTTATAAATTTCCAATCTTGTGGGACAACTCCTCTTACCAGTGATTGGTTAAATAAATCTGGTAACAGTTTTGCTAGTACTTTGCTAAGCTCTTTTAATAACTTTGGGTGTATCCCATAATGCCACTGTGACCTATTTGTCTTAACCTCTTCCTCTGTAAAGACACTTGCATCAAAATATTTTTTAGTCTTCCTCCCTAACTGTGGGACAGTGTCAAAGCTTTACTAGGGGATCGCACCACCCAGGAGCCACTTTATAGCCACATAATCTGCCTTGCTAGGTATACCATGGTGTTCGCTATGTTAGTAAACACAAATACATAGAATGATAGAATTTATTTGGAGTCTGCTTTGAAAACTTTTGCAGTCTTTAGGTTCAATGGAGGTCTGTACATCAGCTTCATACATTTTTTACTCATCTAGAATTGATTAAAATCCATGAACAAAAATGTAGGCTAAATTATAATAATAGAAATGCATGAGGCTTTCTTGCAAGTAAATAAAGTACCATTGACAACATTTATAGAAACACAGTTAAAGGGGTACTCACAGTGCTCTCTGCTGACACCTCTGTCTGTGTCAGGAACTGTCCAGAGTAGGAGCAAATCCCCATAGCAAACCTCTCCTGCTCTGGACAGTTCCTGACACAGAGCACTTTGGTCAGATAGAAAAGAACTACACAGCTTCCTCTGGAACATACAGAAGCTGATAAGTACTGGAAGGATTAAAGATTTTTTAAATAGAAGTAATGTTCAAAGCTGTATAACTTTCTGGCACTAGTCGATCTTAAATATTTTCTCTGGAGTACCCTTTTAAATGCAACCCTTTTTTTTGTCTGTCTTGGACTTGCCAAGTAGATTTTAATGTTCATTCAACCCTTCTCAGCCTGTACCCATATGACTTCAATAGTGTGCTTGATTCTACATGTGACATCACCCCTCATTCCTATAGAAAGCGCAGAAGGTCTACAATTTCATTCTTGTTACCCTCAGGCTAAGCAAGATAAGGACAATGTAAACTCACTGTCCATTTTTGCTTATACAATGTAACATAACCAGTTTCAGTCTTTGCAGGCATTAAAGAACACGCAGTTACAACGGTAAAGGATGTTTGTTTAGGGCAATTAAATTATATATTACTCATCCTAGAAGGCTTTGGCACACACAAACAGTGGTAAAGCACATCACTGAAAAGGGCCAACACTCTCTAAGGCCCAGAGTCTGTACACTTCTTGCACTCTACTACACTGAGTCTGGGGGCAACCTGCCACACTAGGTCCAAATTCCTCTGTTAGTGTCCTGCCATTCTAGGTCCTAATACCCCTGGTGGTTTCCTGCCACACTAGGTCCTAATACCTCTGGTGGTGTCCTGCCACACTAGGTCCTAATACCTCTGGTGGTGTCCTGCCACACTAGGTCCTAATACCTCTGGTGGTGTCCTGCCACACTAGGTCCTAATACCTCTGGTGGTTTCCTGCCACACTAGGTCCTAATACCTCTGGTGGTGTCCTGCCACACTAGGTCCTAATACCTCTGGTGGTGTCCTGCCACACTAGGTCCTAATACCTCTGGTGGTGTCCTGCCACACTAGGTCCTAATACCTCTGGTGGTGTCCTGCCACACTAGGTCCTAATAACTCTGGGAGTGTCCTGCCACACTAGGTCCTAATACCTCTGGTGGTTTCATGCCACACTAGGTCCTAATACCTCTGGTGGTGTCCTGCCACACTTGGTCCTAATAACTCTGGGAGTGTCCTGCCACACTAGGTCCTAATACCTCTGGTAGTGTCCTGCCACACTAGGTCCCAATACCTCTGGTGGTGTCCTGCCACACTAGGTCCTAATACCTCTGGGAGTGTCCTACCACACTAGGTCCTAATACCTCTGGGAGTGTCCTGCCACACTAGGTCCAAATACCTCTGGTGGTGTCCTGCCATATTAGGTCATCATAACTTTGGTAGCTACCTGTCACACTGGGCCCTTTACCTCTGTTAGCACACTGCCACACTAGGCCCTTTACCTCTATTAGCACACTGCCACACTAGGTCCTTTACCTCTATTAGCACACTGCCACGCTGGGCCCTTTACCTCTATTAGCACACTGCCACACTGGGCCCTTTATCTCTGTTAGCACACTGCCACACTGAGCCCTTTATCTCTGTTAGCACACTGCCACACTGGGCCCTTTATCTCTGTTAGCACACTGCCACACTGGGCCCTTTACCTCTGTTAGAACACTGCCACACAGGGGGGCGTGGCGTGATGGCATGTCTCTAGTCCTGGAAACTTAGACATTTCCAAGATTGGAGCAGCAGCCCAGCACAGAATGTCAGGGGTTGCACGAAGATTGTGGGGTTCCCAGCGGCAGGCCCCCCATGATCAGACATCTTATCCTTTGGACATGAACTGCTAGTATGAATTACTAGATAATACACATTTTTTACAATAACAGTATATACTGTGTACAGTATAATAGTATAGTGCAATTGTGAATGCAGATGTTCTAGAACATAAGTGAAGTCAGAGGTTAAAATTACATCTAGAAACTGCAACTGGTTTTACTGGTCAGACGGAGATCACCTAGTGGGGTATATGGAAAAAGGTTGTCTTTGGTATCTTAATGGAAAGAATAAAAAAAAAATTTGATCAAAATGTATACTAACAACCTGTTAGTTTTTGAATTTATACTGAGAAGCAAGTAGATCATAGTACAAGTTGTGAATTTGTGGCTGTGTTTCTTCTTCTCTTTGTGTTTTACAATTGTAGTCTCTCCCCTCTTTCATAGTCAGCACTCTCCTCCACCCATTTGGCCCAGGCGTTTTTAATCAGCAGGAGACTGCATATGAGATTCCTCCTAACCTTCTCCCAGCCCTCTGGCAGGGAGCACATGGTAGGTGTTCACACTGGTGTGGTGCCTTGTGGCGGTCATTGTTACTGTGGTGCTTTGTCTGTGGGGTGTAGTGGCCCGGAGCCAGGGGCTTGGTCGAGCAGCAGTGGGGCTGTCTGGCCACTGGGTTGTTCCTCCTGTGGGCATAGTGTTGCGGTGGCAGTGGTCGCCACCCGGCGCTACGCCGGTGATAGGCTAGGGACCCATCCTGAATAGGTGGCCTTCCCATGGCAAGTGGGCTTGTACTTTTTGATCAAAATGTATACTAATAACCTGTTAGTTTTGAATTTATGCTGAGAAGTAAGTAGATCAAAATACAAATAGTGGATGTGCGGCTGTGTTTCTGTTTCTCTATTTTTGTTTTACAATTGTAGTCTCTCCCCTCTTTCATAGCCAGCTCTCTCCTCCACCCATTCTGCCCAGGCGTTTTTAATTAGCAGGAGACTGCATATGGGATTCCTCATGGCATTCTCCCAGCCCTCTGGCAGGGAGCACATGGTAGGTGTTCACACTGGTGTGGTGCCTTGCAGCGGTCATTGTTACTTTGGTGCTTTGTCTGTGGGGGGGAGCAGCCTGGAGCCAGAGGCTTGGTCAGGCAGCAGTGGGGCTGCCTGGCCACTGGGTCATTCCCCCTGTGGTCATGGTTTTGCGGTGGCAGTGGTCGCCGACCGGCGCTACGCTGATGATAGGTTAGGGACCCACCTTGAATAGGTGGCCTTGACGTGGCGAGTGTATACTAACAACCTGTTAGTTTTTGAATTTATGCTGAGAAGCAAGTAGATCAAAATACAAATTGTGGATGTGTGCAGCTGTGTTTCTGTTTCTCTATTTTTGTTTTAATGGAAAGAATATTTGACCTTTCAAGGAAGTACCAGGAGGACATTTGAGAGGCCACCAAAAAACCTATGGCAACTCTGTTGCAGTTACAGCTCCGGAGGTTGAGATGGCAGAGACCAACCCACCCCATAACTGCTATTCATGCAGGGGCATGAGAACAGTTTACATTGCCCAAGACCTATTCAGCACTGGTGCCCTTTTGTACAGTCAGGCTCATATGACATTGGGGTGATAACACAGCGATAGAATAGCGTGTCACGGAAATAGAGTAGTCATTTTGTCTTAAAGAAATGTGCAGATTTGACAGATTAATGCATAAACAATCCCATCCTTATAGCCCGTCCTCATATCCTGCCCTCATATCCCATCTTCATATCCCGTCCTCATATCCTGTCCTCATATCCCTCCTGATATCCTGTCCTCATATCCTGTCTCATATCCCAACCTTATATCATATCCTCATCTTTCCTCCTCATAGTCCGATCTCATATCCTGCCCTCATATCCCATCCTCATATTCCGTTCTCATATCCCGACCTCATATGTTGTCCTCACATCCCATTCTCATATCCCGTCTTCATATTTCCTTCTCATATCCCAACCTCATTTCAGTGCTCATATCCCAACCTCATATTCCGTCCTCATACCCTGTCCTCATATTTCGACCTCACATCCCAACCCTGATATCCCATCTTCATATTTCCTCCTCGTATCCACACCTCATTTCAGTCCTCATATCCCGTCCTCATATCCCATCCTCATATTTCCTCCTCATATCCTAACCTAAGTTCAGTCCTCATATCCCGACCTCATATTCCATCCTTATGTCTAGTCCTTATATCCTGTCCTCATATCCCGTGTCCTCATATCTTGTGGAAATGTAGTATTAGGCCCAGAATTTGCATGGGACTTCATACAAAACCCAGCACCCCAGCAAATAGGGGTTGATTAGGGTAAATTTTAGCCTACTATATATTTATATGACCTATGAGTAACATGTGCATACTTTCATCATAATATCATCCATGTTTTAAATTTGATTCATTGACACAGAGTGAGCATATTTCCTTACTGTGTATTATGCCCTAAAAGGTATGAATACTTGACAGCCGTTATTTCCTAGTAAGCACTCTCCCTGTGTCCACCATTGTCAGGATTCGGCAGGCTGGAGGTGGATCCTCTGTGTCAGAGAGGGATTGGCGTGGACCGTACCGGTGCACCGGTTCTAAGTTGCTACTGGTATTCACCAGAGCCCGCCGCAAAGCGGGATGGTCTTGCAGCGGCGGTAGCAACCAGGTCGTATCCACCGGTAACGGCTCAACCTCTCTGACTGCTGAGACAGGCGCGGTACAGAAGGACAAGGCAAGAGCAAGGTCGGACGTAGCAGAAGATCAGGGCAGGCAGCAAGGGTCGTAGTCAAGGGCAACAGCAGAAGGTCTGGAACACAGGCTTGGGAGATACACTAAACGCTTTCACTGGCACAAGGCAACAAGATCCGGCCATACAGGGAAGGGGAAGTGAGGTAATATAGACCAGTGCACAGGTGAAAGCACTAATTTGGACCAGGCGCCAATCAGCGAGCGGGCGCGTCCCGCATTGCGAATCGCATCCCTGCTAGAGACACTATCGCAGCGCTCCCGGTCAGCGGGTCTGATCGGGGGGCTGCGAGCAGGTAAACGCTGCTAGCGCTCCGGGGAGGAGCGGGGACCCGGAGCGCTCGGCTTAACAACCATCTATTGCTCAATATACATTAGGTGTAATAAATGGCAGGGATCTGAGTTCTCTCCAAGCCCATCATGTACAAGTCAATGATGTACATGAACTACTTCCTGACAATGATGTACATGTATGTCATTTCACATAATTTTGAACAAAGGGGTAAGCCCACTGCAGTTACAAAAAAAAAAAAAAAAAAAAATACTGTAAAACAACATATACAATTTATTTGAAGTGGACAAAATACACACATAAAATTTTTTGAGAATTTCAGTTTAGGAGAGGATAGGGGGCAGCAAAGGGTATCAAAATACAACAACCCTGTAAATAAACCATCCTGTACATTATATGGCATGTACGTCATCATGTCCCACCACTGTAAACAATCTAAACAAAGTGCAAAAGCTATTAGTAATTTTTTCCAATAAAGGTTACAATAATGAGGACAACCGGATTGTGGACATCATAAACAAGATTTGTTCTATTCTTTTTCATGATGACATCTATGTCCATATTTTACACAATAGATGCCATTTTGGTCCCAAAAAAAATATTATTATAGATGGGGTACTGTAAATGTAGATTGGTAATATGTCCCTGTGACAAAAACCTTTTTATCAAGTAAAAAAAACCTAAAATAATAAATTGTGATAGCAATGAAGCCCTGTAAATGTCACAAAACTACAACTCCCAGCATAAAACTACAACTCCCAGCATGCCAGGAAAGCCATTGGCTACACTACAAGGATGCAACATAATAATTAGAGATGAGCAAGCCGAATCTGGCGAACCCAGATTCTACCCGAACTGTAGGATTTTTCCAGCTCGGCGAACACTCAAGCTTTTACCAGACACCGACAGCGTTCAGAGTGCTCGGAACTTCTGCAGAGAGGAAACAGAGAGAGGGAGAGAGCTAGATATAGGGACAGTTAGTGGTTAGAAAGATAGAGATAAAGATAAGAAAGAGAGACCGTGTGTATGTGTGTGTGTGTATGTGTATGTGTGTATGTGTGTGTGTGAACAGGAATTAATCCCCATACAAGAAGAATCCTATACACCAAAACAGCATATAGGGGGACATCCTAATCACAGTCTCTGAAGTCATCTTTTGCTACCACAAATCCAGAGCCTTCATACCTGCATATACCTGAATTGAAAAGTGTTTTCCGAACCAGTTCCAGTGAGGTGTATTGATCTGTGCCACCCACCCACAAAGCGTATTCAAGTGGCACCTATATACCTATAGGGCCTATCAACACAGTAGTGAATATAACAAATTTCCGCAAACACCTTAAGTACGCATTGTGCTCTCATCCCTACCACCAGAAAATCGTGTTTAAGTTACACGTATCTAGCCTGTAGTGTTATACTGTTCTGGTGCATTTAATATTGTTCCGCAAACACCTTCAGTACTCATTTTGCTGTCTCCTCTGCCACCCAAAAACCGTTATGAAATTACACGTATCTAGCCTTTAGTGTTCTACAGTTCTTGTGCATTTAATATTGTTCCACAAACACTTTCAGTACTCAAAAAAATTGTTGAAAAATTAGATTTGCCAACTAGGTTGGGGGGAAAAATCACCCAAAAGGGATGAAAGTAACCTAAAAAAATATGTCTGGATTCTAGATTCCTTTGCGTCTACACTCACATGAGGAAGTGAAAAGGTGCAGTCTCTGTCCACTATTCTCATGTGTGGACCACCTTACCTGATGCAGAGAACGTGGAAATATGTCGTCTCTGCAAACAAAAAGCAAGTCGTGGACAGGGTCCCAGTGTAGAAACTGTGGGGGAGATTTATCAAAACCTGTCCAGATGAAAAGTTGCTGAGTTGCCCATAGCAACCAATCAAATTGCTTCTTTCATTTTTCAGACTCCTCAGCACCTCTATACAAACAGCCCAACTATAGTGCCCCAAATGGTAATAATGCCCCTATAAAGAAGACCCCCCCCCCCTTTTTCCCCCATTAAGTGGGCAGATAGACAAAGCCATCATTTTCCCCTATTTTTTCCCTACCTTGGGTACAGGAAGTACAGCCCCTACCCTGTATTTTCAAAAAAAAAATAAAAATCCAAACCCTCTTAGGTAGGCAGCCAGGTACATTAACCCCTTAAGGACCAAGCATTTTTCCACTTTCGTTTTTTCTTCCTTACCTTTTAAAAATCTTAACCCTTTAAATTTTGCACTTAAAAATCCATTTGATGGCTTCTTTTTTTTTTGCGCCACTAATTCTACTTTGTAATGACATCAGTCATTTTACCAAAAAATCTATGGCGAAACGGAAAAATAAATCATTGTGCGACAAAGTGAAGAAAACACACCCTTTTGTAAATTTTGGGGCTTCCGTTTCTATGCAGTAAATTTTTCGGTAAAAATGACACCTTATCTTTATTCTGTAGGTCCATACGATTAAAATGATACCTACTTCTGTAGGTTTGATTTTGTCGTACTTCTGGAAAAAATCATAACAACATGCAGGAAAATTAATACGTTCATAATGTCCTATTCTGTCCCCCATAACTTTTTATTTTTCCCCGTACGGGGCTGTATGAGGGCTCATGTTTAGCACCGTGATCTGAAGTATTTATCGGTACCATTTTTGTTATGATCAAACTTTTTGATGGCTTTTTATGAATTTTTTATGGTCTAAAAAGTGACCAAAAATGCGCTATTTTGGACTTTGGAATTTTTTTGCACGTACACCATTGACCGTACAGTTTAATTATTGATATATTTTTAGAGTTCAGACATTTATGCACGCGGCGATAACACATATGTTTATATATATATATATATATATATATATATATATATATATATATATATTTTCTTTTTTTTTTTTTTTCTCAAATCTCTTTTTATTAATTTCCAAAACAAAAACAAAAGACAACATGGCCCAACTGGCCATTAAGAGTGTTATACAAACAATTACATAATCATATCTGTCACAATGAAATAACAAGGACATACATATATATATTTTTTTTTTTACACAGTTTTTTTTATGGGAAAGGGGGTGATTCAGACTTTTATTAGGGAAGGGGTTAAATCACATTTATTAACTCTCTTTTTTACACTTTTTTTTTTGCAATGTCATATCCCCTATAGGGGGCTATAACATGCATTACACTGATTGCCAGCACTGTTCAATACTATGCCATAACATTGCATTGATCAGTGTTATCTGCGCTTGATTTCTCAAGCCTGGATCTCAGACTTGGAGAAATCAAATGCTGTTTGGATAGCGTGGAGCCAGTTAGGGAGCCTCCCACTGTCCTCTCAACTGTTCGGGATGCTGCGATTTCACCTCGGCGGTCCCAAACAGCTCCGCTGAGCTAACAGGCAGCATATTCTCCCGTTTTAGACGACATGATCAACTTTGATCGCTGCGACTAAAGGGTTAATACCAGACATCAGCCTGATCGGCGATGTCTGGTATTAGCCGCGGGTCCCAGCTTTTGAGCACGGTTCACAGATCAGGAGCCGGTGTCGTTAAGGGGTTAAAGGGGAAAACTATTTTTTTAAATCAACTGGCTCCAGAAAGTTAAACGGATTTGTTCTATTACTTCTATTTAAAATCTTAATCCTCCCAGTACTTATCAGCTGCTGTATACTACAGAGGAAATCATTTTCTTTTTTAATGTATAGAGGTGTCAGCAAAGAGCACTGTGGTCAGACAGAAGAGACATTAAAAAAAAGAACTTCCTCTGTAGTATACAGCAGCTGATAAGTAAAGGAAGGATTAACATTTTTACATAGAAGTTATTCAAAATCTGTTTAACTTTCTGGCACCAGTTGATTTAAAAAAAAAATTCCACAGGAGCACCCCTTTAAGGGGATAGGCAGACTCATCCACATTAGTTATATAGGTAGAGCACTCCATCCTATTATGTAGATAGGCAGTCTTCCCTCTCATTTACAGTATATAGCTGCCCCCCCCCCCCCCTTCACCATTATATAGGCAGGCTTCTTCTTCAATAGGTAGAAAGGTAGATTGAGGGTCCGTGAGGCATCTTACAGTAGAGGTAGGAGGAGGGACATTGAAGCTTCTGACTTGAGCAATAGCAGGAGGGACAATGAGGCATCTGACAGGGGGGGGGGGGCAGTAGGGACAGTGATGCATCTGACTGGAAGGGAAGCATGAGGAACATTGAGGTATATGACAGGTGGAATAGAAAGACAGACAGTGAGGTATATGACAGGATTGGTTGCAAGTGGGACAGTGAGGTATATAACAGTAGGGGGCGTAACACAGGCTGTGCCTCAATGCAGAACATGTCCTCTCTCTGGCCTGGGCTCTTGGGGCAGGATTGTTTCCTCTACTTCCTCTCCACCAAGCCATCCATGCATCCTCCGTCCATAATCCCAAAGTCACTGCTTATGCTGGAATAACTATTAAGGGGAATTGACATTGTTTATCTTTACAATAAAAAGTAACAGAACTGAAAGGGGATGAGGCAGAAGAAAAAACTTGTAATTTTACATGTGGCACTGCCCTAGGCACTGGACCTTAAATGTCTAGCACAAAATACTGTTGTGTCCATGGCTGTTCAGGCCCACATAGCCAATTTTATCATTTTCAGCAATTTGTGCCACACTAGCTTTTCCATGGGTCAGAGTTGATGACTTTTTCCCCACACATGCATCAATGAGCCTTGGCACCAATAACGCTATTGTCAAATATCCAACTGTCCATATTTTAAGCACTAGGGGTAGATACTAACACCCCTAAAGACCTGCCATTTTAAAGAAGCTCTCAATGTCACACAGATTCTTCTGCCGAATATATATCCCATTCCTGACAGGAGATAATTGCTGTAATTCACAACCCCTGTCAATGGACTTAATATTATGACTGAGCCATGTATATTAGACAACAGCAGTGGTGACAAGTGACCCTTTAGGGTAGTAAATGTAGGTTATTGCTGTGAAGGACACTGTGGAATAGTCCCTTGGAGTACATAAAACATGATAACAACCTTAGGGGTATTATCTGGATTAGAAAAACAATTTTCAAAGACAGAATCCTGAAATAATATATGGGGAAGAAGACTAGAGAGAAGCTTCATCTATTAGCCTCAGCCAAGGATGGCTACAAAGATCTCTCGAGGACCAGGCTCAGCCATGTTTTACACGGATAGTCCATTTTTTTCAATCGCCACAGTTTATCTCCCCGTAGTTGTGTTGAATGGAGATTAACACATGAAAAGAATTTGGCCGAGGTGAACAACTCTTTTAAGGCCGGGCACACACAGTTTTTCAGCACAAATTTTAGCATGTATTACATGTCATAATATGATTTAAAAAAAAAAAAAAGCACACTCTCTAATTTTAATGGTAATATGTGTGAATAGGACTATACACTGCAAACTTGAGTTGGCATTTTCAACACATAGGTGACATGCCTTCATGTGTTTTTTATGTGGAATGTCATCAGAGATGCTGGGTGCCTATTAGCGTGACTGAATGGGGTTTGTTGGTATCCAAGATTTTAAGATTTGTTTTTCTTCTACCTTTAAAGGGGGACTCCGCCCCTAGACATCTTATCCCCTATCCAAAGGATAGGGGATAAGATGTCAGATCGCCGCAGTCCCGCTACGTGCAGAGTGAACTCGCTCTACAACTTGACTTGTACAGGACTTGTGCTTTCTTTTGGGTCCAGGAGATAAGAGAGTGCAGGAACAAGAGAGACAATGAGGAGACTACAGCCCCTTATATATCAGGGGGCTGGACTAAAGCCCATTGGTAGCTGGTTGCCTGTGGTTACCTGTGCCCATGGAACTCTGGGTATCATGTGATCACCCATCACATGACATATGACATGACCTTTGGAAGGTCCTATACAGGGTAAATATCCTAATAACCTTTATATACAGTTTACATTCACTGTACAGTACTTATAATAGATGTACATACTTCATATACAACAGAATACCATATTATAACTTAGGGGGACCCTGCAGGAGAGCCCTGTGGACCTGGGACTTGCTTGAGATTAGGATTCATTATCTTATGAAAATATCTATGACTATAATAACATGACATACTTATGACATAACTTTTTTAGTAGGTATGACTATGGACTATGCACAGTTTGTGACTATGCATATAACAGACATAACTGACTATACATTTCTGACTGACTAGGACATTTTATGATATTAGACTATATCTGACATATTATTATGACTATGACATCACATTTTAAGAGTACTGCGACATTTGATTAGTACTATGATATATCTGACTATGACTGACATTTGACTGACTATTAGACTATTAAACTTGGTATGCATGGTGACGTCAATGCTTATGCATACACTTTGACATTATATCAATGTTTATTTTTTTTCTGTTAGACATAACATTCTACCACTGTATATTTTTGCTGTTAGACACTGGTTGCGGATTGGGTTGTCTGAGGCTTTCAGCCCAATGCCTTGTTGTCTATCGGCATTACACACCTACCCCTAGAACATTTTACTCTAGATAATATTTGACATTCTGTCACCTTACTTTTGTACATGCATTTCGTTAGCTACAGGAATACCTTCTGGCCAGTAAAGTACCCTGGACACGCAAAGACAAGAAGAAATGACATTAATTATATGACATATTAGTGGCTAATAGTGTTGGGCGCAAATATTCGCATTTTGAATTTTTATTGCGAATATCGCAAATTCGTGAATTCGCGAATATTGTGAATATATTCGCTATATATTCGAAATTGCGAATATTCATTTTTCTGCATATGTGAATATTCGCATATGCACATATTCGCATATGTGAATATTCGCATATTCCTTCTTTTCACTTGTGGGCCAATTAGAATGATGTAAATACACTTGTCAGAGATTATCAACAACATCCCTAGAAACCAATAGTAAAGTTTACCACCCCCTCACTGTTTTCTTCCTTTAATACGCTGTCACGATTCGGCTGGCTGGAGGTGGATCCTCTGTGCCAGAGAGGGATTGGCGTGGACCGTGTTGGTGGACCGGTTCTAAGTTGCTACTGGTATTCACCAGAGCCCGCCGCAAAGCGGGATGGTCTTGTAGCGGCGGTAGCAACCAGGTCGTATCTGCCAGCAACGGTTCAACCTCTCTGACTGCTGAAGATAGGCGCGGTACAAGGGAGTAGACAAGAGCAAGGTCGGACGTAGCAGAAGGTCAGGGAAGGCAGCAAGGATCGTAGTCAGGGGCAACGGCAGGAGGTCTGGAACACAGGCTAGGAACACACAAGGGAACGCTTTCACTGGCACAATGGCAACAAGATCCGGCGAGGGAGTGCAGGGGAAGAGAGGTATAAGTAGGGAGAGCACAGGTGATAACACTGATTAGGCCTGCTGCGCCAATCAGTGGCGCAGTGGCCCTTTAAATTGCAGAGACCCGGCGCGCGCGCGCCCTAAGGAGCGGGGCCGCGAGCGTCGGGACAACACAGACGCGGAACGGGTCAGGTACGGGAGCCGGGATGCGCATCGCGAGCGGGCGCCTCCCGCGTCGCGAATCGCATCCCGGCTGGGAGTGATATTGCAGCGCACCCGGTCAGCAGGTCTGACCGGGGCGCTGCAAATGAGAGGACGCTGCGAGCGCTCCGGGGAGGAGCGGGGACCCAGAGCGCTCGGCGTAACAGTACCCCCCCCTTGGGTCTCCCCCTCTTCTTAGAGCCTGAGAACCTGAAGATAAGACTTTTGTCTAGGATGTTGTCCTCAGGTTCCCAAGATCTCTCCTCTGGGCCACAGTTCTCCCAATCCACCCAAAAAATTTTTTTACCTCTGACAATCTTGGAGGCTAGAATCTCCTTCACAGAGAAGACGTCAGACGAACCGGAAACAGGAGTAGGAGAAACAACTTTGGGAGAGAAGCGGTTAAGGATGAGTGGTTTAAGGAGAGAAACATGGAAGGCATTGGGAATACGGAGAGAAGGAGGAAGAAGGAGTTTGTAAGAGACAGGGTTAATCTGGCACAAGATTTTAAAAGGACCAAGATAGCGTGGTCCCAGTTTGTAACTGGGGACACGAAAGCGGACATACTTAGCGGAGAGCTATACCTTGTCTCCGGGAGCAAAAATGGGGGTTCTTTTTTTATCAGCAAATTTTTTCATTCGGGATGAAGCCTGTAAAAGAGAATTTTGGGTCTCTTTCCATATGGTGGAAAGATCACGAGTCAATTCATCCACAGCGGGCAAACCAGAGGGCAAGGGAGTAGGGAGGGGAGAAAGAGGGTGACGGCCATACACCACGAAAAATGGGGATTTAGCAGAAGATTTGGAGACTCTGAAGTTGTATGAGAATTCGGCCCATGGTAGAAGATCTGCCCAGTCATCCTGGTGGGAGGAAACAAAATGCCGTAAATAGTCACCCAGGACCTGATTAATTCTTTCTACTTGCCCATTGGATTGGGGATGGTAAGAAGAAGAGATGTTTAATTTGATCTTGAGCTGTTTACAGAGGGCCCTCCAGAATTTAGACATGAATTGGACGCCTCTATCCGAGACGATATGCGTGGGCAAACCGTGAAGGCGAAAAATGTGTATAAAAAATTGCTTTGCCAACTGAGGCGCTGAAGGAAGGCCAGGAAGAGGAATAAAATGTGCCATCTTGGAAAATCGATCAACGACCACCCAAACAACTGTGTTGCCATGGGATGAGGGCAAGTCCGTAATAAAGTCCATACCAATCTGTGACCAAGGCTGTTCAGGAACAGGCAGAGGAAGAAGAAGACCAGCAGGCTTCTGGCGAGGAGTCTTATCCCGAGCACAGACAGTACAGGCCCGCACAAAATCGACAACATCAGTCTCCAGAGTCGGCCACCAATAAAATCGAGAGATGAGTTGAAAGGATTTCTTGATGCCCGCATGGCCTGCGAGGTGGGAGGAGAGTCCCCACTTGAGAATCCCGAGACGCTGGCGTGGAGAAACGAAGGTCTTCCCTGGAGGAGTTTGCCTGATGGAAGCTGGAGAAGTGGAGATCAGACAGTCCGGAGGAATGATGTGTTGCGGAGAGGCCTCTACTTCAGAGGCATCAGAAGAACGAGAGAGGGCATCGGGCCTAATGTTTTTGTCAGCAGGGCAAAAATGGATTTCAAAGTTAAAACGGGCAAAGAACAACGACCACCTAGCCTGGCGAGGGTTCAGTCGTTGGGCAGACTGGAGATAGGAGAGATTCTTGTGATCAGTGTATATAGTAACTGGATATTTTGATCCCTCCAGCAGGTGTCTCCATTCCTCAAGTGCCAATTTAATGGCCAGTAGTTCTCGATCACCAATGGAATAGTTTTTCTCCGCCGGAGAGAAGGTCCTAGAAAAAAAACCACAAGTAACAGCATGCCCGGAAGAATTTTTTTGTAGAAGAACTGCTCCAGCTCCCACTGAGGAGGTATCTACCTCCAATAGGAAGGGTTTAGATGGGTCAGGTCTGGAGAGCACGGGAGCAGAAGAAAAGGCAGACTTGAGATGTTTAAATGCGTCTTCCGCTTGGGGAGACCAGGACTTAGGATTGGCATTTTTCTTGGTTAGAGCCACGATAGGGGCCACAATAGTGGAGAAGTGTGGAATGAATTGTCTGTAATAATTGGCAAACCCCAAAAAACGTTGAATAGCACGGAGTCCGGAGGGGCGTGGCCAATCTAACACGGCAGATAGTTTATCTGGATCCATTTGTAGTCCCTGGCCAGAGACCAAGTATCCTAGGAAAGGAAGAGATTGACATTCAAAGAGACATTTTTCCATTTTGGCATAAAGTTGATTGTCCCGAAGTCTCTGAAGAACCATGCGGACATGCTGGCGGTGTTCTTCTAAGTTGGCAGAGAAAATCAGAATATCGTCCAGGTAAACCACAACACAGGTATATAGGAGATCACGAAAAATGTCATTAACAAAGTCTTGGAAGACGGCAGGGGCGTTGCACAGGCCAAAGGGCATGACCAGATACTCAAAGTGTCCATCTCTGGTGTTAAATGCAGTCTTCCATTCGTCCCCCTCCCTGATGCGGATGAGATTATAAGCACCTCTTAAGTCCAGCTTGGTAAAGATGTGGGCGCCTTGTAGGCGATCAAAGAGTTCCGAGATAAGAGGTAAGGGGTAGCGTTTTTTTACCGTGATTTTATTAAGTCCGCGGTAATCAATGCAAGGGCGTAGGGAGCCATCTTTTTTGGACACAAAAAAAAATCCAGCTCCGGCAGGAGAGGAGGACTTGCGGATAAACCCCTTTTTTAAATTCTCCTCGATGTACTCCGACATGGCTTGGGTTTCTGGAGCAGACAGAGGATAGATTCTGCCCCGGGGTGGAGTAGTACCCGGGAGGAGGTCAATAGGACAGTCATAAGGCCTGTGAGGAGGCAAAGTCTCTGCTTGTTTTTTGCAAAAAACATCAGCATAGTCCAGATAGGCCTTAGGAAGACCTGATACTGGGGGAACCACAGGGTCACGACTGTGAGTACTGGGAACCGGTTTAAGACAGTCCTTGTGACAAGAAGTACCCCAGTTCTTGATTTCTCCTGTGGACCAATCAAGGGTTGGGGAATGGCGTTGAAGCCACGGTAATCCAAGAAGAATTTCTGAAGTGCAGTTAGAGAGGACCAAAAATTAAATTGCACATTAGGAGAGGTTCCGTGCGGTAACGCACGGTACAGTCCAATCTTTCATTGTTAACAGAATTGATGTAGAGGGGTCTGGCGAGACTGTTCACCGGGATGTTGAACCTGTTGATGAGAGAGGCCAAAATAAAATTTCCTGCAGATCCGGAATCCAAGAAGGCCATAACAGAGAAGGAGAAGGTAGAAGAAGATATCCGCACAGGCACAGTAAGGCGAGGAGAAGCAGAGTTCACATCAAGAGCTTTCTCACCTTTGTGCGGAGTCAGCGTACGTCTTTCCTGGCGGGGAGGACCGATAGGACAATCCTTCAAGAAATGTTCGGTACTGGCACAGTACAGGCAAAGATTCTCCATGTGGCGTCGTGTCCTCTCTTGAGGTGTCAAGCGAGACCGGTCAACTTGCATAGCCTCCACGGCGGGAGGCACAGGAACGGATTGCAGAGGACCAGAGGAGAGAGGAGCTGGGGAGAGAAACCGTCTCGTGCGAACAAAGTCCATATCCTGGCGGAGCTCCTGACGCCTTTCGGAAAAACGCATGTCAATGCGGGTGGCAAGATGAATAAGTTCATGCAGGTTAGCAGGAATTTCTCGTGCGGCCAGCACATCTTTAATGTTACTGGATAGGCCTTTTTTATAGGTCGCGCAGAGGGCCTCGTTATTCCAGGATAACTCGGAGGCAAGAGTACGGAATTGGATGGCGTACTCGCCAACAGAAGAATTACCCTGGACCAGGTTCAGCAGGGCAGTCTCAGCAGAAGAGGCTCGGGCAGGTTTCTCAAAGACACTTCGAATCTCCGTGAAGAAGGAGTGTACAGAGGCAGTGACAGGGTCATTGCGGTCCAAGAGCGGTGTGGCCCATGACAGAGCTTCCCCAGACAGAAGGCTGACTACGAAAGCCACCTTAGACCTTTCAGTAGGAAACTGGCCCGACATCATCTCCAAGTGCAGGGAACATTGCGAAAGGAAACCACGGCAAAACTTAGAGTCCCCATCAAATTTATCCGGCAAGGATAATCGAAGGCTGGAAGCGGCCACTCGCTGCGGAGGTGGTGCAGGAGCTGGCGGAGAAGAAGCTTGCTGGAGCTGTGGTAATAGCTGCTGTAGCATCACGGTCAGTTGGGATAGCTGGTGGCCTTGTTGCGCTATCTGTTGCGACTGCTGGGCGACCACCGTGGTGAGGTCGGCGACAACTGGCAGCGGGACTTCAGCGGAATCCATGGCCGGATCTACTGTCACGATTCGGCTGGCTGGAGGTGGATCCTCTGTGCCAGAGAGGGATTGGCGTGGACCGTGTTGGTGGACCGGTTCTAAGTTGCTACTGGTATTCACCAGAGCCCGCCGCAAAGCGGGATGGTCTTGCAGCGGCGGT
The DNA here is from genome assembly GCF_029499605.1 of Hyla sarda. Taxonomy (NCBI): domain Eukaryota; kingdom Metazoa; phylum Chordata; class Amphibia; order Anura; family Hylidae; genus Hyla; species Hyla sarda. The sequence goes on from NC_079193.1 coordinate 307,315,071, forward strand.
AGCAACCAGGTCGTATCCACCAGCAACGGCTCAACCTTTCTGACTGCTGAAGATAGGCGCGGTACAAGGGAGTAGACAAGAGCAAGGTCGGACGTAGCAGAAGGTCAGGGCAGGCAGCAAGTCAGATCGTAGTCAGGGGCAATGGCAGGAGGTCTGGAACACAGGCTAGGAACACACAAGAGAACGCTTTCACTGGCACAATGGCAACAAGATCCGGCGAGGGAGTGCAGGGGAAGTGAGGTATAAGTAGGGAGTGCACAGGTGATAACACTGATTAGGCCTGCTGCGCCAATCAGTGTCGCAGTGGTCCTTTAAATTGCAGAGACCCGGCACGCGCGCGCCCTAAGGAGCGGGGCCGCGCGCGCCGGGACAACACAGGCGGGGAATGGGTCAGGTACGGGAACCGGGATGCGCATCGCGAGCGGGCGCCTCCCGCGTTGCGAATCGCATCCCGGCTGGGAGTGATATTGCAGCGCACCCGGTCAGCAGGTCTGACCGGGGCGCTGCGAATGAGAGGACGCTGCGAGCGCTCCGGGGAGGAGCGGGGACCCGGAGCGCTCGGCGTAACATACGCGAATATGCAAATATTCCCATATGCGAATATAACAAATACGCAAAATTCGTGAATATAGGACGAATATTCGTCTATATATTTGCAAAATATCACAAATTCGTATATGGCCAATGCCACTCATCACTAGTGACTAACAGTGGTGTGGACTGATAAGAATGCTACAGTCCCTAATGTACATGTGACTGAAGTTTGTGACTGATGTACATGACTTGTGATTTGGATTTATGTGTATTGAATTTATTTGTGTACACTATTTAAGTCAGTCTAGATATCTTGATATGTTAGGCGTTAGTGTGAAGGTGGTTTTCTCGTCTCTCTCAGAGGAGCTGGGACAACACCTAGGTGGTATCAATGGAACACCTTTATACAATTCTGTACTTGTGTACAGTAAACCATTTACAGTTTATTACATTTTATTAAGAATAAGTTTTATTGCCTAGAGACACAAGGGTTAATTACTACCAGCAAGATAACTGAGATGATCAGGTTAGATCCACCTAATATTCTGGAGTGCAAAATGGTGCACAAAATATATTACTTTTACCATATATACATTAAAGTTAATGTATGGCTCAGTAGCCCTAATACATTATAGAGTCTCTGGTTAGAATCACGGCTGTAGCCAGGCACATTTCTTAATAGGATCTCCTACAGCAAGAAGTCTCTCGGTGAAGTCGGGCACAAGACTTACAAAAACGTTGCAGGAAAACTGGCTTGACAAAAGTCCGTCAGGTACTCTTCTTAAACGTTGCTTGGAGGTACAAACCCGAAACAATAAGAATGTGCTTGTGTACAAAACAGTTAGTCATATACCCACAATAGGTACAGTCATTGTACACAGTTTTAAGTAGGCACTCTTCTATTTTCCCAGTCTCGCCTATCTGTGGGCTTCCTAGGTTGTGAGATAAATCTAGGAGAGCGAGACTGGGGTTAACATGAGTGTTCCACGCCACATGGGTTAATCATGACTGAGCAATGGTTGGGCTGACAGTGACCACTACACTCACAGCAGCGGCTTGCGCCACTGGGGAAATTGTGCGGCTTGCCTGTTGGTCTGGCCAAACCTCTTTGACATTTTGAGTAGCCGAGGCACATGGGTTGGTGCCGCTGGATCAAGCCACACCCCCGTGACTGGAATAGGCCTAGGCACATCAGTTGGTGCCCGCTGATCAGGCCACACCTCCTCAGCCAGGGTACTTACCTCCGACTCTTCCATTGCAATTTCTGCCCAAGATCCTCAGGTCCTATGATGAGGGGACAGCCTCACTGGTGATGCTCCTGAAGACTCAGATGATCCCCCTGGCAGGGTGGCTGGCCATTCGTCATCCTCCGGAAGCAGGGGCAGGTTGTAGGCCTCCTCGGTCCCAAGGGACAACTGCTGCAAACGATCAGAAAAATCTTGAGATAGGTGCACTACGGCCGCGGTAACTTTCCGCTCCACCAGCGCCATCTTGGTGCTCTCTCCATGTGTTCCACCATCTCTGTACTCCTCTCTGCCATCTCCGGACTGAACAGCGTTGGCCGCCGTGTCTCTTTTATATGAGGCTTCGACAAGATGGCGGCTGGCCGGAAGGACGTCATCGGTGCAGCACTGACTTCCGGTCCCCGGCAACAACAAGCAAATACAAGTAGTTCCACTTCGACATAGAGACAGCAACATGATGTCCATGCCCAGGGGTGGGATGCAGACCAGCACAGGACATTTTCACGCGCTTCTTGGGTTCCTCCTTAACCCTTGCAGGTACAATTTGTAATGGAGCACGTAGCATGGCTTCGGCCCGAATTTTACACATGGCAGCAATACAGTATTCTTCACCTCCCCCTTACTTTTTTCAGCGCCCCGGCAAAGCACAATTTCACAAACAATGTCCTGTACACTTTTGGGCGCAATTTCGGTTGTAGCTTGCGACAATCCTGGACAGTTCTCTAAACACATTTCTGAATAGGGGGGTGATTAGTGGCTTTTGCGGCAATGGTATAAACCCGTTTCTCGTTGCGGGTGGCCTGGTGGTTGAATAGTTAAAGGCACACACCCGTATCCTGTTCTTGGATGCCAAAGTTTGTGGTGAGCCACCGGTGCTATTTTGGGACCACGGGGTGTAGCGGTGTAGGTAGCGGGCCAGATGGTGTTAACTCCTGGGGCAAGATGTTGTTAACCCCTAGTGTTCGTGACGCCAGTATGTGGTTTTATGGTGTAGGGTACCACCGACCACCAACCCAAAACGGCATATAATAAATGAAAGTCCAAAGCAAGGTTTTGATGCAACTGGAACTTTACTGAAGAAGGCATAATATAGTCTTTAAAAAAAAGCCAACTTCCACAGAGTTGACCGGGACACAGGGAACATCTCAGGCTTGCTTGTACTTGTAGTTGCAGTACTAATGATGCAGGCCACTGTACTACTGTTATGACTTTGGTAGGGACAGTAGAGACTTGACTTGTACTCACAGATTTGATGTGGCTGCAGATTTATAGGCTTTGGCCTAGATATTCTGGACTTAACTTGTACAGGACTTGGGCTTGCTTTTGGGTCCAGGAAATAAAAGAGTGCAGGAACAAGAGGTGGAGACTACAGCCCCTTATATATCAGGGGGCTGGATTAAAGCCCATTGGTAGCTGATTGCCTGTGGTTACCTGTGCCAATAGAACTCTGGGTATCATGTGATCACCCATCACATGACCTTAGGAAGGTCCTATACAGGGTAAAAATCCTAATAACCGTTATATACAGTTTACATTCACTGTACAGTACTTATAATAGATGTACATTCTTCATATACAACAGAATACCATATTATGACTTTGGGGGTTCCTGTAGGAGAGCCCTGTGGACCTGAGGGACTCTACCTGAGGGGACTTTAGGAACTGTACAGAACTTTGTTCTGTACCGGGACACCACACCTCATTACCTTCTATCTATAGCATTACTCTATTTCTCAGCATTTGCTCCCATTTTTTGTACAGTTCACTAGCAGGCGGCAGTAAGGGTTAATGCCCGCACTATCGGATGCCACTGGCGCTGGCAACATAAAACATTGCATCTACCAATAATACGCTTCCATAAACACAGTCATACAATATTAATGTGCACGGCAGCTACAATAACAAATATGATATGAGCAGGGTGCAGCTGATATATTGTGATGCAGAATGGGGGAAAAGGGATGCACTGGCTGGAGCCTGGCGCTGGTGAGATATGCCATGCCTGATAAATGGCTGCTGCACACGCTCTCATACAGTACAGTGAGCCAGTGGGGTTTTCCTAGCAACCTTAACACCGGGATTCCTCCTCCTCCTCCCAGTGCTCTGAACGATTAGCAGTGAAGCGGCAGAGCCTCATCCACTGTGTCATCATTCATGACACACGTAGTTCCCCCCCCCCCTTTTCTTCTTCTTCTTCCTCCTGCGAATCGATAACACCCTTACACCACCAGTAAACTGAGCTTTTTTACCGGGTTCTCATATAAATGTCCCTGTATGTGACCTTTATACTGCAAATAACCACATTTTATACTTATCTTCAGTTGCGGCCTTGCATTTGTTATCAGTGTTTCCCAACCAGTGCTGGTTTGGCGGTTGTAAAACTACAACCCCCAGCATGCCCGGACAGCCGAAGGCTGTCCGGGCATGCTGGGAGTTGTAGTTTTGCAACAGCCAAAGGCACACAGGTTGGGAAACACTGATGTATAATGTTAGGTTATGTTCACAGGGCGTAAAATGCAAGGAATGTCCACCCGGAAGACACAGACGGACCTTCCGCACATTTGCTTGCTGTAAATGGTATATCAACGACAGGGACGTGCACACATGGGGGGAGATTTATCAAAATCTGTCCAGAGGAAAAGTTGCCCAGTTGCCCATAGCAACCAATCAGCTTGCTTCTTTCATTTTTAACAAGGCCTCTGCAAAGTGAAAGAAGCGATCTGATTGGTTGCTATGGGCAACTGGACAACTTTTCCTTTGCACAGGAAAAGTTGTCCAGTTGCCCATAGCAACCATTCAGATCGCTTCTTTCACTTTGCCCAAAGTTGCCCATAGCAACCAATCAGCTTGCTTCTTTCATTTTTAACAAGGCCTCTGCAAAATGAAAGAAGCCATCTGATTGGTTGCTACTACTGATATGGGCAACTGGACAACTTTTCCTTTGCACAGGTTTTGATAAATCTCCCCCATAGACTCAAAAGGGAGCTAGAGCCCTGCCCTTTAATGCACCTGTACTATAATGCCCTTACTGATTGGGACTAGAGATGAGTGAACGTCCAGTAATTCGATTCATCACGAACTTCCCGGCTCGGCAGTTGCTGACTTTAGCCTGCATAAATGAGTTCAGCTTTCAGGTGCTCCGGTGGGTTGGAAAAGGTGGATACAGTCCTAGGAGAGAGTTCTTCTAGGACTGTTTCCACCTTTTCCAGCCCACCAGAGCACCTGAAAGCTGAACTCATTTATGCAGGCTAAAGTCAGCAACTGCCGAGCCGAGAAGTTTGTGACGAATCGAATCACTGTAAGTTTGCTCATCTCTAATTGGCACCTCCATTGGATGATGCAGGTCCCATTCAGCTGACATGACTGCAAGAGGTCCCTTACCTCAGGAATTGTGTTGTGTTAACATATGTAAGGTTTGTACAAAGATTTTTTTTAAATTAGAAGTGCCCTTTTTTCCACTTGAGCCCCTGCTTCCCAAAATGTCAGTGCATGTCCCCAATCCACGAACAGTATAGTAAAAATGCAGCTGCGGCCTTGCATTTTTTATCTATGATATGTGATTGTTTAGGCTAGGTTCACACAGTCGTTTGCATCCAACCCGTTAAGGTTAGGTTTACACTCCGGAGATTCCGAGTGCGGCCAACGCCGAATCAGTTGGCGCTAGGACCACGCGGACACTGCAGTCTCCAATAGACTGCAATGTGTTCCACAAGTATTCCGCTTGCTAAAATGTATAGTGCATTAAATGGGTTTCCGTTCAAAAATTCACACTTCGGAATTTGTGAAGCGGAATTTGTGAACGGAAAATCCGCTTTCAAATTTCCACCTGAAGAATGGCGTTGCTCATTCTTCAGGCGGAAATTTGAAAGCGGATTTTCCGTTCACAAATTCAGCTTCACAAATTCCGAAGAGTGAATTTTTGAACGGAAACCCATTCACTACACTATACATTTTAGCAAGCGGAATTTCTGGCTGCAATTTCAAAGCAGAATTGCAGGCAGAAATTCCGTAGTGTGAACCTAGCCTAAGGGTCCAATTGGCTTTTTTTTTTTTTTTTTTTGAGCCAATCTGACCCTGAAACGGGTCGGATGCAAATGGCGACTACCGGGCACATGACGGACCCCATTCACTTGCATGTGGTCCATCTGTGACCTGGCAATTTTACAGGATTTTAGCAGAGGAAAAAATTGAGCTTGCACTATTTTTTTCTCCGCTAAACTCCCGTCCCTCTGGCCAGATTGCCTATGGACCTCTGAACAGCTGAGTCCGACGGCAATGTGAACGAGGTCTTACCTGTTATTATTTCCAAGAGGGACGAAACCAAGAGTTGGG